>NW_011888793.1:15879890-15922039 GCF_000151845.1 Pteropus vampyrus
ATGGTCTCTGCTAAAGGATGTGAAAATATCCCTCCTGCTGGGATTACCCCACCAGCAAAATTCATATGAGCCACCAATAAGTACATCTATTGTAATTTGACTTTCTTTGCCCTTGTTACTTTTTCCTGCTATCCTATAAAAGCTTTAATTTTTCCCTTGAGGCTCTAGATTCCTTTTTAATTATTTATTTGTGAAGAATTTCTTCTACTGACAAAATCAGGTTGATTGGTAATCTGTTTTTTTTCTAACTATTGGAGATTTTAATGTGTTATTTGCTCTCTGAAACCTCACGGCTTTCTAATTAATGTGTTCAAACACGACTGAGTCGTCTGATTTGCCTTATGCATTTTTTAGTTGTTCAGTTATGGGTCTCAAATATCCAGATTAACACATGTACAGTTGTGATCTCTCTGAGGAAAAAATGTGCCAGTGAATCTCCGAAACACAGAAAAAATAAGATGTCGACAAGGAGTTTTGCTAAGCCCAGGAGGTAATTTAGAGTGTGGCAGAATATTCAAATACAAACAGTTAAATATTTTAACAATATTCAAGAAATGTTAAAAACAAAATTGGGTTTAGTGGAAGAATTTCTCTTTTTGGATTTTCTGATTTACACATTTCACAGTGATGAAAGGAATCTTGGTCCTTTGCTGATTGTGCTTTGAGCTTTGCTCTCCAGTAGCGGCACCTGATCTTCCTTTGGGCAGCCAGCCCTTTCCTCCTCTGTCTATGGGTCAGGGAATACTAACACTACTGACTCCATGATCTAGTCTTGGCTAACAGAGGCCACATCTCACTGACCACAGTGGGGAATGCATCGTCATTGTGGGCTAATAATAGTCTGGAGAATTTCATAAGACTGCTGGGAAAAATAAGCTGTCCTTTTTCTCTGGAATGCCCAAATAGATTGAGAAACCTCTGAAGTCTGCTATTGATGAAATTTTTTCTTACATAGAAGAACTTGTCCAAGAATGACAATAACCTAGGAGAAAGCGAAACTGAGAAGAGAGGGTGACCATTACATTATTCTATCCTTTGAGACTACACCTAGCCATGCCCGAGGGTATACCACCCCCACTCAGCCTTTTCAATTACTAGAGCCCATCAATTCCATTTAATAGTTAAGCTCCTTTAGGGCCGGGTTTTCAGACTTGCAACTGAGAGAATCCTGCCTTATAGAAAAGGTCTCTCTCACAAAAGTTAAATCGATTCAAGACTCTGCCTTTGGAATTTAGTAAAAATGACATTATAAAGCTAATTTATTGACTTAATAATTTTTGAGTGGAATACAATCAAACTCCCAAAATATATCTTTGGTGATCACTTTAAAGTCATAACCATTTACATAGTTTGAATTTTTCTAGTATTTAAAGGTACTTCAATGATATAATCTCATTAATTCTTACAATGTCCTTTTGAACTAACCAGGGGACAGGTATGCTTATCTAGTCATACATTTTGTGACACATTTCAGTGAAGGTTGAATAACAAAGCACTAGGTCACCCATATAAGGACCTAGAGAAAACAGTAATTACTTCCCTAATGGTATAGGTAGGCTATCACTGTGGAAATCAGAATAAAAATTAGTGCACATATTCATCACCTGGATGGAACTGTGTGGCCAATAGAACTTTTAATAATGTAGATAGATGAATATAAAATGTATGCAATACATATATGTACTTAATCGACACATTTTAATAAAAGTCCTTCTACTTGTACTTCATAATATGTACATTATATGTAAGATAATTATATAATTCATAACTATAAGAATGTATTTATTAAATGATTACTACATATTAGTCTTATAAAATGCATTTAAAGCATATGAAAATGTGAAATTGAAATATGCTGAAAAGTACATTCAAGGGTTCCCCACTATATTTTTCTTCACTAGATAAAAAGTGTTTTTTCCCTTCTCAGTAAAATAGCAGCTACTGCGACTCCTTAATAAAGCAAGATTTGGGTAGAAGATATTCCCATGTTGCAAATATTTTTCTTATTAAGATACAAATTACATTTTAATTTTTAATAGTGATTTTTCTAAAATATATTATACAACCCTGACAATTTAATTTGCTCTTGATGAATTAGTGGCCTCTTTGTGAGCATCCTTTGGTATTCTAAAACTTAAAATGCTTCTGGATCTATTAAAATATGTAGTGTTTAAACCCAAATGCTATGCTTTATGAATTCATATGTCTGTTTTTGATAGTTTCTTTTTTTTTTTTTTTTTGAATTCTATGGAATGTGTGTACCTTTCAATAAAATCTTTTTTACTTGGGTGAGTTTCTATTCCTTATTAGTTGTTTTAGGAGTGTTTACAGGAAGCATTTTAATACATAGCCTTAAAGGATCAACTATATGACTCAGCAATTTCACTCCTAGATATAATCCACCATAACACATGTTCAAAAATGTTCAGAGAAGCACTATTCATAGTAGCCAAAAATCAGAGATAAACCTAATGTCTATCAATAATAGAACTGATAAATAAATTTTAGTATATGCATATAAAAGAATATTACATAGCCATGAGAATGATTAACTGCACAAAATAATGTGGATGAAATTCCCAAACAAAAAATTGAGTCAGTGAAGCTGAATACCAGAAAGCTTGGTATATGGAGGATTATAGTGACTGGAAGTGAACTAGACAGGGAACTCTGGAATATCTGGGATCAGTTCCTAAATCTTGGTCATGGTTACACAAGCATGGATACTTTATAAAGCCATTGAGTTGTGCTATGATGTGTGTACTTTTCAGCACGTGTTTTATAGTTCAGTAAAAATTAAGTCAAAAAGAAGATAAAAATTAGTTGCCATATGCTTTTATATTTGTGTCAAACATCATTTTCAAAGCATGTGTATTATCTTTCAAAAAGCACATGTATTACCTCATTCCATTCATCCATTCAATAACTGTTTATTCATTTGTTTGTTTTCTGTCATGATCCAGGTAACAAGCAAGAGGCTGAGAATGTAGCACAGATTAAGGTAGACATAGTTCCTGCTTGCATGAAATTCACAGTCAAGTCAGTTTCATGCCCATCTATAATATTCCTGTGAGGTAGGTAAAGAAGTTATGCTCTTTTGAGTCTTATTTGTTTATTTGTTTGTTTGTTTAGATGGGAGACAATTAAGAATGCTTATATGCTTCAGAGAAAAACTCATTTGAGAGGCAGTAGATCTCATATGTGAGAGGGAGGGAAAGATTTAAAAATGAGACCCCCTGAAGAGTACAAGAGGAAGGAACCAAAAATGCAGAAGAAAGGAAGAAAAACTTCAAACTGGGAATTATCAGGGGTCATATGCTGTTTGTTAGCAGAATATGAACTAGAGCTCAAGAACCTGACACCTTGACCACATCAAATCTAATTTTTCTTCATTGCTCCCATTTCTAGAGTGCCAGGAAATCTTTTTATACACACACGTGTGCATTCACACACACACACACACACACACACACACACTTTAAGTAATAAACTTTGGTCCTATGTGCATCATCTGGTAGTGATGTGTTGTATTTTCCTCAAACAAGGAGGCATGCAGGCAAAGTTTCACGGCTTAAAACTGTTGTGGAGATCGTTGCTTTCTCTGGCAGTGGGGAGAACTGAGCAGAAGGGAAGAAAGGGAAATATAAGAAGTATGAAGGGTCAGAAAATAGAATAAATGGCATTAACTAAAAATATGGGAGAAAATTCATCTTTGGAACCCATTGATTTGGATAGTAAATTTCTAAATATCTTATGGATTTGTTATTAAAATGTTTTCTGGGAAAGCAAAGATCTGAGCAAGAGACAATGTCATGTGCCTTGGGCCCTAGAGAAAAGTTTCTTTTATGTATTAGTCCAATTCTGCAAGAAACAGACAGGAAGGTAGAATTAAATGTGGAATTAAAAAGATTAACCAGGAAGAGAGCCTAGGAGGGACAGTGAGGAGGAAGCCACAGGAGCTTGGAGCAGCCAAGAGACTGCAATGTAAGTCCAATTCTTATAAACAGAGAAGGAAAGAAGGGCAGATAGGAAAGTCTTAGACTATAGGTACTTCTAAAAAACTTGAGTAATGTCAACAGGGAGTCCTTGGACCAAAGTTACCTGTTATACAAGTGTCACATTCTCAAGGAATGGGCCTCCCTTAGTACCCCAGCTGTCATGGGATGGGAGCAGCCCCCAGAAAGTGCTAAGTTGTCATGATTGTGGTGTTGACTTCACAGAGCAGCAGCCATGGACATACATGAATTATATTCTTCACAGTTAGAGATCTGAGAGAGGCATTTTTACAGGCACCACACCTTACAAATCCTAAAGCCACTCTTTGGATAAAAATGGAACAATACTCATACTGAGGATAGTAGAGTCTGAGAATTTGTAATATTGCAAATCTTTGACTGGGGGAACACCATTCAGACCAAACAAAAGCCATTTATGTGTCTGACTCACACGTCCAGTTTATAACCCCTGTTCTACATACATCTCTGATGAAATCAAAAATAACTTAGGATCAGTGGTAACTTGTTTCTTAGACCACCTGAATTTTTAGATCTAGATATGTAGAAAGAACATCGTAATGAACAATCATGCATGCCTACTCACAGGAATATCAAGCTTCATATATCAAATATTAAATTCAGCACTTTCCATCAGTAAATCTGCCTCTCCCTCATAGTCTTTTTTTCAAAGAATGGTAAAATCAGAAATCTGAGAGTCATCTTGGATTCTTCACTATCCCTTAGTACATCTAACTATATGTTATGCTTGTCTAGTACCCTAAAAAAATACTCAGGTGACTCCCCTAAATCTTTCAAATGAGTTCCCTTCTCTCCATCTCTATAAACACTGTCTTGATTTAGGTCCTTTTCTAATGGCAGCCTTTATATACAAAGAACTAAATTTCTTTTAAGAAATATATTATCTCGCTTACTCTTCGTGTTAGAATGTGGTAGTGTTTTAGTTTAACTTCTAACATAGAACATAAGAAAGGTCTGGTAGAAAGCAGAAGTAAGGCAATGGGGAGGAAAGGCTAATATAAGGTACATTATCATGGTTGCTGTTATAGGCAACAGGAGCTAGGTTATCTGAGAAATGAACAGAATGCCTCCAATAAATGGCCATTCAAAAGATAAGAGTTTGGGGCATTTACTACAGCTGCTGTCCCCATTGGTAGAGGACAGGCCCTGGGCCATATTTGCATTGACTAAGAAAATCCCACAGCCCAGGGGCAAAAAGTGGAAAAATACACAGCACACTCTTGAGATACATGACACACACTATTACCAGGGCAAGGTGAGTCTGAGTTCACATGGAACTATCAAGCACAGCTGCAGCTAAATCCAAGGGAAGCCAAGGGAAGGTGGCAGAGCACCAATTTTGCCATCAATTTGAAGTTTGGGAAAGGGAGATTCTCAAAGCCACCCTTATTTTCAGTAATTCACTAAAAGGACTCATAAAACTCACTGAAATCTATTATACTCATGGTTATAATTTATTGTAAGGAAGGTATAGAGATTGAAATCAGAAAATAAAAGAGATACATAGTGCAGAGTAGAGGAGATACTCAAGAGTAAGCTTCCTTGGTTCACTCCCCATGATTCAGGATGCGTTACTCTCCCAGCATCAACATGTGACAATACTCACAGTATATTGCTAATCAAGGAAGTTTGCAAAAGATCAGAATTCAAAGTCTTTATTGGAGCGGCATTACTTAGGATTGACTGAGTGGCTCATCCCTGCCTCCAAATTGACTGATACCACATGACCCCACTATAAATCACAGGGTTGTTCTCTCTGGCATGACCAATCTCTACCATAAGATTATCAGGCATGATTTGCCCCATCCTAAGATTTAGTGTGGATACCTGTCACCCTAAACAAAGATACTCCTGACAGGTTTGGCATAGATTACCTCCAAGAAGCTGAAGGTAAAAGTCAGACCTCTCTTTGGGCAATGCCAAATTCTTGACTATACGCTATGAAATATGATTAATTATGTTCATTATAAAATATAAGTCTGATGGCATCTTTTCTCTCTTTGAATGTCTTCTGTTCCTTTATAACCTTCACGGTAAAATCTGTACCAGACACGTCAAGGTCTGACCCCTGTCTACCTTTCCAATCTCAATCCTTGTACTCTTTTCTTTTTTGTACCCTGTAGCCCATCCAGTCCATTGGCACTTCCCCTTATGACCCTGTCCTGTTCTCGTCAGCATCCTGACTAGTAAAAATGAGTGACAGCACATAGACACTTATTCTACAACAACAACAAAAGTGACTTTTCTTCTTTTTCTTTTGAGCCATTCAAATAGATTAAGACAAGGTCCTGGGAACTATGGTTATGTGGAGGAGGTGTGCCTTGATGAAATGTCATTTGAAGAGGAGAGAAGATGTGATAGGATAGGAGAGAAGGAGGGAAATCCTCTAGTTTGGCAGGTGAGTAGTAGAAGTAGGATTCTTCTGACTTCTTCCAAATTTTCTTCCAACATATGGAGAAAAAATAGAATGCTAACACCTCCATCAAACTCTCCGCCTTTCTTGCCTCAGGATTTCTGCACATTCAATAACTTCTCTCCAGAAAGCAAATGCAGACACACGTATGCACGCACATCTATGTTTTAAGATTCAACTCAGAATGTCTTTCCTGACCATTATCCCTCTCTCTCTTCTCCAGGTGTATCACTCCTCTTTTGCTTTATTGAACAATATCCCCAAAAAACAGTTATCAAGGTGTATTATTACTGTTTATTTATATTCTTCCCCTGACTATGAACTCTATGACAGAAATCATACTTTTTATCTTTGCATCCTCATCATCCTGCACAGGGCCCAATGAAATTAGAATAAAAATTTATATAAATACAAATTTATATATGCATGGGCAAATCAGGGAGAGAGAGAGAGGGGGGGGGGAGAGAGAAGAAAAGAGGTAGGGAGGGAGAGAAGAAGGGAGGAAAGGAGTGTTAGAAATTCACTTGGTTTGCAGATATGCAGAGAACAAGTTAATGCCAAGTTTAATAGAATATTGTTCCTTGAAACCCCCAATCCCCAGCCCCCAAGCTGCAACCCTGATTCTGATGGCAGAGTTTAGTTAGCTCAAGGATAACACATGACAAAAGCTGAATGACATTAAACTGCTCATGGGTTCATGCCCAAACCAATTCCCTCTGCAGGGAAGTAACATTTCTGTAGTCTTCTGTGGTACTTTTAGAATCTCTCCAGGCTATGGTGGCAACAGATTTAGTAGACAAGAGGGAACTAGCAGCATATCACATGAACTGAACTGGAAAATGTCCTGGCCAATTAACAACAAATGTCTGTGGCAATTAACAAACAGCCTGGGAACAAAGACTATCTATGTTGTTATGCTTGGTCCTGGAATGTTTATTATCTCTTCATGTCTTCAGTTTTATAGTTTCAACATTTCAAAGATGTATATTCCACTCTTTCACTAGTTTGTAAGCCCGCTCAAGGACTCAAATCCATCTAATAAATCTTTTTATTCACACAACACCTCACACAGTGTTTGACTCAAAGTAGAAATGCCATAAATATTTTTGAAATAAATTAGAAATTCTACCTCAAACCTGAAGCTATAGTTTAAGTCTCCTGCTACCAGGTGTCCACAGCATGGCATGGGTATATAAATTAAATAGTGTGGCTTAAACTTTTCTCCATACTTTTTAGCTGCCTTTATGAAATAAATAAAGTTAGGTTTGTATCAGTAAGACATTTAGAGGTCATTTACTTTAATTCTCTCTTTTCAAATGAGAAACTTGTTAAATTGATTTCTCTAACATAATGGAGTTGAAAATATAGCAAGACTGGTATCAGAAGCCAGTCTCCAGATTCTCAGTCCAGGACTCCTTTTACAGCAAATTTTTCTCATTTCTTCTTTCTGGTAATCAAAACAATAAAGTGTTTTTATAAAATCACTTAAGAAAGCAAAAAGCACTTTGGTACATTTGGGTCATTTTCTCACTAACACACATTAATGAGCCTTCAATCTCTGTTAGTTTATATTCAAGAGCCACATGGTTTGTCATCAACCCTTCCCTCCTATTTCCTTGAAAAAATAGAGGCCATTGGCCAAGGTCACTTTTTATTTCTGTTCCCTTTGGATCTACTTCTGATTACTCTGATCTACAAATTTACCCTAATTTCCTCTTGATTAACCTAAGAAAAAAGGTTTTCTTCTTCCTTTCAAGTCCACACCTGCCATCCTGGCACTTGATCTAATTTTCATCAATATCCAAGAGATTTGTTCTATAACTTATCTTCTCTCTCTCTTGAGGCTTAGATCTCTCTCTCTAGATCTTAGGGCACCACTAACAGCCCTAAGTTTCTTCCATCTTAAAGCCTTCTGACTCTACATAATTGAAATACTACCTCCAAATTCTATCCTCTCCTTCTCATTCAAACATTTTGAAAGAATACACTCATCTCACCTTGTTAGCATCATTCATTTTTCATCTTACAGCCTGCCCTCGACTCCCAGAGTTCTATTAAAATGGCTCTAACCAAGGGCGTAAATTGCTTCCTTATTATCAAATGCAGAGAAAATTTCCAGTTTTATGTTACTGCCTCATTTTGTTTTTCTCAAAACAACTCCCTATTATTTCGATTTCCATGATGATGTACTCATTTGATCACCTGAAATACTTCTGATCATGATCATTTTTTCTGTTTTCTATGTGAGTTTCTCTTCTTCTGCCTACAATTAAAATATCTGTTTCCCTCAAGATATATAATCATAATTTCAAGTATCAATATATACTAATGGCCACCAAATCTGTATTTCCATCTCAAACAGTTTTGATATTCAAATATATGTGTTTATATACCTATTTAATGGGTTTCATGCTCATGCATAATAAGCACTATTAACTCAATAGCAAAACTCAACTCTATATCTTTGATCCTATCTCCTTCCTATACAGTAAAATCTCACAAAAATTCTTTATGTGGGGTTCAAAAAATTGTGTCAGCTAAAATTCGAGGTTACTTTATTGCAAAGTTAATTTTAAAATCTTGCTATAAAATTGTAATAGTCACAAAAGTAAAGATAGTGAAATATATGTTGAGTGCAAATAACCATACACTCATTGAGAAAATCTCAAAGATCACAAGGCACTCACTTTCCAACTACTCCTTGTTCATATCCCTCCTCCTGCTTTTTCGTTTGCTCATTCTTATCTTTCCTATTTGAGAACTAGGGATACAAGGAGGATTGGAATGAATCATAAATTCTATTATATCTACATTCATGTTTAGGAGCCTGTTTTACTAAATTTTCTATCTTACCTAATGGTATCACAATCAACCTAAGTGGTATCACTTAAAATAAAACTTGCAGCTGATTCTTCTATCCTCTTTTCATTACTCTCTACATCCAATTAATCAATACTTTGTTAGCATCGTAGTTGAAAATTGTAGTTCTTTCTAATTGACTTCTTTAAAAGTTCTCAAATTTGCATAGTGTTTTCATGTTTCTTAATCCATACCTTAATCTTTTCTGGACTACCCAAACAACCTTCTATCAAATCACTCTGCCCCCAGGCTTCTTCTACTCAAACTTTAGAACCAAGATGCCAGAGAGAAAATGTCAGGTACTAAAGCCCTCTCCCTGCCCTATATCCCAAATACTGCTTGTGATTTCAAAATATGCCAAGATTTTTCACACCTCAGTTGTTTGCATCTTCTCTGCCTAGAATCTGGGGCCACCATATTATTCACCTGGCAATTAATCGCCCATTGGTCTGTTAAGACTCACCCTTAATTTCACCTATGAAGCCATCCCTGTTCTTCTCCTCTCTCCAGAAAATACAATTGACCATGTCTCGTTTTGGGTGTCCTCATTATTTGCACTCATGCATTTTTTAAAATATCTATAACATTTTATTATACTTAGTCACTGTCAGCGCTGAGCTGATCAAGAAGGCAAGGTTCGATGGTGAGAGTCCCAGTTGGAAGAATGCACAAGAGGCAGACATGAGAATGAAACGGCAGGCATCAACTTTATTGTGCAGAGAGCAGTTATGTTTCTGGAAGTGCAGTTTTATTGAGGGGAGCACAGTATTGCACACACTTCTCCTGCTCCCTTTCTGCTCTCCAGGTGACTGCATGGCTCCACACAGATCAGAGTACAATAGTGGCCTTCAGCCACACATTCATGATACAATAAGCTGAAGTATGTTTACATATTTTAGGTGCAAGCACCTGACTACACTAATGCTAAAAATGGGGCCCTATTTCTAGCCGGAAGCCTGGATCACAGCCAGACTTCGGAACAGCCAGATCTTGAGCCAGTCAGGCCTCGGATCAGCCAGGCCTTGGATAACAGCCAGACCTTGGATCACAGCCGGACCTTGGATCACAGCCGGACCTTGGGCCAGCCAGGCCTGGCGCCCACATTTCACCCCTGAAGGGTTGTGGCTCAGGATCTGGCATGGAGGGTGCTACCTTGGGCCCACAATTCACTTGCCATTCTTGGAGTGGCTTAGCCCTGTGGATCATCACCCCTGGGGTATTCTTTACTCACCATCTCTCTGAGTGCTGTTCAGCAAACCAGGGGCATTGTGACCAGGGGCACAGCAACTTGTGTTTGTGCCCGCATCAACAATAGTCCCCATCATCTCACGACCTGTTCCATGGTACGAGCCATCTGTGTACCAGACATCCTCAGGGATGAGAATCTGGCCCTTTACATAGGGACTCGGTATGTCTCCCATCTCAGCAAGCTCTGCCAGGAGCTCTGCTTGGAACTGCATTTGTCCCAATAGGGGGTGCAGTTGACCAGAGAGGGGGGTCACAGAGAACTGCACCCACTGCTCCAGGTAAGCCTCGCATTTTGTCAGCATGGGGGTCTGTGCAATTCCCATACAAAGAGTATTCCTTAAGACTGCAGCCATCCTTCCATGGGGTATGGAATTATGGCCAGCGATGGCCTCACTGGCCAAAAGAGCTGCATATGGCAGCCAGTTGCTTCTCTATCAGAGAATACCAGTGTTTCTGCATTTTTTCATAACCGGGACCAGAAGCCTATCAGTACCTTCCGGGACTCATGCTTCTGCCACAAGCCCTATGCAAATCCTGCATCATCCATCTGCACCATAAGCAGGAATGGGAGGGTTGGATCTATGACATGTAGAGTTTGGGCTTGTGCTACAGCTTGCTTTGTAGCCAGCCTTAAAGGCCTCTTCTATCTCGAGGGTCCAGTCCCAAATAGGTTTGGAGCTGCTTCACAGTCTCAGGTCAGGGAAATGCCTGTATCTTATCAATTACCACCTCCAGTATTACTTTTGTCTCACCCGACCAGACAACCTCCAAGAATTTGACAGAGAACCCAGGTCCCTGGACCTTGTCCTCATTAGCTGCCCAAACCCAGTCAGCGACAGCTTCTCACAGGCTGGTTGCCATTGATTCTCTGTAAAAGAATCAGAGGTTAGCACTAACACCATCAATGCAATGATACAAGTGCACTACAGGTGGTCGTTTCCATGTGGCCAAGTCTTGAGCCACGAGACCATGGCACAGGGTAGGGCTAGAGAAGAAGGCATTTGCCAAATCCACCACATAATGATATCATCCAAGTTCATGTGACAACCGGTCCATAATGTCTGTGACATTTGGCCAGGCAGCACGCAGGGGCGGCATAACTTTATTCAGCTCCCAATAGTCAATCGTCATGTGCTAACAGCCGTCAGGCTTCTTCACTGGCCACAGGTCAACTGGCTCCCCTGTCAACTAGTTGCCCTGACCTGATTCCTAATCAGGGAGATTACCAGCCAGCCACAACTCACAGGTTGTGGTTTTCTCGGAAATAGAAGTGAATTGGTTGTTAGCGTGAATCTGATTCCACAGTGCCAGCAGCACTTCATTAGGTTGCTGCTTAATCTCTCCTGCGGCAACCCCTGCTCCGAGATCAAACAGCATTTGCCTGCGGCTCACTCTCGCAGCCGGGCTGGGCACTGCTCCACTCCTGCTTTCGGCCACGCCTCTGTCCATGTACTGGCTGGTCTGGGAGTGCAGCGGGCAGTAGGGTGCACACTTAGGTGGAACACTCCTTGTGTTTCACTTCCACATCCCCCAATCTAGCCATAGCGGACATAACTTCATGGATCTGCCTATCCATGTAAGAGGCCAGTAGTGCCGCCATGGTGCCAAAAGTACCGATGTGGCCAGCAGTCAAAATCAAGTCCTTCATATGGGTTGTAAATACCTCTTCATCAAAGCTTGTATACTAGGTGTGAAACATCATCTGTCGCATGCCCATTTCCCGAATTATCTGCACCTGATATAAGTACGTGGCCCATCTTCTCACTGTCTCTGGCAGCTCCCTGAAGTCTGCCCACACTATTGGTGCAGTGGACATGAGCCAGTTCATCAAGGAGTGATTGCCTACACCCAGTGCCGAATGCGCTATATTCTGGAGGGACAGTATCACCGTTATGGAGGCCAGCTGAACCATCTCTTCCAGAGATAATTCAGTCCATTCGCCTCATCATCCCATAGCCAAAGCAGCCACCCTGGAACTGTTTCCCCCGCTCTCTACTATACCTATTTAGTGAGGTCCCGAAGTTCCGCGGGAGTGTACTGGATCAAGGTGATTTGCTTTTTAACCTGGGGGGCATTGCCAGCTTGCCTCCCTGGGGCCAATGGCTGTTCCACTTCGACTTGCTGCCACATTACCGGCCATGCCTGCCGCCAGTGGGCTCCCAGACCCAGACGATGGCAGCAACCCGTCAGGACCCCGCAGCATATGTTCCGCTGTCACCAGCTGCTTTTCCAGCACTTCTTCCTGTCATTGTAGCTGCTGTACCCGCTGAACCTGATCCTGAGCCTTCAGGCCGGCCTGCCACAGCATCGCCAGGAACATCCAGGCCACTCTACCTGCTGCATCCTGGTGCACAGTCGGAACATTCAGCTCCAACATCTCCAAGGATTTCTGGACTTCCTCCGACACAGCTTGACTCTATTCCCAATCCTCTGCGGGCATCCACATAGCCAGATAGGCGGCCACAGGGTACCACTTGGAGGCGGGGGACCACATGTCCTCCATCCGGGTCTCCTCCACCTGGGAACCATCCAGAGCACTAAGAGCCATACACACCTCATCCCGCAGACTATACCAGGTGTCAGTGCTAAGCTGATCAAAAGGGAAGATTTGATGGTGAGACTCCCAGTTGGAAGAATGCACAATAGGCTGTCATTTCTCAGATCATGACCTCTCTCAAAAGAGATAAATCTTTTGCTTTGTTTGCTATTCTTTTTTCTTATTTCATGAATGAGAGAAAGCCCCCATTGACCAGCGTCATACATCAACATTGATTACTCTCATTCAACATACAGATAATCTACTAAACACTTGAAACACGAAGTAAAAGAATTTTCCTCTAAAACAAGTTTATAAAACCCTATAAATTTAATTCAAGTATTATTATTATATACAAAGGACCTTATCAATCCTTTTATTCTCTTTCAATAGTCTTTATTCCTGATCTCTTAGGGGACTAACAGAATTATAACTTTCCTATTTTGTCATAATTTAAATAATAAATTATGATGAATAATACATATCCAGACTTATTATTTTTCTCATCCTCTGCAAGAATCTACTTGAAGAAGCATAAAGTGTTTATGGGAGCTAGGTGTGCCAATAAAAATAATGTAACCGGTGATAACTTGAGGATTTTTATATTGAAAGGACTTGGAGGTAATCATTTGGCAGGAATCGGAGGCTCAGAGATTCATCTGAGAGATGTGCTGGCCATGCATGCTCACCGATTTCTTGGAGCATGTGTTTCCTTTCGGAAAAGCTTAAGAAGAGAAGCATGACTGATGGAGGAAATAAATCTTCTCAAATCATCCATGTGTACTGATACTAAACACCACATGTACCTTGGTTTTGGGATTCTTGGTTTTGTTTTTTCACTTTATGAACACACCAAAAATAACAAAGCGAAGGATTGGAATTAAAGTGTCTAAAAATTAATGAGTGATCATAGTTATGATTATTTCTCAAGTGGGAAAATTAAAAATATATAAAATGACAATGATAGAAATCAGTGTAAAAGTTTTCTTTATACTATATTTAAAGGCATCAAAAAATTAGTAAAGGAGCCCCACCTCTACCTCCATCTATATTCAAGCTTTATGTATAATGATTGGGCAGCAAGTCTTACTTCATATCACTTGACTTGCATGAACGACGCTATTACATGTATTGCCTAAGGAAACATTATGAAATTGTGGATTCGATGTCCTAGATTTTATTGAAGTCACAATAGAATGGGTGGACTCTCTCACTTGTCTTAGTTTTTATTTGAACAGAATTTGAAGGGTGTGCCATCAGACAACCATACATTTTCCCTAAACAATAGTTTTTATTCCCTAAACTCTTTTTAGTTGTAGGGTGGCAAAGTGTGACAGTAAGTGTCTCCAAGTACTAGTCGAACCAAATTACACTCTTGAGCCTGTGCGTGCTCTGCCTGTTGATGGCAATGTGCCTGTTCTATCATCCTTCCTCATCAGCTGTCTTGCTAAAGTGTGCAATGAGTAATGACTCCAGGGTGATATTTAATGAAAACACTACCCAAGACTCTGAGCCAAATGTGATCCCTACTATTCTTCTACTATTAAAGAATAATTATCCATTCCCTATGCAATTGCAATTGCAAGTGGCAGAGATTTTGAGTTGCCAAAATGTCAGTAAACTATTTAACTTTTAAAAATTCTCAATGTACAAAGTGCTAATATTAATAGGAAGTAAAAAGTCTACCTCTTGAGAAAATTAAATATAAATAGCCTTGCTTCCACTAATTTGGGTAAGAGTTGGAACATCTTTTTAAACTAGCTTTTATAAAGGAGATAAAATGAAAATGCCAAAGATTAATGCTGCCAATTTAAGTGGTCAGCATGCATCCAAAAGGCAAACATATAAATCTAAAGCAAAGAGAAGTGCATTGCTTAAATTCTGCTTATCATTCTTTACATAATTGCCAGGAAGTTAACCATTATATTTTGCAAATCCATCACATCTTAAATTCATCTTGGAAAATTTCCTTCTTCCATTATTGTATTGGGCTTTTATGGACCTTTGATGGCTCTCACTATAATCAGCATGGATGATCTACAGGATTAACGTAGTCTATAGTTCTGAGAGAAAGAGGATGAATATATTCTACATTATTCTTTAATTTTTTTTGTTCAATGCCTCAAAACAAAGAAGATGAGCTCTTAATCTGAGCCATGGCACTTTGCTTTCAGTGATTATAATTCTAGCAAGAAAAAATAAGTTAAGGATTTCCAACCACCTGTTGCTCAATAAAGACAAAGTAGTGAGCAAATTAAAAACTTTCATAATGCCCAAAGCTAAATGTTTTTAGCATTGGAAGAAATACTTTAATATCGTTTTAAAAAGTAAATCTGTTTTTATAATAAATAAATTTTCTGGTATCTATAACCTTCACCTATTGTCTCATATTTTTAGTCAATATTCTATTCAATTCATTAGTTATTTAATTAACAGATCCTTTATTTTTCAGGCACTGGGCTAAATAATAAGGCTAAAGAAAATGATATAGAAACATTTCCCGTCTTTAAGAAATGTGTATTTTAATAGGTCAGATAAATATAAACTAATATAGGCAAAAAAAGGATATCATATATGTAATAATAGAAGCAGGTACAAGGAAGATTAGAGGTTCAATGGAGCAAATGGTCAATTTGAGAAAGGGAAAGGAGTAAGGTGGAACATGAATATGATCCAAAGTCTTCATAGAGAAGATGACTGTTGAGCTGAGTATTGAAAGATAACAGGTATTCTCTATGTATGTGTGCTGGTCCAAAAACATGTCCACATGTTCTTTGACACTCTTCCACCAAGAAGTAGAGTCTAAATCCCCCTCTCTTGAACATGAGTTGTTATTAACTACTCACTTCTACTGAGTAGAGTGCGACAGAGGTAACACTGTATGACTTTCAAAGCTGGTCATAAAATATGACTCTCTTGTTCTACTGAGACATGTATTTTTGAAGGCCTGAGCCACCCTGTAAAAAGTCTGACTGTCCTGAAGTTGTCATGTTGAAGAGATCATTTCAAGAGACGGCATAAAGAGAGGTGCCAAGGAGCCAGCTGTTCCAGATTCCAGCTCTTTGAGTCATTCAAGCCCAAGAGCCAAACATATGAGTTAGCAAGTCTCAGACAATTCCAGTTCCAGCAACCATCGGATCACATCCACATGACAGATCTCACTCAGCAAGAACCATCTAGCTAAGCCCTGCTAAAATCCAAAGTGTTGGCAAGATTTATTACACAGCAGTAGGTAACTGGACCAGTAGACAGTGGGAGCAGCCTAAGACAAACTATGGAGGTTTAAAACATCCTGGTATTTCCAAGCAAGAAAAAGTACCTGAGTATGGCCAAAGGATAGTTCAAGTCAGGACAAGGTAAAAGGCAAGACTACAGAGGTTAGCAGAGGCCAGGTCATAAAGGTTCTATAATTTATGCCAAGGGGTTTGATTTTTATCCTGGAACAGAAGGATATTCATTTATATTTTGAAATATATTTATTTATGAAAATTAGTTTATTATTTGTGGAAATGTCAGAACATTATTTATTAATTTGTGAACGCACAAAAACATACTGTCTATGAGTTTAAGAAATAGCATGCTCTATAAGTGTGCTTGTTTTGTTGGTATGCCTCCTCTTTAGTCTCTGGAAACTCTGAAGAACTAACTGCTTAGATTAGCACTTCAGTTTACTGAAATCTAAGCAACTCATCCTGGATAATGGCTTATCCAGACATATTATCGGTCAAGGATTATTTTCTAGTCAGCAGCTTCAGTTGCTCTGACTTTATTTAGAATAATTTTGGTGCTTCATTGAAATAATTCATCTAAGTGCTATGTGCACGGTTAACCTTTTGTGACTATCAAGATTACTAAGAGTCTTTAATTGTAAGAACGCTGAGTGAAAGAGAGGTTAACGTGTTTGCCAAATTCACACAGCTATGTCACACAAAGGCCAAATATGAAATCTACACCTTTTTTTTCAAATAGCGGTTCTTTGCAGAACACTTTTGACTGGCCAACTAGTGACCATGTTGAAAAGAAACCAGAATTAAGTGGTAAAGTCCTTAATGCTTTCTTGCAATTATTTCCATAGAAAAAATTTAAGGTTTGGCAAATGCTGACATTTTGAAAATCCATAGTTGCTATTCATTATTATATGTGTAGCAGAAAATATGTATAATATTCAAAAAAGACAACAGAAGAAGAGAAGAGTTTCACAATACAGGTCTGTACTTAATATATTATGTATACATTTATTACCGTATTGTACTTCTAGATTAAAAGAAGACATTTGAAGAATGTGAGTAGATCCACCTAAGGTAAATTTGGGAAAACAGTATGTTACAGTGAAAAGACTGTGAACTCTAAAAGCAATATAACAGGGTATTAAATGAGGCTTATAGTATTGCCTCTGAATTTCAGCTAAAGCCCCAAGACTGAGAAAAATAGATGATAGACACTTCCTACATCCTAAAGAAACGTGTTAGATACACTTATATGGGACTAATGTAAGGCAGCAAAATCAGTACAACAACTGACCCCAACTTCCTAACTATGTAGAAGAAAACAATTTCATCAGAGGTTAATCAAGGTAAAGTCGAAGTATGCTACCTGCCACCCTCCCACCTCCCTGACCTCAAGATAAGTGAGAAGGAATAAGAGAATTGGCATAAATAGTAGAGATGTCTAAAAGGAAAAACTGAGAATCTCACTCCCCAGCTAGCTATTGGGAGAACCTGACATATTTCCAGGACCTATGCAAACATGGAGACTTGTCCTTGCCTCTCACCTAGAAAGTGGTAAAAGTGAGAGGATGGATAAACTGATCTGAATAACAAGGTAAATAGAGAGGGCAGCAATGGGAAGCAGACAGCACTTATATTGTTCTGTGAAGCAAGGAAGTTTGAATTTCCTCATGTCAAATGGATTCTTCAGAAGGTAGGACTCAAAACATATTGGTGACCCCAAGCAAAACAGCATCCCATAGGAAGAAGCTGGAAATGTGCCTCCCTGTGGAGGAATTGAAGTTTTAAGAAGTCCATTGAAAAGTGAATCCCCTGTGTCAGCCAGCATTTGTAAACTTGTCATAAAAGAGGACACAGATAGATGAATTACTAGAGCTCTAATGCAAGAGAGACATTACTTTCTCCTTCTACCTCCATCCCTCTCCAGGTCCCCTTTCCCTCAATACCGATTCTGAAGCAGCCAAGTACAGAATAAGTGGAGAGAATGAATGAAAGGCCTACAGCAGTTTTATCACTTTCAATCTCTAATATTCCTCTCAGGCCTTAGCTGAGGTAAAGGAAAAGCTTCAAATTAGATGGATGTTTGAAGATTTGTTTTAAGAAGAATTAAGCTTGATAATATCTGAAAATCAAAAATTTCCTTAAGCTGAAAGTGACTTAAAAACTGTGCAATCTCTTGATCAAGTGACGGAAGACACAAAGGATCTTTTTGGAATGCAAGCATGGAAGAAACAAAATGTTGTGTCCTGTTCTTATTATTACTTATCAGAATATTGCTTATTCAATAAAGTGGTTATACACACGGAAGTCTGAATATCAATACTATCCCTTCAGTTGTTTGAACCCAGCTTTATGAAAATGGGTTAATAAGACCTATGTCATAGGTTGTTGGAAGGAATAACTGAGGTAATCCAGGTATAACTTGTAGCACATCATTCATTATAGCATTCTGTTTCTTCCTCCTCTTATACCATATTTTAAAAAAAGAATTAGGACAACTTATAAGTAGGTTGCTTAATTAGAAATTAAAAATCAAAATAATTAAAAGAAATGAGTGGCCTATAAGCCAACAAATAAGCAGTTTCATATATATGATTAGGCCTAAAATTTGAATTTATTAACAATCAAAACAAAAGAGTTATAAAATTATTAACTAATTAAAGGAAACTCTCCAGTTCTTTGAGATAGAAAAACACTTTGGGGGTGTTAAACTCTAAAAATAATTTTATTATATAAAATACTATCCAAGAAAATCTCCTTTTATTTAGAGCTTCCAAAATTTATAGTCCAATTACATTGCAAAGATTTGTTATTTTTGTCTGTAATTTGAAATTCACGAAGATGTTTTAGCCAGGTTCGTAAAAGCTATTTAAGCCACAAAATAGCTAATCTTTATAGCATTATCAATATTCCCTGAGTTCTATTTCCTGGTGAAACAGAGAACTTGAATATATCCTCTGAGTGTGTGTGTGTGTGTGTGTGTGTGTGTGTGTGTGTGTGTGCGCGCGCGCACGCGCGCGCGCGCACGCGCTCATACCTACACAGAAAACAGAGGACACTTTTTTAAAAAAATCTATTTTCTTTTAATCCATCAAATTTATTTTCAGTATCTTTTCTTTCCCACAGCATTGCCCACCCAGGTCAGGTCCACAACAACAAGAGCGTTTTATCTCTCCAAATTATTTACTTTCCTTTCTCCAATCAAAAACGCACATTGCCAAGGGCCAGGTGAGTTTACAAGGAAAATAACTGGATTAAATGAGTCCATACTGACCTGTAAATGCCTAAAAGCCATTTATTATTTCCAGAAATGTGGCACTATTACCAGAGTATTCTTTTTTTGAGCTCAAATATTTTAATTGTAGGAATTTCAGGGAGCATAAAAATAAAATAAAAAACAACTACCAAAACCTAATCAACATGGTCTATCCCTTAAAGCTTCAAGTCTTTGTACAGCACCCATGCAGCAACTTCCTGTGCTGGGAGGATGGAGCAACAGAGATAGCACTCAATTTGTGCATGAGCTTTA
This sequence comes from Pteropus vampyrus, assembly GCF_000151845.1. Classification (NCBI taxonomy): domain Eukaryota; kingdom Metazoa; phylum Chordata; class Mammalia; order Chiroptera; family Pteropodidae; genus Pteropus; species Pteropus vampyrus. Next base: position 15,899,737 of record NW_011888793.1, read on the forward strand.
TATGAAATGAGCCTTTCTCATTTAAAGATTGACTTACTTTATTACAAAATCTCATTCAATATATACCTCATCTATATTGTATTTTTAATTAAACTGGATAATTTTCAACATTTGTAAATGTTTCTAAATTGTTAATAATCAAGGCAAATGAGAAAGAAAAGTCTACAATAGAATAGCCCTACTGGAAAAAAAAAAAATCCACTTGTTTTGTCAAATAGGAATGAGCTATGGGTTGTCCAAAACAGAAGCCAAATAGCCTCTTAAACTGGTGCGGCCCACACAGCAAAGACAATACCCTTTTCAAAGAAGTTTGTGTTCTTTGTCTTTTCCAAGATTTTCAGTGTTTTGGAAATAACAATCAGGCTGTTCATTTATGTGTGATGAATGACTTTCTGAGCATCTCAGCTCTAAATTTAGAGAACTTTGGAAGTGGCAAATTGTCCCTGTAGCCAATGATGCTAAACAGGCTCCAGGGAGCAGAACAGCAGAAGAAGCAATGAAACATTTGTCAGCCACTCTTCATAACTTACCGTTTTCCCTGTGAATTAAGGTGTTTTGTTTAAGAAATGTTGATGTTTATTTGGTTGGGGCAAAGCATGTGAAAGTGGTTTTCAAAAAGAAAGAATGTCCTTAAATTTTTCTAATCTCTCCTCATTTTTTAAAGGCTGCCTGGTATAATGGCCCACAAGACAGAAATCTGAATTTCAATACTATGTTAGTAAACACTCGTTGCGATGCTACTTAATCAATGAAGCTCTCCTTTTTCTTCACTTTTAAAACATGAAGAGTTACTCTATACTCCATATAGTTCCCTCATATAACCCTGGCTATCTCCTTAAGCTGACTGTTTGTGCCACATGCTACTGCTGCCCCACAAAACCCAGTTCTGACTCAGGCAATTTTTTCAGACTTTGCTTTCAACATTGCAGTTTATACCTCCCAATGAGTCAGGAAAGAAGTCCTGAACCATTTTGCTGTAATATCTTAATTTGTCTGTCTACTACTCATCTCATTTTGTCACTTTGAGATGTGATAATACAATACTTTATGGCTGATTTAGAAATCCTGATGCTTGTTATTATTCGTTATTGTTTTCTAGTTCTCCCTACTCACAAGTTCCATACCTTTTAATCATAGCAAAAAAAAAAATTACCACATGACATTTTCTGTTATTTAGTACAAGCTACCTGGAAGCAATAGGCCAAGAGATTCCTGCTCCATCTAGTAAAGGAGAGGGGCATCTTTGAGTTCTAAAAAAAAAAAAAAACTGTAATGACCCTTTGATCTTAATTTAAGCAATTCCATTATCTTCTACATCCTCTGAATTCAGTATCTAGGGTTCAGTTTTTTTTTTCTTTAATAGCTAGAGCCTGTAAATCTACTTTGTAATAAATATATTGAGTATTCTTTCATAACCATTCTAAAATTATCTTTCCACTTTTATTACCCAGAATGTCCACTTTTTCTTCTTAGATAGTTCAACTTTCCATTGTCCGATTCATTTAGATTTTGGATTCATCAGCACACTAGTGGGATCTGTGGCCCTGGTAATGGATGAGATCACTCAGCATGACCGCAGGTTGAGAAGAAGGCTAAGGAGAGCAAACCAATATTTTAGGCCAGGCATACATAGAGGAGACATCAAAGAAAGAGATCAAAAAACATTCACAGTGGAAAGAAAAAGTTTAGTATGGAAAAAAAATAGAGTGTTACCCAGGAAGCCAAGATAGAAGAGATATTTCATGTGGGAAGTGGGAGCAGGGTACATACAGGGAACAGAGTTCATGTTAAAAGATGATTTAAAGATATCTGACAATATAAAGATAATTAATAATGACAGTTGCCAAGTGACTGAACATGAATGGTAGATAAGTAAAGTTTCACCATGTTTACAGGTGAATGAAAGAAGAGTTAAAATGAAATAGGCAGAAGGAAAATGGTTCAAAGGAAATCATTTTTTGAACTGAGATTATTTAAAAATGTTTGTGGAAATAGCTAGCAGTGAGAAAAAGATAGAAGATATAGGAAAGAGAGTAAGTGAGGTAAACATGCTAAAAGCGGAGAGACAGATGAAATCTGGAATCTTACAACAATTTAAGTAAAAGTGAATCCCCGCAATAGAAACTTTTTTTCCCAATTAACTTTTCAGAGTTTTGCAGCTATTGTTTTTTTTTTCCCCACACTAGTTACTTAGTGACCGCTTCTATATTTGAAGTTCTGTTTCACCTAGTATTTACTTAAGTAATAGCAATGCAGTGCCTTTTATCATTCTAGTGTATCAATATGTCATAATGTTTACTATTATTCATCAATAAAAATTTTTGAAGAGTATGTTTTAAATGTAAACATTTAGGTTTTATATAAGTACTCCTGATTAAGCTGGTATGTTTATTTTTTACTCTTCAGATTCCTAGGTGATAAATAAGAAAATAATTTCCTTAATTTATAATGTACTTTAAAAAGCACAATTAGAAGAAATGCATTCCTCTGGAAACTAAAATACACCACAACAGAGATTTGATGGAGGGAAGGACATTAAAAAATTTGTTTCTCAGATAAAGTATCTGCCAAAGCTTTGAAAGGGGCATTGCTAAAGCTCTCTTATATTAAATAACACCCTACCAACAAACACTATGAGGTTAATGTTCAGTTTTACTGGAGTTTATCTGTTACCTGACAAAATAATTGGATCTAAGATAATCGTTAAAATCACAGGCTACTAAGTTGCACACTGAAGAGAAGAATATAGGTCTTGGTCTTTTAATACGAGGAAAAGGAGCTTCAGTTAACTTACCAATCACTTCCTTGGATATAGCTTCCTATTTTGGATTAAATACTAGAAGTAATAAAAGTGTTGCAAATTAAGCAGCAGCTCTGTTTACAGAAACTCTACTTGAATGAATATTAAAGCATAATGTAATTTAAATGTGACATCTGATGGAAACAGATCAGAGTATCATCACAAGCATCTTTCTTCGTAGTCTCATTTCAAAACAATTCCAGGTCAGCTCCCATGGGAAGCTCCATGATGAATTAAAAGGTAAGAACTCACATAGCCTAAAGCAGGGAGTCTGTAGTGTTTCTTCCCCACTTGGAAAAAATTAGTTTCAATCCTCAGTGTGAAGGAATATAGATTGGTTTTCTATTTAGACCTAAGGTTGTGTAAACTATCCTCCTCCCCTTCCCCACAGTGCTCCTAGATCTTCTTGAGGAAGAAAGCACTGCAGGGCACCAATTGACCACTTTCAGTGGGATCTCGCAGCTTTGTTCTACAACTCCAGTAAATTAGAAAGACAAGCTAACCTTAAAAAGAAAGTTCAGAATAGATGAAAATACCCTCCTTTCAACCCATAAACAACCTATTATAAATAAATCTGGAACCATTCAGGCTTTTAGATGAAGCTGTGTGAACAACTGGAGATAGGCAGAAGTTTATGGCCACAATACAATCATATTAAAAGGAGGAATTAACGTCAATAGCTAGAGTCTTATTCCTAAAATACAGGTTGTAAAACCCAAAATTAAACTTAGAAATATGTATTTTTAACAAGTAAATTTCTTAATTGTGAGTAAAAAGTAAGCATAAAATTGATAAAATTTGAAGTCATGTTTAAATATTTTAATTTTTGTCAGTTTCTGCTACCTGATTTCAATAATTCAAATAAATCAAAGCTTTTAGAAGCAAGTGATGATTTTAGGTTTTCTACAAGTACAGATTATAATATCTATAAAGATTATGTTGTACATGTACCACAAGAAATTAAACAAATTTCCTATTAATTCATCTATAATGAAATGTCTCTTGAATCTCATTTTCAAGAGAAGCTGGCCTTCTCCTTAACAAATAATTTTTTTAATATATGCTAACATATACAAGAAGTCTTATAACTTGCTTTATTCTTTGATGGCTAGGATCCTCAGAAGAAATATGCAGTCCATCTATAGGTGCATGTAAAATAGCCAAGATATGGAGGCAAACTGGATGTCCATCAAAGAGGATAAATGGATAAAGAAGAGGTGGTACATATACAATGAAATATTACTCGAGATAAAAAAGAATGAAATCTTGCCATCGGCAACAACATGGATGGATGTAGAAGGTGCTGAGTGGAGTGAGTCAGACAAAGATAAATGTCATGTAGTTTCATTTATATGTGGAATCTAAAGAACAGCATAATGATCAAATAAAACAAAAATAAGCTCATAGATACAGAGAACATTTTGATGGTTGCCAGATTGGGGGTTGGAGGCAGAGGGTAGATGAGCGAAGTGGAGAGGGTATTAAGAGGTACAAATTGGTAGTTACAAAATAGTCATGGGGATGTAGAGTGCAGAATATAGCCTAGGGAATATAATCAGTAGTATTGTAATAACTATGTATGGTGTCAGATGGGTATTGGATTTATTGGGGTGATCACTTCACAGGTCATATGAATATCTAATCAGTGTGCTGTGTCACCTGAAACTAATATAATATTGTATGTCAACTGTAATTGAAAAATTTTTTTAAATATTTTTAAAAAGAAGAGTATGTTTTTTTTCTTTACTAATTTTACCATGGACTTTATCATATTTATTCTTTCACCTCAAATACTTCATCTATTTACTTTTTAAATTTTATAACAGTATAGTCTTATGGATATTTATTTTACACTTTGAGTTATAACTCATACTAGTTTACTTATTTTGATGCTCAGATTTTCCCAGTTTTGGCCACTAAGAACTCTCTCAATTGGCTCCTTTGTCCTATTGACACACACTCATTATTGTATTTTTTTCCTTTTTAAATACTTTTTTACTTTCTGGCACTAGTAGATTCTCCAGGATCATCTTGTGTATTTTCTGCTCCAGTACTAGAATCACACATTTCTCCAAGGAGCTCTAATTCATTTTAATAAGAAATGGTATTAGAAACCAAGATCTGGGCATTAAGTGTATCATTGCTTCCAGATTCTCTCAGCTAACAGAACAAAGAAATATGTGTATGTATACTAATCCATACACGCACGCACGCGCGCACACACACACACACACACACACACAGAGCTGTAAATATTCTTATTTGCAACCATCTGCATCTCTACTAACTAAAGACGAGTTTATACTGATGTCTCTAATCCATTACCCCATGGATCATTCTAGACTCCTTCACTTGTTTATTCATATATTCTCAGTCCAACAGTTAGACATCTGGCTCTCACTATCCACCACCATTTACTTAATCATTCAATTCCAGTATACACATATAGAAGTTTCAGAATTATTAACCCATCCCCTCATTAGAAAAAAAAATTGTCAGTTAGAGTATGAACAGTGCTTATGTGCAGTTCCTTTTGCTGTTAGTTTTACAGATGTCACTCATTTCCAAAAGTACTGAGGTCAGCACGTTTCCCTTCCGCCCCATTCAGTGAGGTTATTTCATACATTCATAATATGGATAATTTCTCTTGTCAGTGTGTACAATCCTTCCTGGGAAATACTAACCCCCTAAATTTTTTAAAAATTATATTTGTGTACATTAAGCTTCACCTTTTATGCTGTAAAGTTCTATGAGTTTTGCCAATGCATGGTGTCATGTATCATACCAAAGAGTTTTACCGCCCTACATGTATCCTCGATGATTCACCTATTCCCCTCCACCACCAAAGTCCTGAAAACCACTGTCACTATAGTTTTGCCTTTTCCAAACTGTCATATAGTTGGACTCATACAGCATGTAGCTTTTTCAGATGGGCTGCTTTAACTTAGCGAAATACAATTCAGATTCATACCCAAGTCTTTTTTGTGCTTTGATAGTTTCTTCCCTTTTGTTTATTGTTGAATAATATTCCATTATATGGATGTACTACACACATTTTATTCATCCATCTATTGAAGGACATCTTATTTTTTCCAGTTTTTGGTGATTATGAATAAAGCTACTATAATAAAGCTAATATAATATCCACAGGATTTATGAATCTACACTCAATCTAGAACGATTCATTAAAATCACCATGCAAGTGTTGCTGCCAGTTTATGGCTCCAGCGACTCTCTGGATTTACTTGTCTACAGATTTCTGGGTGGCAATTTCTCCTGTGACCTCAGTTATCTGATGGGTTCAAAAGTTGTTGATTTTCCACTTGTTTAGCTTTTTCTTATTGTAAGGATAAAACTGCAGACTTCTAAGCTTTTTACATGTTGGAACTGAAATCAGTAGTGCTATTGATTTTTTTATCTTTTTATCAAATCTATCCACATTATAAGTTTTAATAAATAAAGAAAAGTACATACAGGCAGAAAATAAATATTAACCTATAATTCTATCACTTAGAGCCACAGTTTCTTCCTCAAGACTTATTTGTATTCAACTTTTTAATCTTATTTTCTTATTTCCCATGTTTTAAAAAATTACCCACAAATATTGATGTATCTTACATAAGTCTGCCAAGTTCTGCTTCATATTTTGCAGAATGTGGAGCTAAGTATGCATTGTCCTTTTCTTTTTTTAAACTTTGCAACTAGTAAAAATGTCTCTAGACATTGTCATAAAAAATTAAAGATTTTTACCAAGTTCTACTCAATCAGTTACTATATTTTCTAGACATGTTCACTTATTTTGTAAAATTTGCTAATAGTCTCAGCACATGCACACATATGTTCAGGAAGCCTCTCAGCTTCAAACACTTGAGACATATAATTGTATAAAATAGTGAAACATAAACATACAGATGAGTGAAAAATGAATGACAGTTGGTGTCTCTATAAAAATTTATTTACATGAAAACTAAGTGAATGCTTTTGGAAGAACTAAATAAAGATCATCAAATAAGGAGTGATCTATGAAATAAAAAAATTTGATGAAAAATTTCTAAAAATCTAGAAAAAGTTTGCAAGAATTATTTTACTGTAAAAACTATAAAAAGTAAATAATAAATATTTTATATCATTTATATTATGTCTTTATATAATGTTTTTATTATGGCTTTATATTGTCTATGTTAGAAATTTGACTTGGAATCCCAATCATTTGAACAAACTCCATAATAACAGCTAACACTTAACTTCACACTCACACATATTAAACACAGTTCTAAATGTTTTATATATATTGTACTTTTAATTCTTACAACAATTCCATAACGTAAGTTCCATGTGTACCCCCTTTTTTGTAGAAACAGATATAGAGGCCATAAGAAACTGACCCCAAGATACAAAATTTAAGGACGTTAAAGATGTAGTTGTACATCTATACATCCCATGTTTGTATAGATCAATTATCAAGTTATGAAGAAAAGTGTGGCAGTTTAATAAAAAGTTAAACATAAGTTTAGAATACAACCCAGTAATTCTACTTTTAAGATCCTACCTAAGGGAAATGAAATCATATGTCCACACAAACACTTACATGTGAATGTTCATAGCAAAATTATTCATAATTGGCAAAATGTTGACACAACTTAAATGTCTATGAGTGAATGGATAAACAAAATGTGGTTCATCCATACAATAAAATATAATTCAGTAAAAAAGTAATGAAATACTGATACATGCTATAACATTAATGAAACGCAAAAATATTATGCAAAGTAAAAGAAGCCAAAAAAAAACAAAATATAACATTGTATGATTTCATACATGTGAAATGTCCAGAAAAGACAAATCTAAGGATACAGAAAGTCAATTAGTATTTTCCTAGAGTTAGAAATAAGAATGGGAATTAATTCTAAATGAACATAAGGCATCTTACTGGGATGATAGAAATGTTCTAAAACTGAATTGTGGTAATGGTTATATAATTCTGAAAATACATAAAACTCATTGTGAATTTTAAGTGGAGAAATTTTATGATATGTAAATTATATCTCAATAAAATTTTTAAAACTTATAGACAAGACTTGGATAGCAAAGATGGTTGCACAACATTTGAATGTACTAAATGTCACTGAATTGTACACTCTTAAATGTTTAGGTTATGGAAATTTCACATAAATAAAAATGAAATAACTAAAAAGTTATGGACACAGTCAGAATTTATAGTTTTTGGTATATATTTTTAAGTTTGCTTAATTATGTACTTATTTATTTATTTATTTATTTTTATATATGCAATTCATACTCATTATATAAAAAGCTGGAAAGAAAAAAAAAAACTTTTGAATTGCCCATTATTCCATCACCTAGCAATAACCTCAGTTAATCTGAGAGCATATATCCTGCCAATCTTTTTTCTGTGTATTTTCATAAAAATGTAATTACATTACTTATGTAGTTTTGTAATATGCTTTCGCAGCTTAATATACATAAATGTTATACTATGACAATAAGATGACAGGGTTTTGATGTTTGAAAACCAAATACCCACCTCACTTAAATGTAAAACTTACTTTGTGAGATATAAAATGACCAACACACCAAGTACAGACAAACTTGCAAGATATTTGATCCGGTCCAAAACATCCACGGAGACATTCAGTCTATGCCAAAAAGTCTTTGATAATTGGTCTTGTCCCAGATGTCTATGCTCAGGATTGTCCATGGGTTCAGATAGTCTATAACGTTTATTTACATTTTGGGTTTACAGGATTAATACATGAAAAATGCTATCACGTTTTATTGGTCCAATAATTGCATTGTGATTGCCAATAATTACTCTTCTAACTCAGTAGCCCAGCTGAAAATGGAACATAGAATTAGGCTGATGGATCAGTGTGGACCACGGTCTCTGTGGATGTATTGACAATACCAATCAATAACGACCTTTTGGCATGGACAAAATGTCTCTATGGCTGTTTTGCACAGGACTGAACATCTGCTAATCCACACTCAACCACCGCTCTCTGTATGCCACATGCTATGGACTGAATTGTGTCCCCCCAAATTCACACACTGAAGCCGTAACCCCAATGTGACTATATTTGAAGGCCTATAATTAAGGTTAAATGAGGTCTTAAGGTTGGGTCCCTAACCCCATAAGATTAGTATCCTTATAAGATGAGACACCAGAGAGCTTGCTCTCTGTCTGCCATGTAGGAACACAGCGAGAAAAGTGGCCATCTGCAAGCCAGGAAGAAAATCTTCACCAGAAATCAAATTGCACAACACCTTAAGCTTACAATTCCCAGCCTTCAGAACTGTGAGAAAATAAATTCTATTATTGAAGCCACCCAGTCTGTGATACTTTGTTATGGCCGCTAGAGCTAATTAATATACCTTACCTTTCAGGCACTCCTAACTCCTGAACTAATCAAGAAACTATACAATAACCTCTCTTGAGTATGAACTATTATATTTCACGCATTGTATTGGGTACTTTAAATGTGTTATTTCATTTTATTCTTAGAATCCCATGAAGTTATTCTACAAATGAGGAAATCAGGGTTCAAAAAGGAAAAGTCAAAGTCACACAGCTAGTAAATGCCAAAGTTTGACCTTGAACCCAGGCTACATACGTCTCCTACAATTCACTGCCAATAGAACAGGAGACTGCTAGAGCTCAGAGACTGTGCTAGGAATTAATAGTGTAGACTATTTCCAACACAAATTTTTACCTAGATTATTGATTACCTGCTAACTACCATTTATGAAAGACCATAAATGCCAGGACATAGACAATTTTATTTTATCCTGTTGTCCAGAAGTCAGCTAACTTTTTTTTTTCTGTAAAGGGGAAGACAGTGTATATTCTAGGCTTTGTGGGTTATATGGTGTCTCTGACAACTACTCAACTCAGCTGCTGTAGCAGAAAAGCAGCCATAGGCAATAAGAAAGTGAATAAGTATGTCTGTGTTAAAGTTAATTTCATTTATAAAAACAGATAGTAGGTTGTATTAGGTCCTCATGCCATAGTTTGTATTAGGTTCTCCTGCCATCAATAATAATAAGTGATTGAAAGTGCTTGAGAAGGATTTAGTCAAAGATGTCTTTTTTTGAGGATGAATTTGTTAGTAATGTATATGATGATTTGGAGGAGGAAGGAAACACAGGCAGAGAAAGCTTAAGAAGACTAAGACTCAATAGACTTGGTAGAAGGCATGAAAAGAAAGGAGAAATGTATATAAAATATAAATATGTCAGATTTTTAGATCACATGTTGATCCCCTTTACAATTTAGAACTTTCCCTTTTGAAAATGCACAAGAATAGGTTATGTGTTAGTTTAAATCAATAAGTGATTTTTTTCTTTATATTTTTCTTTCTTGGTAAAAAAACAAATTCAATAACCAAAGAGCTTAAAGATCTTTAAAAGCAAATCTCCCCCTTTGATATGTGTGTGTGTTTTATAGCCCAAGAAACCACAAGAACGAAGTAATCAAAAAAAAAAAAAATCCATAAGTGTCTTTATTTGTAATCACATTACTTAGTAAATCAACCAAAAAATGAGGATGTGAAAATAAGGATGATGTTGAGGAGTTTGTGCCTCACAAATTGCCATAGCTCTAACACAAAGTATTGTTGATGAGTTAGAATAAAACCATTCAGTTACAGAATCTTCTTTAGGAGGAGATAAGAAGTAGGCCACTCGGTCCTTTACTTCTCTCCATTAAATCCTCTTTAGAAAATGTTGGCGTGAAAATTTCCTTGTGAAGCAATGAGTGGGCAGAGTTGACTAAACCGTTTAGCAGATGGAGAGGAGAAAACCAGGGAGATTTTAATTTACTTGGTCAAGATCATTCAATTAAACATCGCTTTATCTAGGAAAAAGACAAAACACTATGAATTTCTAACTACATGATCTTACAGCCACAAACTGGAAAGTGAACAATCCAGTTAATGAGCCAATTTTTGTCTATGTGATGACAAAACATTGGTTTGACTCATATTACTTTTAAATTAGCCAGCTGTTTAGGTAACATCACGCAGAACAACTGGCATACCAGAGCGATTAAGTCTTCCAATTTAATTTTATTGCCTTATAACTGTTAGCAAAAAAGCATTCACTCATTCGTTCATGCATTGTTTACTGGTTAAACACTTATTGAGCACCAATTGTTTCTTAGAGCAGGGACTGTGCTTAATAATAAAAGAAATACAGAGATGAGTGATACATAACCTCTACCTAGGAAGATTTTACAATCAAATGGGGAATATAACAATGAAACAAATATTGATAAATAAATGGCAGAATGTAACTAGTGATATAGGTTGACTTAAAGTCAGGTGCTTACAACCTACAGGGCTTCTCTCTTTGAGAAAAGATCTTTTGATACTATTCTGATAAGGTGGATTCAGGTCCTAGTACTGCTACTAAACAACTCTTTGCTATTCGCTTAGTCACAACTTTTCTGAGCCTCAGTATCCTTATCTAGGAAAGAATAAGTTGCATTAAATGTTTGTTAATGTTTTTTCTACCAATACTATCTTAAGTTTAAATATTTTAAATTGAGGAAGGAGATGAATTAGAGTAATTTCAAAGAATAAATGAACCTATGATGAAAAAGGTGGACAACTAGATATTCTTGAAGACACAACAATAGATCTTAATTGATGCAGATGAGTAAGGAACACTCTCTGAGTAAGAAACAGCATGAGCCAGCTATACATGTAAAAATAATAAAAATAAAAATAAACCATAAACAATACCTACATTTGTGGGGTCAATGTCTGAAAAAAATCTGCTCAGAAAACTGGATGGAGGGGGAAGACTGAAAACAAATAGAACTGTTGATAACCAGTATTTGGTGAGGAAAAAAAGGAATTCTTTGGGTCATCCTCTCTTCTGCATAGACAGCCAAATGGGGAGAGGGAAAGTATCAAAGTGGGAAAAGCTATCTAGTTCAGTAGCTGACATCTAGCAGGTCATTCATGCATACTGAGAAGCCACAATAGCACTAGTAGCAGAAAGAAGTATCCTTGCTCCCACAGCACAAGGAGATGGAAAGAGGTGCAGGGATTTCCCAAGACTCAGTTTCCATACATAATGTGTTACAGATGGCTGGGATCACCTTATGGAAATGTCTAGGACTATAGCTGATTAGGTCAAAGTCAACCAAATGAGTGAACATCATTAAGAGGGACCTGAAGTTTAATTCACAACAACACCAGGAATGAGGAAAAAGATCTTTAGTTCAATATTTGTGTTGGAAAGACCGTTATAAAGGGAAACAAACAACCTCTCTTTTTTGAGTTAAAATTAGCAAGTTAATCTCATTTAGAGCAGCAAAAAAAACAGAAGCTTTCTAACCTGAGTTTTGAAACCTTTGAAAGCTTAAGAGTATGTTAGACACTTGAAGAATTGACCTCTTTCTCTGATTTCTCGCTAATGATTTTTATCACAGAGGGGGCAAAAACAACACATTTAGAAGTTTAAAGGACCAAGTATAAAACTAAAGAACTATTAGCAGTGGCCCAGCCTGGGTTTGGTGGTGGGCTGTAGGTATGGATCTATATCCTGAGAATAGATCTAAGGCATAAAGTCTTCTATAAATGGGAGATGCCAGATGTTCTTCCCTCTCCCTCAAATACAACCCAATTCCTCTTCTTTCTCTCACCCTTCCCCACAAGAAGAAAGAAACAAGTCCTAGAAAGTCACTCTGAACCTTTCTTTTTGCTAGAGACAAAGGGAAACTTCAGGGAAGTCAGTATCAATGAATACACCAGGGAATCTATCCTGTCACATTTAGGAAATAGCAATGACAAAAGGCAGTTCAAAAAGTTACCAGATCAGTATTGGAAGAACCCTATGGAACAGAGGAAGAGCAGGGAAGAACCCTTCTAAGAATAGACTCAACTAATATTTGCTGCCTCTACCCTCAGGAACTGTAGTATATCCAGAAATTAGGAGGAAGAACAACCATGTCATATAAATCTGGATAAATATGATCCTCGAGTGCTTCTAGAATTAACATCTGATCCAGCCAAGATTGGGTTTGGGTATCATGAGCAAGTCCTGCGAGGTGCATTATCATGATATTGAAATCCTTTGAAGAGACTGTGGAATAATAAGCAGCTGTGTGATATGTTCTGCTTCAACGGGCTTGGTAGTGATGGCTCTGTTGAGGGTTAACTCTCTCTATAACTTGTAGAGCACCATGGCTAGCTCTAAGCACTAGGAGATATTTAACCAAACCAAATATGTCTAATACACAATATATTAAAGGCACGTGGAATCGGGTAAATAAAATGTTCTCGTATTCCCTTCTCTTTGATGTTGTCCTAGAAACACCCATGAACCAAGCCTCATCTTATTGCACTTTATGGTTTCGTTAGCATCTGAGCATAAGGTGAGGTTGAGGTGAAAACTGAAGTCAATCCCTACAAGCCTAGCTGTGGAATGTGCCTAAGGGGAGCAGCACACCATCATGTTCAATGACTCATGGGCATTTCCAGAACAATATAGGAGGATTGCTTTGTGAGAGATTAATGACCTAAGGGATCATTTGAAAGAACTGTTAGTTAATAGGATCATTACTGAATCATAGTCCATATGCCTCCCCAATTGTGATAGTGATAAAAAAGTCTGAAAAAAAATTGAGAGTGTGTGAATTATCATACTGTTAATTGTTGAATTAGAGTAATCAATAGACTTCTTATAGAGAACACCTAGAGTTCACCTTGTTAGATTTGCAAAATGGGTATTACCAGATAGCAGTTATAGTTGATGAGGATAAAAAAAAGAGAGCTTTTATCTGAAGACCAAGGTTTTAACCATTTGAAACGATGCTTTAGGATCTCTCAGGAGGCCCTGTTGTCAACCCACAATAGAAAAGTTGTTTGTGACAGGAACTAGCTTTAGGCATATTCTTCCTTGATCAGAAACATCTACAATTTCTTAAGAGTACTATGTGAATTACTTCTCACCTGTGTGTTAGCAAAGGTCACTGCTACTCAAAAAGTAGTTGCTTTTTATGGCCCGCCATATATCCTCAATGCTCACCTCTAAGCAGAAGGCTGCTTGCTATGAATAAACGCAACTCCTTATTTGCCACTTTTTTTTTTTTTTCTGGCTTGGTAACACAATATGCCAGCTATCAGGGCATAACGAAGTGATATTTCATTTCCCTTGAAGCAGGACTCAACCAATGAAGTATATTCCTCTCTCTCTTGAGATAATTCTAAAATATAATATGCACATATCCCTGGAATTTTGTAATGGAACTAAGCTCAGTTTCTCACAGTTGTGTAATTTACTCTCTATTGCCTTCCTTCTCTTTCTTGCTTCCCTTCCCTACTACCTTACTGTGTTTTCTAGGACCACCTCCCTGCTGACTCTCAAATCTCTCAGTGTTTGCTTCTGGGGGAATCCAAACAAAGACAGTGAAAACAAGCCTGATTATAAATCGATCTTGAATATTTTTTGCTCTTGATTGTGCCTAAAGATTAGGAACACGAACATATGTACACACTTTTAATTTAAACACAAAGTTTCTCTTTTTTCTACTCTTTGTCCACAATAAGAAGAAAAGGCAGAAGTCTATACTATCAGTACACAACCCATATCTCACCTATCAGTTGGTCATCCGAGCATCTGAGAAAATAGATACTTATCTGAGGAATAAGAGTTTAAGTGTGCAGCTTGTAGGTCCTTTAAAAACTAGCAGCTCACTTTTCTGTGATGGGTTTCCCACCAAAAAACAAGTGTCATGAAAACCACTGCTAAATCTAAGCCAAATTAGGAAAGTAAATGACTCATATCAACATCGTTGTCATTGGACACGTAGATTCTAACAAGTCTACCACTATTGGTCAACTGATTTACAAATGTGATAGAATCAAAAAAAGAATAATTTAAAAATTTGAGAAGGAGGCTGCTGAAACTGAACAGGGCTTCTTCAAGTATGCCTGGGTCTTGAATAAATTGAAAGCTGAACGTGAGTATGGTATCACCAATGATATCGCCCTGTAGAAATTTGAGACTAGCAAGTATTATGTGACCATCATTGATGCCCCAGGACACAAAGACTTTATCAAAAACATGATTACAGGCACATCTCAGGCTGACTGTGCTGTTCTGATTGTTGCTGCTGGTGTTGGTGAGTTTGAAGCAGGTATCTCCAAGAATGGGCAGACCCATGAGCATTCCCTCTGGCTGGCACACAATGCGAAACAACTAATTGTTGGTATTAACAAAATGAATTCCACTGAGCCATCCTACCACCAGAAGAGATACAAGGAAATTGTTAAGGAAGTCAGCATCTACATTAGGAAAATTGTCTACAACTCTGACACAGTAGCATTTGTGCCAATTTCTGGTTGGAATGGTGACAACATGCTAGAGCCAAGTGCTAACATGCCTTGGTTCAAGGGATGGAAAGTCACCTGTAAATATAGCAATGCCAGTGGAACCATACTGCTTGAAGCTCTGGATTATGTCCTGCCAGAAACTTGTCCAATTCAGCCCACAGGGACGGTACCAGTACCATAATTTTGTAGACATCTTGGAGGAGCAGACTTTATATGGGGTTACCTGGGTATACATATGATTTTACCAGTTGCCGCCAGGTGTAACAAGCTTCAGGTATAACAATGCCCTCCAGCCAAAGATCCAAGAACACATTTAATTGAGCAAGTGGGTTTATTACTGGTTGCTTAAAGAGAAAACAAGCATTATGGGAAATCCTCAGGTGTCTCAGTAAGAGAGTGTCAAAAAGGATTTATAAAAATATCTGGATTTTGATTGAGTGATTTTGGAGAGGGTTCAAGGAAGTAGAGCTTTGCTGTGAATTTAGTGCTTCCAGAAAGCAGGGATAATTCTATAATTGGGTGTCTCAATAAATATATAGGGTGGGCAGACTAAAGTGAAGCTAAAACTATAATTGAACAAACCACAGAGTGAGAGTGAAACAGAAAATATAAATCTGCTTTTTCCTTTATGGGTCTCAGATCCCCTGTGCCGTATTTTATAACCCTTAACTTGAATCTACAGATTAAAAACACATACTCCTTGTACAATATGGTCTTTAAACAAATCAAACTATTTCCTTCAATGCTCAACATAAGAAATAGTGGTATGTTCTACAGTAAAAAAAAAAAAAAAAAAAAACAACTTGGTTTTGTTGGACTTATTTAAACATGGTATCATTCAGTCATTTGTGGGGGAAAAAAATTCTAACTGTGCAGCTATGCCCCACACAGTATTTTCCTCTTGCCTAAAGATACATGGTGAAGAAGACAGATAATATCTCTACTCTAACAGCATGTGTAAATAGTGGGGAGGGTCACACAATAAAAAATAAATATGATAAAAATTCAAATAATGAAAGTGGTATGAATAAAATAATATGTAATGAGAACAATGGAAAAGGGGGCTGCTTTAGTTTAGTCAGGAAAGAGTCTTCTGAGGACATGATATTAGAGCTGAGACCTGAATGATGTAAAGGAGCCAGTGATGTACATACAGATCTGAGGGAAGATTATTCAGGACAGAAAGGACATTCAGCAGAGAGCCCCTAAGTTTGGAACAAGATAGGTGTTTTCTAGTAATAGAAAGAAGTCCAGTATGGCAGAACTGTAATGAATCAGGAAGGGTACAAAATGGCCTAGAGAGTAGAGAGATGATGCCTATAATTTTGTTTGCAGTTACTGAACCTGTGAAGTTCAAGATGCCTAAAAAGCAGTTAGCAATTGGATATTTGAGTTTAGGATTTAGGGAAGAGTTCAGAACTGGGCATATAAATTTGGGAACTATTAACTATACTGTATGGTCTGCTGTTTAATCTTGACTTCTACTTAGGATAGGTCTTCAGTACATAAGCTCTAGAAACCAAGAATAGTAACTGTTGGGTAGAGAAAGGTAATATAATGAGGAAATATGGCTAATGATAGAAGCAGATATCCTTGGAATGGGGTGAAAAATTTAAGGTCTTGGATGTATTTGTTTGTTTGTTTGTTTAGGTAGGGTTGGGAGAGGGTGACAAAAATCCTGAAGAACAACATCCTTGAGTTAAATCTGCTTACCAATCTCCAGATAGGGTAGAGAGTGGCTAAAACTAGGAGATGAAAAACACATTTCTCGGATGGCAGCAGAAATGGGAAGAAAAATAGTGAAAGGGAGAGGACTGAGGTAGTACAAGGAAGGGAACTAAGATACACCCCTGGCACTAACGTAGGAATTAACTAAACACTGAACAGACTTTAAAGGAGGAAATATTGTTTCAAGACTGAGACAGATAGCCTTAAAGTGATAGTAGAGATCATAGGGGTCTTCAAACTTGTAGATTTGTTTCTGTTATCTCATTTATATGTTTCATCTTTTCTCTTTCTGGTATTTCTGTTAGTTGAGTCTTGGTCTTCTGAATTTTGGCATGTTTTCTTCTAATTTTCTTATAATATTTTTTATACTGTTTTTCTTATAATATTTTTCTTCAAAAAACTTTAAAAATACATATAAATCATGTATGTGACTTCTTAAAGTTTCAAGTATAAACAAGAAACTTTAAACAAATAGTTATATTTAGGAATATAGTGATGCACGGTTCTGTACATTTTACCATCTGAATGATTACTTTTTTTTTTCCAAATAAATTTTTTAAAAGTCAATTAAAGAGACTAGAATGTGAGTATGGTAAAGAATGGAGAGAAAGCCTGTATTATTTGGTCAAAAAGTTCCTCTTTTAGGATATAAGGAAATAATCAGAAATACAGGTAGAGTTTTACACAAAGATACTCATTATGACACTATTCATTCAACACACTTATAATTTTTTTTTTTTTTTTTTTTGCCTAAGTTTCTAGTGCTATTTTAAGCTGCATTGCATAAGAGAAAAAGTCTTTGCCCTCATGGATATTACATTCTTGTCTTATTTAAATTAAGTAAAATTGTGGAAACAGCCTTAATCTCCTATAACATAGGAATCGTTAGATAAATTACATCCATGTGATGAAATACTAAGTAGCTATTAAAAATAAAGTTAATCTACATATGTTAACTTAAAAAGCACACCAAGACATATTATGAGGATCTATCTATATTGCTCTCTAGTGCCTAGCATATAGTTTCTAAAATGACAATATCTGGCATACGAGTGAATATTTTTAAATATTAATATTTATTCTGTTATCTTTGGATGTCAGGATATAGTGATATTTATTTTCTTAGTTATATATTTGCAAAATATTTATCACTACAATTTATTGTTAATAATCAATATGTGTTACTAAATGTTAACAGTATCACTTAATAATGTTATTAACATTTTAACTATTAACAACAAATACTTTCTAGTTATAAATGAAAAGTCTAATATTAACCAGAAAAAGCACTGTTATCCACAATGAATTAGAGAGAACTTCACTGAAGCATTCATACCATTTTTTTCTGGGTCTTCTTTTTTTGTTTATTAACCAGGAATCTTTACTTAGAGATGAATAATTTGTGTGTTTCAATGTTTGTCCATCTTCTACCAGTTAAAAACTCTTGTCCTATCTCAAGAAGAAAATCTGAAAATAATATCCTTTAGGTTAAAAACATAGAAAAGGAAAATAAAAATTTCTGCCATCTAACATAAAATTAACTACACAATTTTTAAAAGTTATATTCTTAAAATTATGAGAAAACACAGTGATTTAAATATATAAAGTAGATGAGATCCCTAAACCAATAATCTTAATTTTAATAACTACTAACACGAATTAAGATTTTAACATATTCTAGGATTTGTGCTTCTATGTTATATACATTGTTATCTAATAAATCCTTTGAGAAATCTATTATGCAGGAACAACAACGTTCCCCTATTCTACAGATCAAAAAAGGCCTAGTGGTTTTTAATATCTATAGGTAGTTGTTCATAGAACTGAGATTCAAATCAAGGTCTGTCTTGCTCCAGAGCCAGTGGTTGTAATTCCTCTGATTTTTTGCACATGTGAGGTAATTCAGAGCCTAAAGTTTTGAGAATGTCAATCATGGATCATTAAAAAGTAAGGTAAGATTTTTCCAGAGGACAAAGGGCATAAGCCTCCCCTTCTGCCTTTCTTTCGTTTTCTTTTTTAAAATCTCAGGGATGTTCTTTAAGTACCTAGACTGACTGAGACTATTGCATGTGTCAAGACTCTATATGGACAATGTTGGATTTACAACTCCAATTGTCTCGGTTTATAGAAGACTGTCACTGCACACCCTAACCAGGATACAAACTTCACGACCTCTGCCCACGTGAGTAATTTCAGTACCTAGAAGATTCATTATCTCTGGGTCCATGAATATGCAGTTAGTAACCAGCTCAAGAAAAGGGATGAAACAGACTGATGAAGTATAAGACCCAGGAAACAAGCAATCACTTCAAGCAGGAAGTCAAGAATCAGACACAGCCCTAAGGAAATCACACAATGTTTATTTTTATTTATTTATTCTCTAAGTTGTTGCATAAAAGAACTGATGGTACATAATATACATGTATATCCACATACATACATATTCATGCACATGTGCTTAGTACACACATATACACCCACAGACAAGGTGACAGAGTAAACATCATTTTAATCTATAAAATTCACAACCATTATTAAAAATATTGTTCAACATAGGTGAGGACATAGAGAAAGTACATCAGGAGCATTTTCTTACAGACAAGTAGAATCTAAGATACGCTTTGCTGTGAGTGATGGAAAATTACAAGCCATTCTCTACTTTGTTACTTTGTTCAAAAACTTGGGAGTTCCCAGGTAAAATCTGAAACTGGCCCTTGTACACAGAGGGCAAGGAAAGACCTAACAAAGAGGCAAGGCACTACAGATTGGTAGGTGGCAGGTTTAATTAGTGCAGAGAACTTTCTTCTGAAGACTGTCTTGGGTGATCAAAAGATAGTAGATTTCCAAATTGGCCCGCCAGTATCTTAAAAGTTTATATAGAGGCCTTAACAGGGTCAGTCACATATATTGTCCAGATTGTCTCAAGATCATATTGATTTCTCATGGCTGCATCTTTGAAAACGACTGTGACTGTGGGATGGTGGACAAATATATCTTTCATGGACAGCAAAAAGGTGAGGAGCCTCAAATTGCCTGGGTCCAGCTGGCAGCCCAACCAGCCATCACATTCTTTCGATGACCTACTCCATCAGTTTTTTAACCTTTATAAAGCCCCATTTTCTCATCTATTAGAGGGAGGTAAGTATAATAACCTTAAAATTGTATCATGTACATTGTGAGAGACTAACTCTCAAATTTTAGTTAATATGAGAATCTTCTAGCAAGTCCGTTCAACTGACAAAGTCTTAGATAACATGCAGAAGTTTGCATTCGGAGAAACACTAGCACAAATGTAAGCGTCACTCTCTTATAATAAACCATAGTACAATGAATACATGTAATTGGTCTACTTGGACTAATGTTGCCTTTATTCTGTTACTCAAATAGGTTGGAGCTATTAAAATGACACTTTTTTTTCTTTGCCATTTTATAATTCAGAATTTTGTGAATTTAGATAGACCTTAACAAATATATTACTTAGTGAAGTTTTACTATTGATCCAAATTTTATTAACTCTCTATTACCTTAAGAATTTAGTAATTACAGCTTTGAATGGTTTGAACTATTCCTTGTAGTTTATGTAACTAATACATTCATAGTTCAGAAGGTAACATTCATTCTCAACTCTTAAATGTTCCACAATGAAAATAAATTTATCATTTTTTTGTTTTATAAATACATGATCACTGTAAAATAGTTGCATGGTATATAAAATAATAAAGAAGAAATTAAATTGTGTAAAATCCCACCAGCCTGAATGAAGTAGACTACTATTTAGTGACCATGTGTTCATGCATTTCCTTATGAACATAAACCTATACACATATGAATATGTAGTTATCTATATATATTTATGTAGAACTTTATATAAAAGAAATCATATCATATATACTGTTTTATTTTGAACTTTTAATAAAGTTATCTTTTGTGGGATTTTTTGATTATCTCTCTTTCTCCTCTTGTCCCACACTCTATGGCTATACATCCCCAATATTACATTTCCCTCCCCTACTCTGTAACTAATTCATAATATAATATTTATTCTTCTCATGTAAGCATGTATATAAATTTACCACTGTTTATTTTACAGAAACATAATCATCTTGTCTACAACTCTTTTGCATCTTTCTCTTCACAATTGGTACTGATCTCATTCATTCCTTTAAATACCAACCCAACACTTATTAGTTATGGCTTTGGGGCAATCATTCTGTCCCTGAGTTCTCAACTATAAAATTGGATAATTATAGTACCCAATTTATTGAGTTGTTATTAGGATAATAAATTAATATACAAAGAGTACTTAGAGCAGTACATTACTCAAAGTAAGCTTCATAGAAGCATTAGATATTATTATTCATAGTAGTTGCAAAACATTATTTCATGATATAGATATCCCAAAATATATTTATTCAGAAAACCTTTAGTGAGAGAGAGAGAAAAAATGGTGTAGATTATAGAGGCTTTGTTCATCTCTCTGGTGACCAAATCAAAGTTGGGACAGACATAAGGAGCAGCAGCAAGGGAAAATCACCTGGGATCTAGAAGAACAAGCCATACAACTAGTAAGAACTCCTAGAAAGCACCCTGCATTGGCAGAAGGTAGGACAGGGTGAGGACGCTGTGTTGCCCAGTCTCCAGTGGCTGAGTGAGACAGAGGCTGCGGCAGCAGCAGACGCCTCTTAAAGGGGCCGCATCCACGAGTGGATTTGAGATTGCTTGCTGAATCTTAATAGGTGGCCCCAGAGGGGCAGAGCCTTGGGCTAAATTTGGCCTGTAGCTGAATCCCTCTCAGGACTGTGCCACTGGACATCTACTTCACAAATTCACACTAATAAGACTGGGAGACTTAAGAGTTTTGCTTCATACATAGAAATAGACACAGAAAGGCAGCCAAAAGGGGAAGACAAAGAAGCAGAAACCATATGAGAGAAGAGAACAGAGATCTAGTTATAATGGAGTCAAGTAATCTAACAGATGCAGAGTTCAAAACACTGGTTATAAAGATGCTCAATGAACTTTTGGGAAGTGTAGAGAACTCCAACAAAGAGATAAAAAACGTAAAAATGGAAATGGAAATTATGAAAGGGAACCAGTCTGAAATGGAGAACACATTATCTGAGATGAGAAGTATATTTAATGGAATAAACAAAGGAATAAACAAAGCGAATAAAGAAAAGGATCAAATGCCCTATCTAAAGGACAGGAAATCCAAGGACACGCGATCAGAACAGCAAGAGATAAGAGGCCAGGACTATAAAAATAATTTAAGGAGAATATGGGACACTAGTAAGGCTCCAAATATCTGCCTCATCAGTGTAACAGAAGAAAATCAAGATGTTGAACAGCTGTTTGAAGAAATAATGATGGGAAACTTCCCTAACCTGTTGAAGGAAATGGACATAAAACTCCA
>NW_011888793.1:15922089-15932745 GCF_000151845.1 Pteropus vampyrus
TAAAAATGGAAATGGAAATTATGAAAGGGAACCAGTCTGAAATGGAGAACACATTATCTGAGATGAGAAGTATATTTAATGGAATAAACAAAGGAATAAACAAAGCGAATAAAGAAAAGGATCAAATGCCCTATCTAAAGGACAGGAAATCCAAGGACACGCGATCAGAACAGCAAGAGATAAGAGGCCAGGACTATAAAAATAATTTAAGGAGAATATGGGACACTAGTAAGGCTCCAAATATCTGCCTCATCAGTGTAACAGAAGAAAATCAAGATGTTGAACAGCTGTTTGAAGAAATAATGATGGGAAACTTCCCTAACCTGTTGAAGGAAATGGACATAAAACTCCAGGAAGCTCAGAGAATTCCAAAAATCAGGGATCCAAAGAGGCCCACACCAAGACACATCATAATTAAAATGCCAAAGTTTAAATACAAAGAAACAATATTAAAAGGAGCAGGAGAAAAACAGATAGTTACTCATCAGGGAACACCCATAAAACTGACAGATGATTTCTCAAAAGAAACTATGCAGAACAGAAGGGCTTGGCAAAAAATATTGGAAAGGATGAAGACCCAGAATCTACAACCAAGAATAATTTATTCACTAAAACTATCATTTAGAGTTGAAAGACAGATAAGGAGCTTCCCTGACAAAAACAAGCTAAAGGAATTTATCACTACCAAGCCAGTATTATAGGAAATGTTGGAAGGACTTCTTTAAGAAGAAAAAAACATGTATCAAAAACAGGAATAAAGAATGGTAATAACTACATTCCTATCAATAAATACCTTAAATAGAAAAGAATTAAGTGCTCCAACCAAAAGATAGAGTGGTTGAAAGGATAAGAAAACAAGACTCCTACATATGAAAAAGAAGGAGATGGAAAAAGATATTGCTTTGATGGACCTAGAAGGTATTTAAGTCAGACAGAGAAAGGTAAACACTATATGATTTCACGTATATGCAGAATCTAAGGAATAAAAAGAACAAAGTAATCAAAAACAGACTCACAAATATAGTGGACAATTTTGTGATGGACAGAGAAGTGGGGGACTTGAGGGCTGGGAGAATGGGATGAAAGATTAAGGAAGTACAAATTAGTAGTTGATAGTTGGGCACGGGGAGCATGGCAGAAGGAATGCAGTTAGCATTAATACGTTGGCTAGGTGGAGGGTCAGGGAAAGGAGGGAGCAATTCAGGAGATCATTCTATAAACTATATAGATGTCTAACCAATGTAATGTATACTTGAAACTAATTAAAATTAAAAAAAAAAAAGAAAACCTTTAGTGAAATAAGGATCTAGGCAAGCAATGATCAGCAATGCATGCTAAAACTTTTGAATGAAGAGTAGGTTAGTGATCAGACAGATAACATCTGAACCCATTAATTAATGTTAACATTGAAAAATAGGACAACTAGGCATGATATGCCTATAGATGTGATGTAACTTGAAGTATTTAGCACCATCTAAGAAATATTTCTATTCACATAATTTAACAAAATCTAGACCCTCGGTGTCTAATAACTGACCAGTTTGCAAGAAAAAATGAGGAATCAATTAGAGAATGTTAAATAAAAACAAAAAGGTACAAAGAGTAAATCTAAATCTAGAATGTAGAAAATACTGCAAAATGAATGACCAAGTTTCTTCAACAAATAAAATGCGTGAAAAAAAGGGAGTAAACTTGAAAAAGGAAGAGACTTGAAAAACATACCAGCAAAATGCTATGTGTAGATTCTCTTTGGATTCTTACTCAAGCAAATCAACTATAAAAAGCATTTTGAATCAAAGCGGAAATTTGAACACCAAGCGGGTATTAGATATTAAAGAATTACTATTAATTTTCCTAGGTAAAATGATATTGCAATAGTTTGAAGTATTTATGGGTGAAATGATATAATGATAGGATATGTTTTCATACTCAAAGTAAAAAAAAAAATGTGTAGGGGTAGATAGGTAAAATAAAATTAAAAAAACATTAATAATTTTTCATGTTATTGTATAAGTTTATAGAGATTCATTGTATTATGCTGTACACTTTTATATATGTTTAAATCTTTTCTTAATATAAAATTTCTATTTAAAAATTTATTCAAACATACACCTATCAATAAGCACTTACTTGCCTGGTTTTTTATCATAAGAAATATGCTGTATAATGCACTTGGATATATATATATAATGTTACATACTAATGCTTTCTTTTAGTTCTACAGAATAGATTTCCAAGAGTGAAATTGCTAGATCAAAGACCATGCATACCTTTTTTAATATAAAATCAATTGCCATATTGCTTTACAAAAGATCTGTAATCTTTTACATTTCTATCAGCAATGTACCTAGCTTTTACTTTTCATGCTTACCAACATTTGAGATTAATATTACTTTTAAAGTTTACCAGTATGATTGATGTAAAACGATATAGCTCATTGTTTCTTTAATATGCATTTTCCTTACTATTAGAGATATTTAACGTATTTTTAGTGTTTAACAGTCATTTAAATGTACTCCTTTGTGAATTGCCTTTTAATATTCTTATAATTTTTCTATTGGGATATGTTTTTTATTATCAATTTATGAGTTCTTTATGTCATAGATATCAACTTTTTATCTATCATATGTGTTTCAAATATTTCATTTTTATAATTTGCCTGTCAATTTTTTTTTAGGCAATATATCTTAATGTTTATATAGTTAATATGTCTATCTTTCTCAATATATTGTGGGTTTCTCATCTTCATTAAAAAATTCCAAAGTCTAAGTTACACATATAGTCTTCAAAGTTGACTTCCAAATTTGTATTATTTAATCTTTTTTTAAGCCATTAATTGTAACCATCAGAGATAGATTAATCAAGGTTCTAAAGAATTTATCTATTTTATTGAACTTTTTAAGAATCAACTTTTAGACTTATTTATCCTATTTGTATTTTTTCCACTTTATTAATTTCAGCTTTTAGCTTTATGCATTCCCTTCTATTTTCTCTTGATTTTGGTTTGAGCACTTAATTCTTTTCCATTTAAAGTACTTATTGATAGGAATGTAGTTGTTACCATTCATTACTGTTTTCAAAAATACATTGAGACATATACTAGGTTCCTTTCTTTATATTTTTAACTACAAAGGCATTTAAGGCTTAATATATTCCCTGGAGTATTTTTTCAGTGTTTTATAAGTTTTAAAACTTTTATTTCTGGAGAGTTTGTAATTAAGCTTTTATTTTACCCCTGAGTTTAGCATTACTTAAGAGTGTATTCTTTAATCTCCAAACAATTAAGAGTTTTAAGGTAAACTTCTATTATTTATTTCTAATTTTATCAGATTACAATTATATTGTAGAATATATGGTAAAAATCTCTGCAAAATGTGTTAGTTTCTGTTGTGGTCAAGGAGGGATAATTTTTGTGACATTTTTTGGACATGTGACACTTTTCTCTTAAATCATCCAAAGAGTGTATATACACAAACACATATAGACATACATACGAATACATATATATATATGCATGCATATATACATTTATAAAGTTTGTTGATTATCTGCTTCAATTTTTCTAATGGCTATGCAACATCTTCTTAGTCAAATCTATTTCTGGAAAAAAACATGTGTTAGACTCTTCTACTATAATTGCTTTTATTGGGACTTTGTTATATTTTAAATATTTTTGCCCATTTATTTTGCTGCTACATTGTTCAACACATGGAGGTTTACTACACGTTTAATCACTAAAATATGCCTTTCTTCCTCCCTTTTAACCTTGTGTTCCAGATTGACTGATATTGTTATTGTACCTCTTGCTTGTTTTCAGTTTGTATTTGCCTAGTATCTCTTCAATTATTTTTTTCTTTATCACATTTTACCCTCTTTATCACATTGTGTCTTATAAACAGCCTATACATAGTTTGTTTTTTACCTGAAATTTCTGGGTTATTTTAGTGCCCTTTCTATCTTTAAATGAGAAAATTCAATCCATTCACATTTAGATAATAACAGATACAGTAAATTTTACTCATTTTATCTTATTTTGTGCACTGCCTACTAGTTCTTAGGCTTTTTCTTTTTCTGGTTTTTAAGTTATGTTCTTTCTTTACTTGTTTTTTATTAAAGTTCTATTTTACTTCTTTATATTTATTTAGCAATTATTTCCATATTTTTGAAGACATTCATAATCAAGGGTGTATCTCTCCCAAAATATGAAAACAAGACACCAATTACTTATTCCCCTCATCAAAAATGCCATATTACCCAAAACTTCCTCCTCCTATCACATCTCTTAGTACGCTTTTACTTCCCACCACACATTTCTAGCCAACTGATCCTTAGTTTTTGCTGAGAAAGTTTAGTTCTTTTGGTGTCAGACTATTATGAAAGATTTCTCTAGAAATTTCTATTTAAAAGAAATCTATCTATCTATCTATCTATCAACCATCTATCTATCTGACCATCCATCGATCCATCCATCACTTACAACTGTCTTTCTTTTATCAGAGGGACTCTCTCCTGATTCATTATTGTTGAGGTGGCATCCTTTTTCAGCTGTGATTGTCACACAAGAGAAGTGGAAGTACATTCTCAATCCTTGTAGCTCTGCAGAAATAATTCCTCCTCTCTGGCAGGAGACATATAGGCTGCATTGCATAGGGCAACAGGATTTCACCAACCTAAAGTACGTCTGTTTGGTACGAGGATTATTTTAGGCTAATTATTTTTAAGAAACAAAAGGCTTAAAAAGAGTTCTTTTACTCCCCCACTTAATTTCCTTAAAATAATTTAGATAGAGGGTCTGTTCCAGGAAGATAGCTATCATCAGAGATAAGTACAAAAAATTTTAACTAGATATGGTAGGTAGACTGGGGAAAACTTAGCAAATTCTGCTTGTTCAAATTCCTCTGTGTCCCCTTGTCTCTGCACTTCATGACAACTATGTTTACCAAAATTTTTTTTCATCTCCACATGAATTGCCTTCTTATCTTTGAAATCCCAGACTCCTACACCTTTCTCTTTAGCTCTGGATGACATACACACCTCAGCTGCCTGATTGTCTTTGGGCCCTCATATTCTTATGGAGCCCTCATATGTATAAAACTAATTTTTTTCTCCTGTTAATCTCTTACATTAATTTGATTATTAAACTAATTAAAGAACATAGAAGGATAAAATAAAATTTTTGTCCTTCCTGACAATTGCAATTGTAACCTTTCAGGTGTCTATAGCTGTAACTCTATTAGCTTCCTGATAATGAGGAGCTCAATGTCAATCTGATTTCTTTTATTTGGTAAACATTTTTTTTTTCTTTCAATCTTCAGTTTGTAAAATGCTCTTTTTATTTTTAGAATCCAGGGATTTTGTAACGATGTCTGATTTGTCTTTTCCTCTCAATCCTGCATGAAATTTGCTATATCCCATCCGTCTACTGTGCACATCAGACCCCTCCAGCAGCACTTGGCTAAGAACCACCACTGGTGAGATTTTAGTTTTCTCAGTGAGATTTCAGTTCAACTGCTAATCTACCTTAGTATTGATAATACCACAGGTGAAGGGAGATACAGCTGTCTCTGCATTTGTAGGCTTCTCAAACTTTAATGTGCCTATAGATTATCTAGAAATCTTATTAAAAGATGCAGTAAATCTGGGATTGTGCCTGAGAGTCTGCATTTTTATTAAACAAGGTGATACCATCGTTCTTGGGGTCAAGGACCACACTATGCACAGCAAAGGACTGCCGTGTACCAGAGAGCAATTTGTCAGTCCCAAAAGGAAGCACCACGAAGACTATTTCTGCTTGCATCTCATGTGTAAAAGGTATGTTTCCCAGGCTTTGGTGTTAGAAATGACCCACACCACCTGTTTTGCTATCCTTGCTGGCTGGGGGAAACCAGCAGGTTTTTCCAGGAATACTCATCTTTCCTCCTGGGGATTTGTGGGTCTCAGTAGGGCAAACTTTCTCTCCAGGATTCTCATAATTTTCATCAGCACCTCATAGCTCTTCATCATTTGTCTCCAGAGGCATTCTAAGACCAGAAAGACAAAAGGTCTTCCATTTCTCTCCATCTGTTCTTGGAAGAGTCAAGGCCTACCTCATACCCTCCAGGCCCCAGTCAGTTGGTCCAACAGCTGCTTGGCTCAGAAAAGGTAGTTTGCTGTTGATTTGGATTTGGGAAACATGCTCCAGTTTTCATCTTCAAATACAAAAAAATGAAAAAAGAAAATAAAGCCTCCATTATATTTTTTTGAATCAGAAAGTAGTTTTCATGATAATAAAAATATATAGATTTTTTTTAAGTTTAATATCTGTGAATTTGATCTATGTTTTTATAAAAAGTCCATATTTTAAGCAGAAAAAAAAGAAAGGAAAGATCAGATAAAATTACATCACTGAGCTGTAAGGAGAAAATGAGTTAGCCTTATTAGAGGAAACTCCCTTTGGCATTTCACTAAAGAAAGTCAAGATGATATTGTTAGGTAGTTAGGTATACATGAGCTACAGTGGAACAAAGGAATAAAGACCTCCTTGAAACACCCATTTTATGGTTAGAAGTCATCCTTACATCCTGAAGAACAAAGGAATGAAGGGTCATAAACCAATAGCTGGTTAAATCGGGCCACAAGCAGTTGCACAATCAGT
Source organism: Pteropus vampyrus (assembly GCF_000151845.1). Classification (NCBI taxonomy): domain Eukaryota; kingdom Metazoa; phylum Chordata; class Mammalia; order Chiroptera; family Pteropodidae; genus Pteropus; species Pteropus vampyrus. Next base: position 15,928,724 of record NW_011888793.1, read on the forward strand.
CCTACACTGACCTTTTTACCTTGGCCTCATTATGCCATATTATAATATTATGCCTGTGCCCAAAAGTTCATGAATCTAATTATAACAGATTGAATTATGGATAACCATATGAGTAGTAGTCAGAGTTACATAACAGCCAAATATCAATCAAAATGACCTCATGTGCCAATCATCTAGGACCACTCTTGTAATTTCCTATCATGGCCCTAATATAATGCAGACCTCCCTACTTCTACAAGATTATAGTGCTCTTAGCTGTAACCCACCCCACACTTTGAGCATTCTTTAATTACACCTTTTGTTTGTGTGGAACTACAGCCCTCATCGCTGTAACCTGTTTTTCTCTTGAAACATACTTTAATAAATCTTACTTTTTAAAAATTTCACTAAGCTGTAATTTTTTACTGCACTGGTAAAAAGAATTGAGGACCCCCAGTGTTACTGGGGCAATGCTGGATTTCAGATTGCCACCAACAGTAACAATATTTTAGAACTTGGGGTCCTGAACAACTAAAAAAGAAATATATATATATATATATATATATATATATATATATATATATATATATATATATATATACATATGTAATTGAAAAGAATACAGAATCACCATATTCTCTACTCCCCGTTTCTTTTATGGGAGGATCCTGACATTGCTGGGCATGTTGATCAGTAAATGAGAATGAACTTTATACACTGGGTTTTTCCCTCTTTATCCTCCAGGGAGTGTAGAGTCATTTCTGTATCTCTCCTTTAGACCATAATAGAGGAAGCCAAACATATGCACTGTGCAAATACTGACAGTATTATTTTATGTCTGTTCATTCCTGGAGATGACCATATACAACTTGTAAGCCAGTTTCTTTTTTCCAAAAATCGAATCTATATTTTTTTACATTTATAATAACTAGTTAAGCCAACAGTGATGCATTTTCCATAGGAACCGTTTTTAACTTGTTTTAATAAGGTTGGTCTGCATGGAGTCCAAGGTAACAAAGCAGCTACTGGCAGAATATAAGGGGCTGCAATGAAGCAGGAAAGGTCTCCCTGAGGAAGGAGCTGTGTCTTTAATAGTGTGATCTAATGGAAGATCTCCAGACATAATAATGCCATCTTCCCAAGGCGTGAAGCTTTCATTCTTTTTTACCTGCCGTGGTAAGAAAAACTTCCAGAGAGACTATAAAAGAGCAGTGGTATTGTCATTATCATTTCTGTGTAAAGGAAAATGCTTTTATGTCTAAAGATGTTTTGTTTATTTGTTTGTTTGTTTTATTTCAAAAGATATCTCTGAAAATTTTTAAATGTGATTTCAAGAATCTACTTCTAACCAGTACACCAACTCTAATACAGGAAATACTCAATTTTAGCTACTCAATGCAACTTTACTTGAATTATTTTCTTATAAAAGATCAAAAGATCATCTATTTATAGCCTTGATACCACCTCTAGGTTGTTATGGCATGTATGTAAAACAATGGTAATCCGGTAAAATTTCATGAATCTATAGATAGCATACTCTGCAATGATAAAAACTTGTGTTAAGCTGTATTTCACATACTACACTGGAGACATAATCATCAGACTATATATCAAAAAGAAAACTCTAGAGACTGTCAGATTTACACATTTTTCTCCAACTATCTCAGTATCATTCAAGATTAATGGTTGTTTGTTTTCTTTATAAACATATTCCAGGACAGAAATTCTGTAATTTTTAAGGTTGTTTTAAAATCATCCAATTAATAAGAAGGTCATCTATTTATCTATCTAAAACCTTACTCATTTTAATAACATTTTAATAACCTCCCTTATTTTAATATTTTTTCAGAAATCAAATATTTTTATTTTCTAGGAGAACCATGGGCAAAAATAAGGAAACAGAGTCCTGAGGAGAGTGAGCAGGATTAGAACTCTGACTACAGACTGCTAATTCAATGTTCTTTCCAGTTGTGCTACCTTAAAGGTGAATTAAAAAAATATAACACATGTAACAGTATTTTTTAAAACCTTCATTTATTACTATTCAGAGTGACTTTATCTTTTACTTTTTACGTTGTTGGTTCTGTCACCTTGTAGGCACAATATAAGAAAGGATGATAAAGGAGTATGTAAATGCAACATCAATTTTTTAAAGGTATGCTGCAAATGGTTAACAAATTCTCATGAGTTAAGATAAAATTATTTAATCCAAACTATTTTACTTACAGGCAAAATGAAGAAGTTGAACTAGATGATTTTTAAGACTTCTTCCCATTTACCACTATTTGAATCAATTTAATTTTGCTTTAGGAAATGAAATTTCCTAATACTTTCAACACTGACTGTTACCCACCATATCCACCTTGAAAATATCCAGAGCTTCATACTATGCACCTTTATAAAAGGAAGCTGACATGAACTTTACAATTTAGCAAAGTGATGATATTCATAGAAAAGATTTCTCTGAAACCAGCCTGTGTTTCATTAATGTCATGAGTGCAAGGTTTGCAGTTATGATCTTATACTTTATGTTTTCTAGTTCTTTTCTGAGATCCTAAAGACTTTGTGAGAAATCAAGGTTAATCAATCCATCAGAGATCAGTATGACAATCATCCGCAAATTACAATTCCTTTTTATACTTCAAAGTTCCTCTCCCACCCTCAGGAATACGCTATAATTTCAATGACATACTCTGTAAACAGAACACAGAAATGAATGGGACTCGGGGAATGGATTAGAATTGGTCTTTGCAAAATAAGAGGCTCTCAAGTTGCACATTCTTATGATAATCTGCACTGAATGAATACTATTGCGAGTCTCCTGCATCTTGCTGCAGGATTTCTTCCTTGTAATGTAACTGAGAATGGTATGGTATCTCATCCCTATGGTATGAGGACAAAGACTAGAACAAACATTGTCAAACTCATCACAACCTCCTTCAGTTTTCCCCACTCTATTCAAGGCTTCAACTTCACTTTACCCCATTAATCCCCTCACTACCAACAGATGGTCCAATCTTATAATGTCGCTGTAATAGAATCTCCTGATTATAATTTCCTCAACTTCCTTTCCCATCTGAATATCTTCATCATCACTCATTGTACATTCTACATTATGTAGAGGAAGCTGCCAGGGCTTAACAGTCAAAGAGATTTGCATTACTTCCTAGCTAAGCAACCTCAGGCAAGTGATTTCATTTCTTTGATCTTTAGTTTCCTTAAAATTGGAATAATAATATAAAGATTCAAAATAAAGTCTATCTCTCTATATAAGTGTGTTAAAGAGATTGGCTCTAGTTGACACATTATAGGTGCTCAATCAATGTTATTTTTATCTCTGAGGAAAAAGTGCCTTTTCTCCTTAGCAAGGTTAATTTCTCCCATCTTCTCTAAGATCATCAAATGGCCTCCACATCTGCTCATCTTTTTTGTCATGGAAAGAAATTTCTTCTTGGGCTTACAACTCTTAGTGTAAACTCTATAATTTTTTTATAAATGTATACTGTCACATAACCACCACAATGAAAATAAAGTTCAAATACCCCCAGAATTACGCTGTCTTCTTCTCGCCCCCAGCTTCTACAACCACTGATCCGTTTTCTGTCTCTACAGTTTTGCCTATATAAACATGTCATATAAATGGAATCATATAATATGTAGCCTTTTGAGCCTAATATCTTTTATTTTGTATAACGCATTTGAAATATATCCATTTTGTTGTCATTTGTTCCTTTTAAGTAATATTTAACTGAATGGATACACCATAGTGCATTTTCCAGTTGTGTGTGTTCTCCATTCTCCAGTTGAGGGGTATCTGAGTTATTTATAGTTTTTGGCAATTATAAATAAACCAAGGCTGAGTTTTACATCGCCTTTGTTGTTCAAATTATTTTTTTCATTTTTATATTTAACTATCTGAGATTGAGAAGCAGTTGCCTCTTCCATCCCTTACAAATTCAGAAAATCATAGATTCTATTATAGTTCCTTTTTGCTTGCAAAGTGGCAATTTCTATCTGAGCTAACCCTTCTTGTAATATTTTGC
>NW_011888793.1:15932795-15957042 GCF_000151845.1 Pteropus vampyrus
AATATAAGAAAGGATGATAAAGGAGTATGTAAATGCAACATCAATTTTTTAAAGGTATGCTGCAAATGGTTAACAAATTCTCATGAGTTAAGATAAAATTATTTAATCCAAACTATTTTACTTACAGGCAAAATGAAGAAGTTGAACTAGATAATTTTTAAGACTTCTTCCCATTTACCACTATTTGAATCAATTTAATTTTGCTTTAGGAAATGAAATTTCCTAATACTTTCAACACTGACTGTTACCCACCATATCCACCTTGAAAATATCCAGAGCTTCATACTATGCACCTTTATAAAAGGAAGCTGACATGAACTTTACAATTTAGCAAAGTGATGATATTCATAGAAAAGATTTCTCTGAAACCAGCCTGTGTTTCATTAATGTCATGAGTGCAAGGTTTGCAGTTATGATCTTATACTTTATGTTTTCTAGTTCTTTTCTGAGATCCTAAAGACTTTGTGAGAAATCAAGGTTAATCAATCCATCAGAGATCAGTATGACAATCATCCGCAAATTACAATTCCTTTTTATACTTCAAAGTTCCTCTCCCACCCTCAGGAATACGCTATAATTTCAATGACATACTCTGTAAACAGAACACAGAAATGAATGGGACTCGGGGAATGGATTAGAATTGGTCTTTGCAAAATAAGAGGCTCTCAAGTTGCACATTCTTATGATAATCTGCACTGAATGAATACTATTGCGAGTCTCCTGCATCTTGCTGCAGGATTTCTTCCTTGTAATGTAACTGAGAATGGTATGGTATCTCATCCCTATGGTATGAGGACAAAGACTAGAACAAACATTGTCAAACTCATCACAACCTCCTTCAGTTTTCCCCACTCTATTCAAGGCTTCAACTTCACTTTACCCCATTAATCCCCTCACTACCAACAGATGGTCCAATCTTATAATGTCGCTGTAATAGAATCTCCTGATTATAATTTCCTCAACTTCCTTTCCCATCTGAATATCTTCATCATCACTCATTGTACATTCTACATTATGTAGAGGAAGCTGCCAGGGCTTAACAGTCAAAGAGATTTGCATTACTTCCTAGCTAAGCAACCTCAGGCAAGTGATTTCATTTCTTTGATCTTTAGTTTCCTTAAAATTGGAATAATAATATAAAGATTCAAAATAAAGTCTATCTCTCTATATAAGTGTGTTAAAGAGATTGGCTCTAGTTGACACATTATAGGTGCTCAATCAATGTTATTTTTATCTCTGAGGAAAAAGTGCCTTTTCTCCTTAGCAAGGTTAATTTCTCCCATCTTCTCTAAGATCATCAAATGGCCTCCACATCTGCTCATCTTTTTTGTCATGGAAAGAAATTTCTTCTTGGGCTTACAACTCTTAGTGTAAACTCTATAATTTTTTTATAAATGTATACTGTCACATAACCACCACAATGAAAATAAAGTTCAAATACCCCCAGAATTACGCTGTCTTCTTCTCGCCCCCAGCTTCTACAACCACTGATCCGTTTTCTGTCTCTACAGTTTTGCCTATATAAACATGTCATATAAATGGAATCATATAATATGTAGCCTTTTGAGCCTAATATCTTTTATTTTGTATAACGCATTTGAAATATATCCATTTTGTTGTCATTTGTTCCTTTTAAGTAATATTTAACTGAATGGATACACCATAGTGCATTTTCCAGTTGTGTGTGTTCTCCATTCTCCAGTTGAGGGGTATCTGAGTTATTTATAGTTTTTGGCAATTATAAATAAACCAAGGCTGAGTTTTACATCGCCTTTGTTGTTCAAATTATTTTTTTCATTTTTATATTTAACTATCTGAGATTGAGAAGCAGTTGCCTCTTCCATCCCTTACAAATTCAGAAAATCATAGATTCTATTATAGTTCCTTTTTGCTTGCAAAGTGGCAATTTCTATCTGAGCTAACCCTTCTTGTAATATTTTGCCAGACTCAGGCTAGCCAATGCTTGCTACTATCATTCTGTTTTCCAATCTTTTCCCCTTAGGGTAAAATTTCATTAGATACATAATTAGTCATCCACATCATTGTAAGCAACAATTTTACGATATGTTTTGCTACTGCAAAGAAATATTCCAACCTCCAGTAATAATTTTCTTCCCACCTGCTTCCTAGCTTCCTTGCCAATGCAAGAAATCTTTTTAATCACAATACCTTCAAAATTCTAGATATCCGTTTTTGCATTAATCATTTTATGTGTGGTAGCAAACCTATACCAAATCTAGTGACTTAACACAATAAAAATTTACTTCTCGCTTGTGCTTCTTATCTAATTCAGGCAGAGAGAGGGCATTCTGCTCATTGTCCACTCAAAATAGCCAGTCTTAAAGAGGTGTTATCTCAACATGTGCATCAGTCATCACTGTGACAGCAGGGAAAGAATTAGCCAAAAGAAATCACAACGCCACACAGAACTTCAAAGATGGTGAGGAAATATAAGCCAACCATGTGACCAAAATTAGAGAGCTAAAAGCATAGAAAGAACAGCACTTATGACTACAACTGTGTTTAATTTGCCACCAGCATTTAGTAATTTTTTCTAATACCATTTATTAAAGATTACATCCTTTGCCCAGCAATCTAAAACATCACCTTTATCATCTACTTAATTCTCATATGTAATGAGTCTGTTACTGGACTCTGTTTCATTTAGGTCTTTGTTGTAACTGTACCTCAAGCACCATAGCTATACAAAACCTTTTGATGGAGATAGGTCAGAGTCTTCTTCACTACTCTTCTATTTCAAAACTTTTATGGGCTGTTCTCACTTATTATTTATAAGACTTATTTTATCAACCTAAATACACAATTGATAAATGAATAAAAATAATCCAACAATAAAGAAATATATATAAATAAAGCATGAATGTTCCTCTTTAATCCTCTTTTCCAGTCTCATTTTCCTGTTAAGACATAATCTTTCATCTATTTCTTGCCAGTTTCTTTATACATGTACATGCATATTTTTGTAGATTGACAGGATATTGGTTTGTTGGATATTGTTTAACATAAATAGGATCATACTATCCATATTGTTCTACAACTTTTTAAATTTTAATTTGGTTGTGGATTGACAACATGATTTCAAAATGATGAAATTTGTTAATATTTGTTGTATGGTTCAGCATATCATTTATCTTAATGCATGTTCCATGTGTCTTGAAAAGAATGAATATTCTGAGTTGCTGGATATGGTGTTTTGTAAATGTCATTTAATTCAAGTTGATTGATAGTGTTGTTCAAATAGTCTATGATGATCTGTACTAACACTTTGTCTACTTATTGTGTCAATTACTAAGAGAAGTATTAAAATCTCCAACTTTGGGAATTTATATATTTCTCCCTTTAATTGTATCCACTTTTAGTATATGCATCTTAAAATATTATTATTAAATGTATTCACTTTAGGATTGTTTTGTCCTCTTGATGAATTGACCCTTTTTTGATTATAAAATGACTGTCTTTATGTCTAATGATGTTTCTTGTCATGAAGTTAATGTTATCCAACATTGAATAGCATATCAGCTTTCAAATGCATAATGTTTGCATTGTGTATCTTTTTCTGTCCTTTTATGTTCTATCTTTATCATTATGTTTACAGTGGATTCCTTGTAGGCAGCAAATCATTGGGGTTTGCTTTTTTACACAGTCTGATAAACTCTGAATTCAAATTATTGATATAAACGAGATTAAATCTCCATCATGCTATTTGCTATTTGTGCCTCATTTTTCTCTTCTTCCTTATCTGCCTTCTTTTGGGTTAACACAATTTTTAAAATTTCATACTACCTCTTCTATTAGCTGTTTAGCTAATATGGCTTTGTGAAGTATTTTGGATTTTTGTTTTGTTTTGTTGTTTGGTTTTTAGCATATTTCATCTAGAGTATATATCCTCAATCACAACCTTCTTGAATTAATATTATGTCCCTTCATATGAAACAGTGATAAAATTCAATTTGCACTGCATCTATCCTTTGCAATATTGTGTTATATATTTACATGTATTATAAATTTCAAAATGTATTGTTTTTACTTTTGTTTTAGGTAGCCCATAACTTAAAGAAAATTTAAGAAAACAACTGAAAGATAAGACTTACCTTTACTTTATATATATAATCTTTCCAATATTCTTTATTCCTTCCTACATATCTGAATTCTCATCTGGCATCAGTTTCTTCGGCGTAAAGCATTCCTTTAGCATTTTTTGTACTGTGGCAACAAGTTCTCTCAGTTACTCAGATAAATGGTAATTTCTCTAAAAAATCTATTATTTTTCCTTCATTTTCAAAAGATATTTTTTCTAGATCTAAAATTCTAGGTGAGACTACCACTTACAACCAATGAGAAAATAAGATGGTCTGAAAATACCTTTTGCTGTCAACTAGAAAATGGAAAAATCATAGAAAACTACTATTTTCAGATAGTGGGAAATAGGTAGCATAAGACTGTGATCTCTAAGAAAAGAAAAACAAATGAAGTGACTCCTGTCATTGCCTTGGCTCTCTGACTGGGAGTTATTCCCAGATGGTAGCGCTGGGAAGGAAAACCCAAATAGAGTCCAACGATCTCACTGAATTGAGGAGATAGAGATTGGAGTCCAATGTGTCTAGAATTTAGAGTTTAGAATACAGAAATACACAGAGAATGAGTTTTGTCAGTCTTCACGGGGTCCCCTTCTTCCAAGATTCAAACTCCCCACAATTTCTATTTGATTTTGATTGCCTTTAAACAATCTTGTTTTTAATATTTTCTCCAGAATTTATCATTGTTAGCAGCAGAAAGGTGAATCTGACACTCTTGTAAATAGAAGCCAGAACTCCTATGATTTTTTTAACCTACAACATGTCTTGGAGATCTTTTACATTAATATTACATAACACATGTCAATCTTTTGGTACCTCCATAGCATTCTATAACACAAGCATAGCACAATTTATTTATCTACTCTTCAGTGAAAGATAGTTGAGTTACTTATAGGATTTTACTATTAGAAACAATGTTATGATAAAAAGCCTTATAAACATCTTTTGTACTTGTTCTACCAATTTTACAGGTTTGAGATCCAGAAGTGAAATTGTTGTGTTAAAACATTAAGAATTTTTATAGTACTTACAAATAGTCTCTACCAATTAAACTCTACAGTATATATTTTCAATTTCATTTACTCCATGAGAATAACTTTAGAATCAGCTAAATTCCACTTTTAAATACCGTTAGAATTATAATTCAGGTTATCATTTTCTTATTTTCTTATTTTTGTTTTGCATATAATTTTAATTTTCTTTTACATTTTTAGCCCATTATAATTTTTTATGATGGCAGTGCTTTGGGAGTTGGTTATATTCTTAATAAACTTGGTTTTATATTTCCAGCAAAAAATGATAAAACACTAGGGAAATTTTGAAAAACGCAAAGGAAATACTTTTAAACAAGAGAAGAAAACATTAATGTTTTTTCTTCTTAAGACATTTTCTTCCAACCACTTTTTATATTCATAAGTTTTTGTTTTAAATAATTTGATCGTATTGTATATAAAATATTATAGCATACTTTTCTAATTAATGTTATATGACAAGCATTTTCTCTCTTTTTAAATGCTCATATTCTTTTTGAATTTGATTATTTTAAATAACACTAATGATTTTGTATAATCCAGTTATAATAGTTTCCTAGAAGTGAAATTAGTTGGTATGGTTACATATTTAACAAATATTGCTAAATTGCTTTTTTAAGTGTCTATTTCATTATACCCTTGACAATGATTTTTTTAATCTCTACTAATTTCATAGACAAAAGAAATGGTTTCCCATTTTTTTCCATTTAAAATTATTTTATTAATTATTCGTTGGACATTGTTTCATAGGCTTATTAATCAGTTAATTTTCTTCTATTAAAATTATTAATATGTTTCAATCATTTAATTTTGGTCCTCACCTCTCATCTATTAACATCCTGATCCCTGCCTCTCATTTATTTAAGGCTTTGTAAAGTCACTCAGACTTGCTTAAGTCTGTAATTATTCTGATTATCTATCAATGTCCATTTAATATCTTTGCCTCTCATTTTATTGACTTCTTCACTTCCAATGACTTTCATCTCCAACTCATATTTGCTATACTTTCCTGTCTCACTTATCACTGTAAATGCTTCTTAAAACCATAAAGTTATAAATTCACAATTTCCCTCTGACCTTAACCTCTCTCATCCTTTCAGTTCTCCTACTTCATTATTACCATAATTCTTTGTCTTCAGCTAGTTGCCAAGTACTTAAGAATCATCACCATTCTCTGTCAAAATCTATACTCTACCTATAATACATCTCTTATCTTTAGAACCACATCAACTCCATGAAATGTTTTTACAATTATCTTTTACATTTTTTTCCTCTGGCCCTTTGTCTTCCATTATATATATTATTTTTAAAAAAATCCAAATCTGTTCACCTGTCCTTTTCTCTGACTAAACTTTGCTTACTGAGCACTGCTGATGATTGGCTTCATGACAAATTCAAAATCTTTTGCCTAAACTGGGCCTTCGGTGCTTCTCAGGAATCCTGCGTATTTCCTCTAGTTGCTTCCAACTTTCTCAGTTGCCAACAACTGTTATCATAAACTTTCTTCACTTTACTAAAACTGTCAAGATGCCTGTTCCAATGTCACTTTCAGAACATGATCTCAAACATTACCTCGTAGAAAAGAGTAGCCAAATTTTTCTCAACTTCTTGCCACTCTATTGTTATTTTACACTTCCCCATTCTTTCTTCTTCCCTGATGCAATCCAAGAGTTTCTTTCTCATAATGTTAATGGTCTCTATACTTAACTTCTGCTTTCTCTGTTCCATCAATCACTCCAGCAGTGTCCTGTGTCTTCAACATTGCCAGAGATCAAGTTTTTTTTGTCAGCTTTTAACTTTACTCAGATTTCTCTCATATTGAAGAAAGAGAAAAGGAAAAGGGAAGGAAAGAAAGAAAGAAGCAAATGAGAGAATCAGAGAGGGCAGGGGGATGAAAGAAGAACTTTATCCAGGACTCTCCCAGCTAATATGCTTGGCAAATAAAAAATTATGACAAACATTTGTGCAATAAATGTTGGAAAGCGTTAAGTTTCAGAATGATAAATCTTGATTTATGAGCTTTACAGTCTAGAACTGTAGATATAAATCCAAATAATGTCTTAAGGACATATCTAACCCCTTCACCTATTTTGTAACGGCAGAGATTGCACACAAACATAAAAGTAAAGTAGAAAGCACATTTATATTTCCTAATCATATAATGTGATGGGGGGAAAAATTTAGCTCTTCCAGCAGCAGTAAAAAAAGTTACAAAGGGAAAGAGAGCTGCTTTAATTGAAATCTAAAAATTTTCCAATATATAAATTAATTTTACTTTTTTATTATCTTATAAACATGCCATGGTGTGTATCTGCATTTTGTTTAGTTCAGATTTCACTGGTTTAAGTTAGAAAGGAAATTTTGTGTTTCACAAACTCTAAAACTCTTTCCCTGTGAGGCAACTTTAAGGGTAGTGATTTGCATTAAAAAGTACTGCCATTAGTACATATCAAAATAGTCTTTCTTCCATAAATCTAATAATATTATCTAATTACTTTGTTTTATCTTTTATTTAAGAGTTTAAACATTTTATTCTCAAATCTTCTTAGTGCTCAAAGTGAATACATTTTAGATTAATTTTAATATTAGAAGCAAGAACTATAAGCTCAGTGTACATATAGATTCTTATAAGATTTCAGACTACCTTTAAAAATAGATTCCTTAAAATTTTTAAATATACACTGACATGAAACTCATTATTTTATGCACCAGATGTCACTGTTTCTCCATGCTAGTAAAATGGAGCACCAAATTTTGGCAGGTAGAAAAACCTAATTTATTCTATATTTGTTTTCTTAAGTGTATACCCAACAGAAATATGTAAATATGTAAAACAAACAAACAAAACAGATCATAAATGTTCCATACTGTTCCACTATCCGTAATATCCAAATCTAGAAACTACTTAAATGCCAACCAAGAGTAAGATAAATAAATGCATTGGGGGTATATACACACAATGAAATACTATGCAGCAATGAGAATGAAAAAAACTATAACCACAATATAACACAAATAAATCTCAAAAACATGTTGAATGGAAGAAGTGAGATAAAAAAGAGTATGTATTAGAGGACTCCATATCTTTTGTAAAGTTGAAAAACACACAAAACTAATCTATGATTTAAGAGTTAGATTAGCGGTTACCCTCGGGAGCAAAATGTAATTGGAAGAGGGCAAGAGGGTGCTTCTGAGGGTGCTGATAACATGCTGTGGTTATGGGGGTTTATTTAGTTTGTAAAAATTCATCAAGCTATAATTTTTTGATTTGTATAATTTTATTTATGTGTTATACTTTATTTAAAAAGTTAATAAAATAATTAACTTAACAAAAGAATTACTTAAAACTAAGTTAAAAGTTTCCTGAAGATCTACTCAAGATATAATTCAAATAAAATGATTTCACATGTTGGGTAAAACTCAATAATTCACAAGCTTTTCCTTTCAATTGATTTCAAATCCATGAATATTTTGGTTTGACTCTCATGGCTGTTCCCTCCTGTAGTCCAGGAAAAATTTCTTCTCCATTTTTTCCCATTTCATCTTGCTATGTGTTCAAGAAATGCACTTTTCATTGATCAGCTCTATTCTCTGTTATGTCAATCATTTCCTCTCTGCTGACCCCCATTTCATCTTGCTATGTGTTCAAGAAATGCACTTTTCATTGATCAGCTCTATTCTCTGTTATGTCAATAATTTCCTCTCTGCTGACCCCCTCCCCTTAGCATATAAATATGTTTAAGTTTCTTACATTTTCAAAAACAAACAACAAAAACAAAAATCCTTTCTGTTTCTCAGCCCCTCTAGCTAGTATACTATTGGCAAGGTAGAAAAATACTTTTTCTATACCCTCTTATACTCAGTATTTGGGGCCTACAAATTAAACAGAAAAGACAAATTATTCTTTTCATAGCCAGGCTTCCTTGGTTCCATGTCATTATCTCCCAAGCACATCTCCAATGGCAACACATAATTCCATGAAAATTGTTTTCCTTAAGGTCACAAGAAGTCTTGATATTGCAATTAGCCTTTGCATCATTGCCTGAAGCATTTCTCAGAATTGATAACTACTTCTTGGGTAGAGCTAAGCTATCTGGAATATCGTAAGTCCTCACCTAATGTAAAATGGGGGAAAATTTAATTCAATGTAATAATTTAAGCACAGCATTAGGTCACATTTTCTTTAGGTAAAAATTCCTAGCTTCTCAGATATCTATTGCCAATCAAAACCTCTCCAAGGTGACATTTAGGTACAGAGTAGGTTGTTTCTTGCTGTTTCTTTTTGGCAGGGAGAACAAAAGGGACCTCCTTTAAGTCATGCAATGTACTCATGGTATTTTGGCACTTTTCTCCTGAGACTATTTCATGTCTATCTGATTGCTGCTCCCCTGAATGGTACTTGCAGTTAAAATCTGCAGGATATAAATCAGTGGTTTTTCATGAGAGTAGTACTACCCACTAGGGGATGTTTTGTAAATATGGGAGATTTTGAAGAAAAGTGGCATTGTTCATCACAATGATTAGTAGATAATAGTGCTATTCATTGAGTGGAAGCAGGGCTGTTTGATGTCTTATATAACCAAGTTTTGTCCTACATCCCATAAGACGATATAATGCCCCACCAAATATCCCACAAATGATAACAATCTCTTTATAACAATCAAACCTGAAATCTAACTTCATTTTATATGTTGAAATATGTATTTCTTACAAGTTTAACTATACTGAATTTGTTGACAAAGCATATACTGTGTAAACTGAAGGAAGACTGTGCTAAGAGTATTCACTGCTGAAATTCACAATGACAATACTACTTCTAATAATTTTTTTGGCAATAAAACTTGTTTCATCAGTCTAGATAAGTAGTTATAGTATTCGCAGCAATTGTACATGCAGGTGCAAATAATTGTCTATTTATTATATATTCTAGTGATTAGGTGATGGATATTTACATATTGAAATACATACTATTTTATTGTAAATTGCATTCCTTTTAGTCCTCTTTTCATATTACATTAAACATATTGGTTGATTTTTATCATGTAATTAGGTTACATTAACTATGAATTTAACTGTCATGTGATAGAGTATTAAAATATTTGTTAAAAACAGGGAGCCACTGGGTAAAATAGGTTGAGAACCATTGGTATAATTTGTAGACTAACCACTCACTCTAGCTTACTGAGGGTCAGGTGATGTTCTTGGCTGACCATTACCACCTTCCAGTTTCATAAATAATTCTTAATGATGACCAGAAGGCAGAAATGACACTTACTTACTCATAAAAGATTCCAATTACTTCAGTTTGCCTAGTTCCTAAGGTATGTACTAAGGAGATATTTGAAATAACACCAATAATTTTGATCTCTTGCTCCATCTCTTGCTTACCATAATCGACCATCATGATGTTTTATATGAAGAGGCTAAACACAGTTTTGCTCAGACATTTAAATTGTTCAACTATTAAGAAATTTTCTGGTGGATAAGTAAAATAAATTGTTCTCTTGGTCGTGAGGGGTGTGTGACTATAATTATTTGTATCAGGTACAGATCTAAAAACTTTGATGCATTCCCTCATTTTATCACTGTTATGAAGGAAATACATACTACCATCTCCGTTTTACAGGTGAGGAAATTTATGCACAGAGATGTTAAGTAAATTGCACAGAATCACATTTCTTTAAAATGAAAGAGCATTGCAAATATGAATTCCCAGTCTCCTGCTTTCGTCTGGGGAAATTTGATCTTACTCCTAAAGCCAACATTATATACACATCTAACACAAACAAACATTAAATTAGTGCAGGATGAGTCTTCCTAAATCGTGGTTCAGTATCAGGAGATGTGGCTGAGTCTACAGTCACATGAGATAGGGGCATAAAATATTGCTGATATTATAAAATCTGGTTTCTGTTTTTGCTTGTTGATTTTTTTTTTCTTTGCAGAATTTCTATTCAATAGTCAGGATGAACGGATGTCTTATAGTATATATATATCTATTTCCAGAAGCAAAGAATCTGTGCAGAGACGCTTCAGTAGCCCTGGAAATGGCTTTAAAAAGTTTCTCTTTAGTCCTTCACCTCCAGATAGGAATCCGGAAAAGAAGTTGATAGAAAACTACAGCCTTAATCATACGGAGTGACTATTCAGTTAATTACTTTCATCATTAATATCCTTAAAAAGTTATAGCACTTTTCAGGCAACTAGTTTCTCTCAGTATTATAACTTTTTTTTTAAACTCAAAAACACTTTAAATAAATTTTCTACATGAAATCATATTTTGACATTATAGTTTCAGGCAAAGACACACCTGTTTTTCACAAGAATTTCTAGTGAAAGAATATCATGTGAACAAATTTGAATTGTCACTATGTTTTTATATATGCGAAAAGAACAAAGGTAAAGTATTTTCTTTCATTTTTGATCTATTGTGAATTTGAGCTATTTCAAAATATTTTCTAGCACTTACATTTTGGCTCTATTTTGTCCCACACATCTTTATTCTAAAATTATTTGAGCTGTAACTTAAGTGAAGTTTTATGTAAATTAGCCATGAGCCTCAGAAGGATTGAAAAAGAAATGATTTCAAAATGGTGCAAATGGAGAATATACCTCCTAAAGAATCAGTCCCTTACATCCTTCCTCTTCACTCTACTATTCATCATCTTTTATCAATTCTCCTCTCCCTCTGTTGGCAGGTGCAATAAACCGTAGTTACATTACATTTTAAGTACAAATTGTATTTACTTTCAATTTTTTGTTCTTACATACATTAACTTGTTTTTGCTGTTTTATTGAAATGTTTTTCTATCTGTGAACATTTTTTGGTTACCTTGGATTAAGATGGAACACATAAAATTTCCTACTTAAACTAATGGAAAAATTGTTTAATTTAAGATCTTCTATATTACAATTTTCAAGTAAAATTAAAGTTTCTTAGCAAAGAGTAGATATTTATCCTTGATTTCTAAACACAAACTCATATCACTTCTCCTCTGCCTTGCCAGAGCTCTGTCTACAGAGCTCCCATTGTATAATATGAATCTTAAGGAGGTGCTACAGATGTCACCTTGGAGTGCAATTGTGATTCAGTCCTTTGTTCCCACCTAGAAGACACAAATGAAAAGAAACTCACTGTAAATATGACACTTCAGCTGAAAATTTTCTCTCTTATTATGTAACAATCACAGTTAAGAATTCCTGGTAATATCTCATACATTATATCATAATTATCAGGAATTTGATAAATTAAGGAATGGATAAATGAAGAAATTTAGGTACAAATTAATATTGACACTGATAAATCTCTTTGTATTTGTTAATAAAAGTGAAGAGTAAAAAGAATTCTAAGAGCTATAAAAGATGAGAACACAAAAGCTTGACAAATTTTCCCTCCATGGCTTAATTTTATTTCTTTCATATCTATCTATTACCTGCTTCTCCATCCTTGTTTCAAATTTAAAATATCAAGTGAAATTTAATAACTAGTATTATACCAACATATACACGTATAAAAATGTAAGTTAATGAAACATTATTTTCATTAACTTGATACTCCAGTTTATACAACGAAAAATTGTGATGGCTTAAAATTCCTTCTTGCATAATTACATTTTCAACCAAATATCATTTTATTATAAATTTATTTTTCTTTAAATTTAGGTATTGTTCTTATACCATTAGAAGCTAAATAATTGTATTTTTACATGAGGAAATGCTGTCTCTTATATTTTCAACTACAGTTTAGCAAGGGACTCCCTAGATCCCATGTGTTACCCTTTTCTTCCCTGTGTAATTTTAATGCTAAGGTAGTAAATTAAGTTGCAAAACTATTCTTCCCCCCACCATCACCTAAGAAAAATGGATAGGTGTAGTATGAACTCATATGAATTTAATGGCTGAAAACTACTCATTGTTATTTCACTTCACAACCATCAACAAAGTTATTGAGCATCTGCAAAGCACCTGGCACTGTGCAGAGGACCTGGCAGTGAGTATTGAGAGGAAAACAAAAAAAAACAGAATCTCTGCCCTTCTGGATCTTAAATCTAGCGGGAGAGATAGATGATATCCAAGTAAACAAATAAGTACACAATTACAAGTAATAATAAATGGTATGAAGCAGACAGGGTGTAGGAAGAAAAGATAATGATGAGGGTGATCAGGGAAAATTTCCCTAAACCTGAGTCCTGAAGGTTGAGAAGTAGTCCACCATTTTAATGAAATAGAGAAAAGGCTCAACATTACAATGAGAACAGCATGTCCAAAGAAGCTCAGATAGGAAAAAGCTGGGCACAATCACAGAAATGATTAAGCCTCTGCTTTTTCTCTTCTCCTCAATATGAAATAGGAAGATTTGGAGTATATGAGCCCTGCTACTAGATTTTTGTCTGAAGAGCTGTATCATAGGTAAAAACCAAAGTAACTGTATCTCTCATTAATACTGAATCCTCATTATTTATGTATCCTATTATGAATTATGAACACCAATAATAATCTGTGCAACAGTCCAGAACCCAGGTGCAAAAATCTGTACTTATCTATATTTTTTAAGTCTAAAATATTAAAAATTTTCTCATTTGAAGTTAGAAAATTTCTAATTTCCTCAATAGAAATTAGAAAGGCAGGTCAATATCACCAATGAATATACTAACATGTAGAAATTCTCAACAAAATATGAGCAAACTGAATTCAACAATGTATTAAACAGACCATACACCATGATTAAGTGAAATTTATTTCTAGAATAGAAAGATGGTTCAATATTTGCAAATCAACAAATCTGATGCATTACATTAATAGAGTAAAAAATAAAAATCATATGATCATCTCAATAGATGAAGAAATAGCATTTGACAAAATAAAGCATCCTTTCATAGTAAAAACTCTCAACAAATTGGGACAGCAGGAAAATACCTAAACCTAATAATGGCCATATATGACAAGCCCATAGCTAACATTGTACTTAACGTGGAAAGGTTGAAAGCTTTCCCACTAAGATAAGGAACAAGACAAGAACAAGTTCACTCTCATCACTTTTATTTAACATAGTACTAAAAGTTTTAGCCAGAGCAATTAGAAAAGAAAAAAAAGACATTCAAATCAGAAAGAAAGGAGTAAAATTGTGTTCGCAGATGATATGATATTATATACAGAAAATCCTAAAGACTCCATCAAAAAAACCTGTTAAAACTAAATCAACAAATTAACATTGCAGGATACAAAATCAACATACAAAAATTAGTTGCATTTCTATACACTAACAGCAAAACTATGAAAAATAAATAAACAGTCTCATTCACAATAGCATCAAAAATAATAGAATATTTAGGAATAAATTTAACCAAAGAGATGAAAGATCTGTACACTGAAAAGTATAAAACATTAATGAAATAAACTGAAGAAGATACAAATAACTGGAAAGGTATCTCTTCCTTGTTCATGGATTGAAAGAATTAATACTGTTAAAATGTCCATACTACCCAAAGCTGTCTATAGAGTCAATGTACTCCCTATCAAAATTCTAATAGGATTTTTCACAGAAATAGAAAAAATAATGCTAAAATGTCTATGAAACCACAAAAGACTCTAACTAGCTAAAACAATCTTGAAGAAGAAAAAAGTTGGAGGAATATCAAATTGCTGAGCTTAAACTATAATACAGAGGTATAGTAATCAAAAAAGTGTAGTAGTGACATAAAACAGACACGCGGACCAATGGAGAATTGAGACCCCAGAAGTAAACCCTCACTTATATAGTCAACTAATATTTGATAGGGGAGGCAAGAAAACTCAATGGGAAAAGAATAGTGTCTTCAATAAATGGTGCTGGGAAAACTGGATAATCATGTGCAGGAAAATGAAACTGGACCACTACTTTACATCATTCACAAAAATTAACTCAAAATAGATTAAAGACTTAAACATAGACTTGAAACTATAAAACTCCTAGAAGAAAACATAAGACAAAATCTTGACATTGATCTTGGCAATATATATATATATTTTGATTTGACACCAAAAGCACAAGCAACAAAGCAAAAAGTAATAAGTGGGATTATATCAATCAGAAAAGGTTCTAAACGACGAAAGAAACAATCAGTAAAATGGAAAGACAGCCTATGAAACGGGCAAACATATATTAAAAACTAAATGAGATATCAGTTCACATCTGTTAAAATTGCTATCATCAAAAATAAAAAACACCCAACAAATAATAAGTGTTGGTGAAGATGTGGAGAAAAAAGAACCCTTGTGCACTGTTGACAGGAATGTAAATTAGTACATCCACTGTAGAAAACACTATGGAGGTTTCTCAAAAAATTAAAAATAGAACTATCATATGATCCAGCAAACTCACTCTTGGGTATATTTCTAAAGAAATTAAATCAAGATTTCAAAGAAGTATCTGAACTCCAATGTTTATTGGAGTATTATTTATATTAGCCAAGCTATGGAAGTAAACTAAGTGTCTGTCTACAGATAAATGGATACAAAAGATATATTTAATGGAATATTATTTAGCCATGAGAAAGAAGGAAATCCTACCATTTGAGACAACATGGGTAGACCTTGAGGGTATTATGCTAATTAAAATAAGTCAGAAAAAGAAAGATAAATACTGTATGATATCACTTATGTGTGGTATCTAAAAAAGTATATCTACTGAATGGTGGTTACCAGGGGTAATGGAGAAATGTTAGTCAAAGAGTATAAAATTCCAGTCATAAGATGAAAAGTTCTGGGGATCTAATGTAACACATAATGGCTATAGTAATATACTATATTATATACCTGAAAGTTGCTGAAAGAGTAGATCTTAAATGTAACCATATGCACACAAAAATTGGTATTTATTAGGTGATAGAAGTGTTAACTAGCACTACTGTGGTAAACTAATTAGGTGATAGAAGTGTTAACTAGCACTACTGTGGTAATCATATACAAGTGTATCAAATATCAAGTTGTACACCTTAAATTTACACAATGTTATATGTCAATTATATTTCTTTAAAACTGGAAAACAAATAAATAAACTGTAGCTGTGAGTATAATGGATTTTCTGAGTCCTGTGACTCCTAGCAAATCACCAGCTCTGAGGGACCTCCAACACAGTACCTAACATTTATAAGATGCTAACTACATTCCAGGCACGTTCAGTCCAGGCACAGTTCAGAGCACTTAGGCATATTAATTCTTTTATTCCTCAAAACTTCTCTTTGAAGTAGAGAATATGATTATTTCTATTTTAAAGATGAGAAAACTGAGGCACAAATGGAATACTTTACTTGCCTAAGGCACGGAGCTAATAAATGACAAATCTTAAATTCGAATCCAGCCAGTCTACTTCTGGAAGCTAGAAACACAACTGATGGGTTAATGCACAGAAGGGTAGTGGTAAATCCCAAAGTATCTTTGAATTTTATGTTCATGCAAGTGTTTACTGAGATGGCATCACTCTGTCTTAATCCTGTCCATTTGACTTCCTCGGGTAAAATCATGTTCTGTTTCTCTGTCTTATTGGAGGTCCTGAAAAATATGCATGTGTCTTTGTCATGAGGGGTCAAGTTTACCTCGTAAGTACCTCTTAGGAGGCTTCAAGTACTTAGAAATACAATTCAGGCAATCCCTTGTGGGGTCCAGAAAGCAGGGCATCACTGTACTTAATCCCTTTATTTCTCTCTCCTCTCTCACCCAGAAATACTTCTCTAGTTAGAGAGTAGCATTGGAAAAAAGCTTACTCACTACTGCTTGGAGTTATCAGCATTCCTCCAAGACTTACATATCCCATTGTACACTTGAGGAAAGTGAGGTTTAAAAAGATTAACGTATTTTGCCATCCAAATTTATATATTATCTAATGGTAGATATGGAATTTGAACCTAGTCAGTCAGAGTCCATAACCAGGGCTGGTTGACATACGCCTTACCATTCTTCTATGCAGATAGCTAAGCTTTGCGGAGAAAAACACTGGAAAGAGTAAGGAGGGAATCATATCAGTGGAGCACGGAAATACTATAACACTGATTGCCTTATTCTCTGCTCTAAGAATATGTCTTCAAAAGCTTCTGATTGGTGATTGTGTTTCACTGGAACACCATTAAAAAGAGGACGTTTTAAACCAGAAAAAAAAAAAAATGTTAGGAGGTGATGGAGAGAAGGGGGAATTTGGATCTCGAACAGTTGGACCAAACAATGGCAACCTCACAGTGTAAGATGTGTTTATAAACAGGGAGTGCGTTGACCAACAGAGGCAACACTAGGATCTAGAGAGATAGTCACCACATGGAGAACTAACAAGCAGAGATAGACATTGCAAGCACTAAATCCAGAGTAACCTTTGCAGAGCAGACTTCTAGTTACCAAGAGATGTGTCATTGCTCAGCTGTAAGGAAGATAGGGAAGAAAAACATGATCTCACACATGGGCAAGGTCAAATAGGTCTGGTCCCTCATATCTAGGTCTACTCATCTATATTGAAATTAATATTAACTGTATTAGAGTAGGGCATTAAATCGATACAGCAATAAAATAATTATAATAATACCTGCTTTATTAACCATTGACAGGCACTATTTTGTTTTATTTTGTTCATATCACTAAATATCATTTTCTTATTTTCTTACTGAAACATACTTTTCATTAGAGCAGGAAATTTGTCTGTGGGCTCAGTGCAATACTCATTGGTAGCAACAACCACTTTAAGAGAGAAAAGCAAGTTAGAAGAAAAGGGATGACCAGAGATTTGATACGACTTGTATCATTTCACAGAAAGAGAGATGTTCTTATCAAGGCCATAACAAGGCCCAGACTGGTTCCCTGTTAGGAGTAGAAGTGATTTGGGAAATATTAGAATCCCTGGAATTACTTGTTGAGGACTTTCGCTAGAGACAATTGCGAATTTCTATTGTTTTTCGTTTTAGTGTCTTATCAATATTCATTGATTTTTTTAATCCCCTCATGCTGATGGACTGTAGGGGCACACCTATTAAATCATTTACTCCCTGATAAGATATGATCTAGGTCACTGACTCAAATCTCATTAATGACTTTAAAGATAATTTTTATTTAATGTGGCAAATTTTCTTCACTTTCTTCCTTCTCCCCATATCTTTTAAGCACGAGTGTAAAATAGCACCTCAGATATGGGAAGCCAAAAACCTCTCAAGCATTTGTGTTAAATACCTGACATATTGACTCACTTTCAAGGAAAGCATAATCTTCCTATACTCTTCCTTTCACAATTAGATGCATATGTTATAGAGTATAGTAAGGTTTTGTCGATAACTTGGGAGAAAATATGAAGTAGCTTCTACTTCCTGAAACCAGAGAGGAATTTTAGCCAACAGTCTGAGATTGATACCTAACTCAGGGCTCAGTTATTTATTACCTAGAGTCAATTGGTACCATTGGGCCACAAAGGCATTTCCCACCCTGCTGTAAGGACACAATACCTGCAGGGTCCATACTACCTGTTCTAGACCTAGCATTTTCAAAATAACTTTAGCCAAAGTTATAGAGTATAATGAATGTTTACAGATCGAATAATTTAATTCATGCTCCTCAACTTTAATACTTAAGCATCACCCAAAATGAAGATTCTCCTGGCATATTACTCTTTTCTCTTATTTGAAGATCTACTGTACCTACCCCAGCCTATCTCCTGTATTCTTGTTGACTGCCCTTCAAACCCCTTCACTTTGCTCTCTGTAGTCTTATTCCACTGTCAACATTTTTTCTCCTGCATATCCAGTCTCTTAAGAGAAAGTTCTCTTTTATCTCCTTACTCTAAAGTAATGTCTCAAAGATAATTTCAGGCTGATCATGGGACAACTATTTAAATTTTAATAGTTCCATTTTATTTTAATATGGATTAGAAAAATATATATCACTGTCATTTTTGCACATATATTATCGCTTATGTTAAAATTAAAGGAAGTCCTTTGATTAAAAAAAGAGAAACGATGAATATTTAAAGAAAAATATTGAGAAAAGAATAGTGTATGTAGAAAGTAGAAAGGGCAAAAATCCAGAATGCCTTCAGTTTAAGAAGTGATAATGAAAACCAGACTTTTTATTGAAAACCCCAATTTCACCATTACTTTCTCTAGTATGTATTCTGTTAATCTCTTATATTCTAGCTACTGTAAGGCCAGAAGATGCCAGCTTCATTTTCTCATAATCTATTCCAGATCTTGACTTTGTCCCCATTTGGCAACTGTCCTCCTTTGAAGTTCACATTTTCAAACTATAATACTCTGTAAGCCCCATCTTTTCTCTGTGGACTATTATCCTTCAGATCAATCTCTTATAGGCATAAAAAGCTTGACCATTCCAGCTCACAGGCTTGTACTTGTGTGTATATTTGCATACACTAGTAATAAAAGTGATGTATCTCCACTTGTCAAAATTTAGAAAATAAATTAATGCTGTTTACCATATTTAATGATTTTTTTAAAATATTGTTAATATTTTGTTACATTTCTTCAGATAATACTTTGCTTATACTTTATCACTTAGAGCTTGTATATGTTATTAAGATGTCTGTCTTTATAGTATAATATAACTAATCGTTAATAGACTAATATAAACAAGTACCATCATTTAATCATCCTCCTATTGTTGGATACTTGAGTACTAATACATTTTCATTATTAGATAATATTTGTGATGAACATCTTTGTGAGTATTTTTTGTACTAGTTTGCATTACTCCATTGGACTAGCTAGATTCCCAGGACTTACTAGGTCAAAGGTCATGAAAAAAATTGACGTGTAACTGGATAAATTGAAGACTCCCAGGGGTATTCATAAAGAACAATAAGTGGTTATAAAGTGGCTTTGGTACTTTTGTTGCTTTGGTGATTTTGTTGTCTAAAGCTATTGGTGCTTTTGCTGTCTAAAGCTATTCCACCTGCTAACAGCTTTTTATTATGCTGAGTGGGGCCTGTGAACTGACTGGACTTTTTGAGAAACTCAAGAGTTAGAGACACAAGGAAGAACAGAAGCAAAAGTAGAGAAGGGAGAAATGTTACGGTAAAGAAGGGCAGTGAAACTTTCTGAGAATGAACAGGGATGGTTAACGGACGTATAATGGGATTTAGGAAAAATCTTTTATGTGAACGCTACATTCTCTTTCACAAAAAGCTTGTAATGATTGTTCACACTCTGTCTTCAAGAAGTTCAAACAGGTCACATGAAAATTCACAGAGGCTGGTACACAAAGGCTTATAAATGCAAGCTTCAAAAGAATATCTGCAAAGCTTGCATGCTATGAATTTATAAAGTAGGTATCTGGGTTAAGGCTATAAGCTTTTGGAACACAAAAAGCCATAAAAGAGGCTTTTAGCTGCTGCTAGGTGGTTTTAAATTTGGAGGGTAAAGGTGGAGGTGGGACTTATGGAGAGCTCTAGAATGATATTTTCCAAGTTTACATCTTAAGAACTAGCTCCAAATATATGTAATTTTCAACTGCCCTCCCCTCTGCCACCCCCGCAAAAAGGATTTGGTAATTTCCGATGAAGCAGTTTCAGTCTAGCATTTTGTTTAAGACCGTGGACTAAGAAATTAGATGACCTGGGTTCAAATTCAAAATCCAAAACAATAGAAGGCCAAAAATGAATAAAAATGGTTACCTATACAAAGACAAAGAGAATAGAAGAGCCAGTCCAGGATGGAAGCTAGTTTTGAATTCAGAATTTTTTTTTTTAAAGTAATAAATCAAAAGGTGACTAACCGTGCCCCAGATTTGGAAACAAAGTGAAACAAATCAACCTAAGTGTATATCTTGTTGGTACCATAATTGCATGGCCAAGAATTATTCCAAATATCTTTAAAACATACTATTTTGACTCCACTTTCCTAATGGATATTTCCTAAAGAAAACAAAAAAAACCCAAAACACTGAAATTGTGTTCAGTGGCCTTGAAGTTAGTAATTTTGGAATCGCTATTTAGGTATTTGATATACTGGTATTATTTTTAATTACTATAGACATCATTATATACATTATACATACATTATATATATACACATTGATAAAACAAGTGAATAATTATATTTATATCATTAAGAAACAAGTTTTTTCAAAGCAACAGAAAAGAGATGCAAATATAAAATCAAATAAATTAGTAAAACAAATAACGAACTTATGTTTTATTTCTAAAATAATTATTTTCAGCACTATTTGTAAAGATGAAACAAAATGAGCAATAAAAAGATTATGATTGTAATGATTTATATATATGTGTATGTGTGTGTGTGTGTGTGTGTGTGTGTGTGTATCCCCTTAACTTTATAATTCTATTTAAAATGAAACTCATGGGTCAGCTTTGATGATTGCTAAGAAAGAAACTCATTATTATAATAATAAAATTAAAAAAACAAGTATTTATGTATTCTGCCTTTCTTATTCAGACTATATTTCAGAATACACCGCCTCCAATGATGAAAGTTCTTTTTATAGAAGAAAAATAGCTGGTAAATTCAAGAGGAATATTAGAATTAGAACATTACCATTTTGCAGTGCATAGTAAAATACTAAATGCTTAAACTATTAAATGAAAAAGTTATAGAAAAAATTTTTAATAGCTTGATGGTATTTGACCATCTTAACCTAAATAAAAGTGAGACAAGCATATGTTCTTCTTCATGAGATGCAATAGGAAGTACACATCATATCACTTCTCTGTGGTTTATTGTTCTAGGGAGAGAAAATGAGAGAGGAGCAAAGCTGAATCTAATCAAGTCTGGGTCTACTGCCAGATTACTGCAAAAACATGGGTTTGGAGGACCATATTAATTAACACACTGATATAATCAGTCCAGTGAAAAATGTGAGACATTCTGCAGTACAACTGATCTGGTAGCTTTAATGAGAAATGGTATAAGAGAGGTGAGGGAATCTGAGGGCACATCATCCAAAAAAAAAGAAAAAAAGAAAAAAAGAAAAAGAAAAATGGGAGGAGGGGTGTAAGGAGAGTCATTAGCATGCAACACAAAGATGCTCATATTGCATGCCCACTCTAAACATATGTCTCTTTCCTAGACCTACTGGCCCCTGGTCCTCTAATCATGCTCCTTCCAGAGTTCTGACCAAAAAGCTGAACCATTCACCACTGTCTAAAAGTCCAGGTGTACTCTTTCTTTGGACCACTTCTCTCTCTACGCAAAGTGATCATACGAACTGGCTGATGCTTTGCTCATCGAGAGGATTACCCTTAACATTGTGATTAAGAGACATTCTTAAGTAGGAGGGTGTAGTAAAAATATAAGGTTATTTTCAGCTTGTAATCATATAGCAAGATAATCCATTCATAGATCAAGCTCAAACTTTCTTTTTTCATCAGCTGGTAATTGAGAACCCCTACCATGAGGCTAAAGGAGAGCTGTTAACTGTTAATGCAACAGTTGCAAATGACATGGCGGTCAGTGCCATCTGTTCTTACAGCTTACTTATACTCTCTGGACCAATTTGAGTCCCAAACTCTATATTCACTTCCATCATACAACAGAGTGGTGCTGGGCTTGCCCAATGTTATTACTTGATGGATCTTGAATAGCTTTCCAGAGAATTGCAACTCTCTTTTCCCTATGAATAATAATTGATGCTTCTGGATCACGAATTTGTCTCTGGCAGTAGAGGCAGGGCCCTTTTCTTGATAGTCTTATCAGATCCATAAGGCAAGAAAACAATTTCCCCAAAGACAAGGACATATAGTGGGGGCGGTGGGGGGGGGAGAGGGAGGGGAAGTGACATATGATCATCACATAGACTGGAATGTTATGACGGAAGAGATAAAAGTTATGTCAATATATAAAATCATACACTTACTAGAAAAAAATCATGTAAGTAATGAATTGAGGAAACATCAAATGTATATTATATAAAGAAAATTGGAAGAAAAATGTTATGTAATATTTGTGATGGGTTATTTTGTCTTTCCTTATACAAGACATTAAGTCATTTAAACCATTCTATATTCTAGTAATCTTCCTTCCTCTTAATCATTAGACAATCATTGTATTTCTATATCAAAGGAGACTCTAAATCATATTTAGGACTGTTTGCTATAGGTATTTAAGACATGCTTTAGTGTGGAAAACTCTCATAGATATTCATGCTAAGCCATCCATTCAATAAACAAAGTGTGGGCAGCACATACAATTAACATTTTCTTTCTGGTTCATTTGGTATATTGACACACAGGGAAAGAGAAAATCTCAAGTCTTTTTCAACCTTACAGTTTAGCCACATATCAATAATTTTTGTGAAAAATGGATTTTCAATATATAATCATATTTAATGGTTTGTAATACGATAAAAAATAAAACTAACAATCATACAGTTATCCTTTTAGTTAATATACCAGAATATAATAAGAAAATAAGTAGATTATACTGTGCATAAGAGAAAAGGAATAGAGGTAAATGACTTTGAGTAATTAAAATTTCGATTTCATGTGGTTTTTCTCTGATTTTTTAAATAAAACATATCTTTTCATAAAGACAGAAAAAGAAAACTTTGAGCACTTGAAATGTTATTTTGAAAAAATCAATCAATGGTGAAAGTAACAGTAATATGAAAATAATAATAAACAATAACAGTAATAATAAAAAAATTTAAATTTATGCTCACATTTTAGACATGGAAAATTATTTCCAAATAAAGATATAAAACTCAATGCATAGATCAAACAGAAATATGTGTATTTCTTAATATTATGTTACAAGAATAAAGATTTTGTTTATAATAACTATCTTTATTCTTTCATAAATTTTTAGAATTCCTTTATTTCTTGTTGAAGGGAAGTTTTCCATTTGAATTAGTCAAAATAGGCCAAAAGCAATTCCAGACAACACCAAGATCTCAGTGGCTTAATGCAATAAAAGTTTATTGCTTGCACACAAAGTCCAAAGCAGATGTTTTGGGTTCTGTGGCTCTCCTAATGGCTCTCCTCTAAGGAGGAAGTCAAGGACCCAGGCTCTTTTCATCTAGTGGCTCTTCTGTGGAGAGGACAGGCATCTGACCTCACAGGAATGCACATTTGCTTTATCTGCCAGCAATGCTTTGGCCAGTAGCACCACTCCTGGACTTACACAACACCTAAACTCACTGTCT
>NW_011888793.1:15957092-15976525 GCF_000151845.1 Pteropus vampyrus
TTACAGTTTAGCCACATATCAATAATTTTTGTGAAAAATGGATTTTCAATATATAATCATATTTAATGGTTTGTAATACGATAAAAAATAAAACTAACAATCATACAGTTATCCTTTTAGTTAATATACCAGAATATAATAAGAAAATAAGTAGATTATACTGTGCATAAGAGAAAAGGAATAGAGGTAAATGACTTTGAGTAATTAAAATTTCGATTTCATGTGGTTTTTCTCTGATTTTTTAAATAAAACATATCTTTTCATAAAGACAGAAAAAGAAAACTTTGAGCACTTGAAATGTTATTTTGAAAAAATCAATCAATGGTGAAAGTAACAGTAATATGAAAATAATAATAAACAATAACAGTAATAATAAAAAAATTTAAATTTATGCTCACATTTTAGACATGGAAAATTATTTCCAAATAAAGATATAAAACTCAATGCATAGATCAAACAGAAATATGTGTATTTCTTAATATTATGTTACAAGAATAAAGATTTTGTTTATAATAACTATCTTTATTCTTTCATAAATTTTTAGAATTCCTTTATTTCTTGTTGAAGGGAAGTTTTCCATTTGAATTAGTCAAAATAGGCCAAAAGCAATTCCAGACAACACCAAGATCTCAGTGGCTTAATGCAATAAAAGTTTATTGCTTGCACACAAAGTCCAAAGCAGATGTTTTGGGTTCTGTGGCTCTCCTAATGGCTCTCCTCTAAGGAGGAAGTCAAGGACCCAGGCTCTTTTCATCTAGTGGCTCTTCTGTGGAGAGGACAGGCATCTGACCTCACAGGAATGCACATTTGCTTTATCTGCCAGCAATGCTTTGGCCAGTAGCACCACTCCTGGACTTACACAACACCTAAACTCACTGTCTCGAAATCCCACACAACATTGTTTCATAGCAAAAGAAATGTGATAGAATGGTATTCACTGGTCTTTCCAGGTATGTCACCAACTGGGATATTCTTCTGCAGCATACAGCATATATTTTGAAAACATATAGTGCTCTTTCTCCCAAAGTGAGAATGTATGACTGAGAATGAAGAGGGGAAAATGTAAGTGTTTCCTCTCACTACTATATCTAACTGTTCACTTGCAAAAGTGTTCTTTTTGCCCTTGAAACTTTGGACTCTGTGATTTAGTGCTATCAGTTCCTAAGGAACTTAGGAATGTTCCACCATGGAAACAACCACCGTACTCTTGAATCCAAAGTTGAGACTACTACCTGGCCATTTTGGGCATTTCATATCACTGAATTAAATATCAAAGAGGGGGACACTTTCTTGGCTAAAGTGATTGAAGAGATTAGACTCTTGCTACACAATGTGGACAGAAAGGACTATATCTGGAACCTAGTGAATTACCTGGGTTACCTCTTAGTATGTTCATATTTAATAGTAAAAATTAATGGAAAACTATAAAATCTCAACAAAGACAGAATAACTGAGCCATTAGGTTCTTCAAGAATAAAGATTTAAGTCACTCCACCTGCTCAGCAGCCATGACCAGCCAGAGATACTGGCTGAGATCAAAGGAACATGCAATGGGTAATAAAAGAAGTTATGATTATCAACTTTCTTCACACTTATTACAGAAAAAGTACTTTAGCAATGTTGCATATAGTATTTTTCCTTTCCTCTTATGTCATTATTATTTTAAATAAGAATTGGTGATGGTGGTTAGTGTTTTTACATTCATGTTCCATCATAGATTGTCCAAGGTTGGGGTAGAACTGAACAAATAGAGGAACTAATCTAACCGATAGATCAATAAGGCAATATTGACACTCATGTATGTCGGTGTCTCCCCTTTTTGGAGAGAGGGTGAGAGTGTTTTTGTTTGAATAAATGCAGAAATATACAGTTGTTGTTATAAAATTAAAAAAAAAATGTGAGGAGGAATGTGCACAGATGCTGAGATGACAAAGGTGAGGAGTGTGCTAGGTATTTGCCCATTGACTCTGTTCCAAATCCACCCTCCCTAGTGTCTTCTGTAATGCTGGAGCCAAGCTAGGTTACCTTTCTGAAACATTGTTTAATTTCTGCTGACAGGTGGCACAAAGAGGGAGAAGGACAAAGGGGACTTTTCTTTCTGTCAGCATGGATTAAGTAGCAAGAGTTAGATATGGTCTCAATTCTTTTGCCACTCCCAGAACTTGTTTTTTGGGCTCTCAGAGGCATCAGCTGCAGACAAATGACCCTGTGAAAAGGTCAGAGTTCCATTTCCTGGGGTCTCTCCTCTGAGCTCCTGAGGTACAAGCAGTAGCTGGGAGAATGCTTTGTATTCAAGAGTCTAACTTTATTTTTTGATGTTTGACTTCTGACTTCTTTTTAAGCTTCATTTCCTTTTCCTGTTTGGCCCCCCATCTGAACAGGCTGATAAGAAAGCCCAAGTGTGCCTCCTACTTTGGTACCAGTGGGAAATTAAAATCTTTTCCACAGCCCTACACCCCAATAGTGGCTAGAAGACACTATAAAGGCCCAGCCCAATCCCTCTGCCTCACTCAAGTCAGCTTGGACTTGTTTGTGCCAGTTCTTCTTTCCTCAGAAGTCATTTGTGTGAGCAATAAATTTTTCTCAAATTTTCCCAGTGTGTGGAGTGTCAGCAGTCTCTATATCCTACCTACAATTGGGAGTCCATTCCACTTTGATGAGGTGACCATAAAATACAGTCCCTCCTCAAAGGACTGAGAACCAAATTACATATGGTCACTCTCTGAGTTCTTAGGTTTTAGTAACTCATCCTTGTCCTTTTGTTTTTTTAGTGTATTTGTTGTTATTGCTGCATAATAAATTATCCAAAACTTAGTGCCTGACAGCACACATTTATTATTTAAAGACTCCAGGTTTGAAGAATGTGGATATAGCTTAGCTGGGTACCTGTGGATCTAAGTCTCTCATGAGGTTGCATTCAAACTGTTGGCAGGCACTGTAGTCTAATCTGAAGGCTTGACTGGGAGGAGAAATCAGCTTCCAAGTTCTTTCATACGGTTGTTGGCAGTTGGAGGTTCCTTGCCACATGAGCCTTTTTCTCCACAGGACTGTCTCATGACTTGTCAGCTGGTTTTCCCCGGATGAGTGATCCAGGAGAGAGTGAAAGAAAGCATACCAAGAGAGAAGGCACAGTCTCTTTATATCCTGATCTTGGAAGATACATCTTATTCTACTTTATCCTATTTATTAGAATTATCACCAGGTCCAGCCCATATTCAAAGGGAAGTTTTGCACAGGGTTTGAATAGCAGGAGGTGCAGGTTATGCAGGCCATTTTCTAAGCTCTTGACAACACTCAGCCCTATGAGTGGTAGCTGTTTCCCACAATTATCTCTGAGTGACCTGAGTGCTTCTTCAGCTTCACAAATTATACCCTGCGTAACCATTGCCCTGAATAAAATCTCCTCTCTTTAGCTAGTGTGGTTTATTTTTCCTGACTTAGAATCCAGTGCTAGAGTTTCTCCAACCATCCAGCTTACAAATAAAGAGGTGACCAATGTACAGTACTCACCCACCACCATCCACAGGGCATATGTTCCAAGACCCCCAGTGGATGCCTGAAAGAGCAGATAGTACTAAACCTTAAATATACTATGTTTTTTTTCCCCTATATACACATACCTCTTCATTTAAAGGAAGCATTTTATGGCTTCTCTTTGGCATATCTGAATTAGCAGCATCACTACTCTTGTGTTTTGGGGCCACTGTTAAGTGAAATAAGGGTTACTTGAATATAAGCACTGCAATGCCATGCTGGTGGATCTGATAACTGAGATGGCTGCTAAGTGACTAATGGGCGGGCAGCACACGCAGTGTGGATATTGCTGGACAAAGGGATCACTCATGTCTTGGGCGGGATGGAGCTAGATGGCAGATTTCATCACGGGACTCAGAACTGCACTCAATTAAAAATTTATGAAAAAACTTATGAATTGTTTGTTTCTGGAATTTTCTATTTAGTATTTTTGGACCATGGTTGACCACTGGTGACTGAAATCGTGAAAAGCTAAACGGTTGATAAGAGGGGACTACCATACGGATAATGCAGACAATAGTGAGACTAACAGTTTCTGCCTCACTGCTTAATTTTCAGTCATACACACATTGTCAACACCTCCTGGATATCGCTTTCTCAGCTAAGTAACTTTCTTTACACAAATAAATTTCTGCAAAAGCTCAAAACACTCTGTAAGCACAGTGATTTGAATTTATTTATTTATTAAGTTCCTCACATTGAGGCTATTAATTTCCCAAAAAACATTGGAAATATCAGGAACTTTATATAGTTAACAATAAAGCCTGTGCTTCAGAGATACTTTAATATAAGAATTATTTTCTTTTGGTTATTATAGAATCAAAATTTAGTACTTGTTACTATGCAGTATTTTCGGCAAAAGAATAGTAAATCGTAGAATCTCTAGGTAATTAATTAGCATAAGATACACTATTTTATGCATACTTTATTATTGGGAACTTTAATTGAAGAGAAATAAAAATGCATTTTATCTGTGTATAAAGATTTATCTGCTATTTTCAAATAGTAGGAATCTTTATAGTCAGAACAGATGTACATAGAATTCATAGTTTACTGAGCAGGAATTCTTAATAGTAAACTTCAGTACTTTCGGGGTTAAGACAGGAAGCTTATTCAATTTCAAAATAACTTTTCCAGCTTTATCTGTTTATACCTTGTGAATATTATTTAACATTTGTTTTTTTAAACTAATTTTTCAAATAAATAATATGTGTATGGCCTCCCCAAAAGAAAACAAAAATGTATGCAATAAAAATTCCCCTCTGCCCTTCTCCCTCAGTTTAATCAAAGCATATGACGTCCCCATTTATAAATGTCTTGTAGTTAATGTTTTCTTCCAGAATTCTTTAATGCATGTACAAGTAAATATAAACATATCTCCTCTTTATACAAAGGTCCTATATTTTTCACATTGTTCTGTAGCTTTTTTAAAATTTATGTCTTATTGTATTTCCTAAACTGCTTACAGTTTTTTTTCTTTCCTCCTAGAGTTGCATAAAGTCCATTCTGTTGTATATTACCCTATAATTTTTATAATTTAACTAGTCTCTTACAAATGGACTTCTAGGTTATTTCCAAATTTTTGTTATTATAATGAATAATGCTGTAGTTGCATTATTTCTATTGAATCGATCTCCGTAAGTAATTTGCTGGTTTCAGAGGAATAAAATTTTGGTGTTTATAAGTTTGTTACCAAATTTCTTTCTCTCCATTGGGGTTGTAATGATTTCCACTCTGATCAGAAATATATGAGAGTACCTATTCCTACGGTTGTTTAATTTCTCAATGAAAATTTTATTTTAATTACTTGACAATTTCTAGATGTGACATGTCCAAAAACCAAAACCATAAAGTGACCATTCTTCAACCTACTTCAAATGTCTAAAAAGATCAGAAAATTTTAGATTTGAATAGTTTCAAGTAGAATATTCTTCTAAAATATGCACAACATGTTCCATAAGTGCATATATGTGTTGACAGAGAAGAACAAGGATTCGAATGTTTAAGTTTGTCTCCCTTTATTGAGCTGGACTAGTTGGCAATATTGGGAACACAATGTTTTCAGCTAAAGCTCAAATGTGGCTTGAGAACCTCACTTCAGTTTTGATACAGTCTTTAGAAGTATTCCTGAAATTAGTTTCCAAAACTATGAATTTGCTGAGGCTGCCTGGCTAGTTAACTATTGCTTTTGTTAAGTAGTAGATTTAGCAACAGGTAGTGTCATAACAGTGTTTGAAGAATGGCATGAAATCGTCACTATGCTGAAATTTTAAATTAGAAAGAATATAGCCTTTTGCAATCCAAATAATCAATCATTTCCAAAATCATCTTATATAAAATCTTACATAAAAATCATATTAGCACACTAAAGATAAATTCAGTTATGTAAAAGGGACTTATAATGTCATCAAATTAATATAATTTAATTATAACTGTTATAATCTATTCATAAAACAACTTGCAAAGTAGATCTCTCTCTGCTTTACATTATTAACATTAATTAATGATGGATTTAAAAGCTGTAAAAGCAAATGCTTATTAGTCAAAATCCACCTTTGGATATGTTCACAACGTGCTCAAAAGCCCATCGTTCACAGAATGCTGAGTCCAACTAAAAAAATGCATGTAAGTGGACTCACGTGATAGAGGTTAATGCTCATATAAAGCCAGGTGGTGAGTTTTTGTCTCCATGGAAAATGAACAGAAAACAGAGTTATCTTCTCAGACCAAAATATCTCAGGCAAGTTGTTTTGTTTTTTTGTTTTTGTTTTTAAATCTGATCTTACCAGATCATGGTTCCCAGCTTTAGTTTGTATTGCCTATTCGTTTAAAGCAAGTCACAGGCATTCCTATCACAGCCAAAAATTCAAAGTTTCCCCTAGAAAAGTTTCCTAATCTTTCTCTGTTTTCTGGGTTTTGGTTTTGTTTTCTTGCTCCTTTTAGATTAAGGGCTTCAACACCATTTAAGGCTTTACCTCTTTGTTTCATATTAATAAAGATTTAATGACAATGTTTGCCTCAACTCCAAGGCTTTGCAATACTGAAACAAAGAGTGGGATTCTCATCTTACTTAGGGTTTTTCCCAGTTCTGTAAAGATTAATCCCCTCAAATATTTTGCTTGCAGTTCCTACACTGAAGGGGGCACCTTCAAGCCTTTTACCTTGCAGGAGACCTCCTAGGAAAACACAAATCATTTCAAGATGATGATAGAGGATTTTTCCTTTTTCCCCCCACCCCTTTCATTTCCATTTGAAAGGTTGGGTGGTAGAGCAAGGCATTCATTTTTGTTTATCTGCTAGAGAAAACTTTGCTCTAGTCTTTGGTGCTTACAGTAATTAGGAAATAGAACTGTTTCTGATTTTTATTATACTCTTTTCCACACCGGTCTCACTATTGTTTTGTTTGTCTAGAACAACTTCTGATTTCACATCTGCCAATTTACCTTTGTTCTCATTAAAACTTCAAGTGAAAAACTTTTCTTTCAAAAAGTTTGACCCTACTTAGAAAAGCCTAGCTAAAATTTCTTCCGTTCTTAAAACCACCTTTCCCTTAGACAGTTCCATTGTATAAAAATAACAAAAGTAAATAAAAAGAAATAGAGTGAAACAAAGGGGAGGAAGAATGGAAGAAGAAATTGTTACTTGTTTGGGAATCTTTAACTGTATGCTCATTGTGAGTGGATAGTCATGTATTAAGTAACTAGCTTGCCTTTTATTTTCAAGTTCACTTCTCAAATCTTTATTCAGATTTTTCTTCTAAATTGACACTACAGAGGGAACATCATACAGTTATTAAAACTAAGCAGATTGCATCCATCTGGCGTGCCTTTCAGGAATCCAACCCACTAATTTTTGCTATGGGTCTGATGACTCACCCCCTGAAGATGCAGCACAGGGAAGAATTTCCTCATTTTGCAGAACTGCCAAATCTCATTCACTGCAGCGAAGGCTCCTCATTTGGGGCTCATTTTTAAAGTTGTTTATCTGTTTAAAGACTTTATTTTTCAAACTCTCCCTCAGCAGAGGGAGTTTGTCATGATTTTCTAAAGAGAGTAAGCATATACCTCCCTCCCGCTAAGATGCCTCAGCTTTTTGGCTAATGAATTTTATTTTCCCGTTTCTTTCTTCTTTCACCTCAGCTACATCTCTTGGCTTCATTTGTTCCTTGGAGGCTCCAATTTCTTTTCTTCTATTGAGACATTTGTCGAATTTATCCCACTTGAAAATAAATTTCCCCCTTCCCCTTCGGTCTCCTTGCTTTTAAAGCGGTTTATCTAGGCTCTTCACTTACCTCTTTATTTTTAAATCATAATAATGTTTACTGAGTGCAAACTACAGACGCGATAGGCAGTACCCTCCCCGCATTCTCTCTTGAGGGAGGTACCTTTAGCCTTCTGTTCAACAGATGAGTTGACACAGAATTCAAGTCACTTGCCTAAGGTCCTAGAGCTAGAAGTGATGACGCAGCGCATTATACCCAGCCATCTGGCTCCAGAGGCAATGCGCTTAAAAACATATTTAAAAAGTTTTAAAAGATACAAAGAATATTTGTAAAATATATGCAAATTATAAAAGAGGTTCATATCTCTCCCACCATGGGCTAAGTTTTCCAGTTTTGCCTACTTAACCCCCTCCACCCCCCCATTTTTGGGATTTTGCCATTTAACACTATTCCTCGAGGCCCCTCTTCCCACTTAGCTCGGCAAACGTGTCTTTCATTATGACTCAGCCCAGCCCGCTCCCTGCCAGGCGGCTGACGCTCCCGGTGGAGGCGCCGGGGCCGCCGCTCGGGGGCGAGGGCTCGCGCCGCGTCTCGCGCGCGCTCCTCCCGCTTTACGGCTGCTGAAAACCCGGCCCGCGCCCAGCAGCCGTACCGCAGATGAGCCCGCGCCCGCGCCGCTCAGGTAACTGGAGTCCTTCTGTTTTCAAAGTTTTGCCAAAACCAGCTCGGCGCTCGGAGGCAGCGCGGTCGCGACCGAGCTGTCCGGCCTCGCTCCTGCCCCGACCGGAGCGGCTGTGGCGCTGGCCGCACCCCTGCGTAGGTCCTTGGGCGCCGAGTACCGCGGCGGAGGGGCGCTTGGGCGGCGGCGGGGCGGGGGCGACCCCCAGGGGAAGCGCGCGGGGCGCCTGGCTCCGGCCGTCTCCGTGCGTACGCTGCCTAACGGAGTCCCCATCGCCGCCTAAAGGCCCTCGGCCACCTCCGCAAGCCGGTCGTTTTAAGAGCGGAGCCCAGCAGCTCCCGAGTGCCCGTTTCTCACATGTCCACTCATGCACACATGCCGACTGGGCTGCCCGAGGAGGCACCCTAGCGGGACGCAGGTAAAGATGAGCGGCGCTGTGGACCTGTGCGACGCCCTCGCGTGTGCATTGCTGGTCCAGAGGAGGTGCCGGAGGAAGTTTATGACAGGCTGTTGGGACAGCAGCCGGTTACGAGTGCCTGCGCTGGTTTCTGTCCTAGTGTCTATTTTACTACCACATTTGCTCTACGGTCTCATCCTTCCATCGCTCTAGTCCCCACCCTCTTCTTTTTCCACATTATTTACTTTTTTCCCTTTTTTTTCTTTGTTGGGTAGCTCATTTTTTGGTGTCTTGTATTCTTTTGTTCCTCACTGTTCGAATAACAAGTACACCTACAATATCCTTTACTTTTCTTTAGTTCTTAGGTGTTAGTCTTTGCTTACTAGGATTGTATATCCTGAGGAGCAGAGTGAAGGATCCTGGACCTGTACATGTGATTAAGTTGTTTAATTGTCCTATTGCCTAAATAAGCCATGCAGAACGGAGGACATGCGTTCGTTTGAAACCGACTTTGGAAACATAGATAATGGTGCTGTTTTCTGTTGATGGATTACATCTTGACAAACAAGCAGTCATAGGTTCCTGTAGTATTCACTCCATTCAGTTCAATCCAGTAACAGTTCATTGAATATCAGTCACGGATAGCTGGTGACAGGTTAAAAGAGAAGAGAGATTCAGTTCCTGTCTTCCGGAGACTCCATATCCAGGAGAAGGAACCATAGTGAGTACTGGGATAGTGGTACAAATTGCTGTGGTTGAATGGCTGCCAAAAGAATTAAGGAAAGGGTTGGTTTTTGTACTGTGCTTTGATGTTTGAGTAAGATTTTCCCAAGTTTTCCCCCTAAGTTTCAATAAAAAAATCTTTCAACAGTACTTTCACTTCAAACTATTCACAGATTTTTCTTTACAATTGGCAGTAATCCCTGATCTCAAAACTTCTGGGAAACATAAAAGTAACTCCTTTCCACAAAGGCGATCCAATGTATGGTATTCTTGGTACCATACAAACAGTATTGTAGACTTTAATTATAGGACCAACAAGAGTGAAATGATACAGTTTCTTAATTGCATACATAAAATATTACAGGTTCAAGTTGAGAGCTCAGTATTCATTTAGTCAAAGATTTATTAAGTGCTTATAAGCATTGTTCTTGACGCTGATTGTAAGGAAAGACTCCAGAGAAGGTGACATTTCAGTAGACTTGAAGGAGAGGGAGTGAGCCATGTGATGATTGGGGCAAGAGCTTTCCAGGTGCAGAGAATAGAAAAATGCAGAAGCTCTGCATAGTGTTGTGTTCAAGGATCAGCAAAAAAACCAGTGTAGGTGCAGTAAAGTTGAGGAAGGAGGAAAGTAGGATATATGGTCTTAAATGAAATAGAGGCTAGTTAGTTCTAATGGTTTAGCAAGCTATTATGATGACTCTAGTTTTACTTGAAGTGATATGAGAAGCCTTTGAAGCGTTTTTTGTTTGCTTGTTTTTAATCAAAACTGTTTAACAGAACTGTTTAACACCATTAGCCTGGTTATTGTGTTGAATACAGATTGCAGGAAGGCAGGGACAGAAGCCGGGGTGCCAGTTAGGCTATTATAATAATCCACGTGACATGAGGGTGGCTTAGATGAGAATACTAACAGTGGAGCTGGTGAAAAGTTCACATTCTGGATATATGTTGATGGTACAATCCACAGGATTTGCTGATGTTGGCTATGGAGTGTGAGAGCAAAACAAATTGAGGGGAACTTAACTGTCTAAGCAACTGAGAAGATAGAATTTCCATTTACTGAGATGGGGAAGATAGCAGAATGTGGTAGTGAAGATTAAGAATTTGGATTTGCACATATTAAGGGCTAGATGAATTTTAAATATCCAAGAAGGGATGTCAGTCATGCAGTGTGAAGGCCGGGCTAACATACATTTAGAACTCTTCAGCATATAATTTGTTTTAAAAGCAGAGTTTGATAAGTTCATTACAAATGTGCGAGATTAGAAAACTGAAGAAGACCAAGGACTGAGCCTTGAGGCACTCCAACATTACGAGATAGAGAGCAACCAGCAAAGGATTCTGAAAAAGAGCTGTATGCTAGATAAGAAGAGCAGGAGAGTGTGGAATCCTAGAAGCCAAATAAAAGAAATGTTGAAGAAGTAAGGAACTGGTCAACTGTTTTAATTGATTTACTAAATCAGTTCTCAATTAATGACTCTCATGATAGCAGTTTCTATGGAGTGGTGAGTGAAAGCTTGTTTGGAATATTTGACAAAGTAGAAGAGAAATTGAAGTGTATGATTTACATACACATATATACACAGACACACACACACAGACACACGCATATACATACATATACATGTATATATATATATATCCCTCAAAGAATTTTATTGAAAAAGGAGGTAGGGAAATGGAGCATTAGTCGGAGGGCGATTTGATATAAAGAGTTTTAAAGATGCAAAATAATAGTATGTTATGTTAAGGAGAAAAAAAGCCAGTAAAGATGCAAAATTGATGCAGGAGAGAGGGGAGCAGCCCTCTTAAGTATGTGAGGGAGGATGCAACAGGAGAGACTATCTTTTGTTTAGAATTATGGGCTATTTATTGATAGTAAATAGTAATAAGTGAGAAGGAAGACTGTGTGAACACAGGTGCAGGTGGAAGGTGTGGATGTTCTCTTTGGACCATTTCTCTTATCATCATGGTGAGTGGCAGAGAGTTGTAGTCCAGGATAAATTTGTAGGAAATGTTATCTTTTCCAATTTGGTCAAGGATATATTTGATGAGAGATTACTTTGAGATTCTGAGAATTTCTGGAAGCAAAGAATTTAGCGTTTAATTAAGGAAAGAAGAGGAGGAATTTATACCTTGAGTTCTCTTTGACAGAAGGCTTGGAAAGAAAGTTGAGATTATAAAACACAAGTTAGCTAGAGGCAAAGGAGGAAGTCAAGCAAGATCATAGGGAAAGGTCATGATGAGGAGGGTAAAACATTGACTCTTAACTCTAGTGCTGGTGTATAACTACAGTACAGTTCGAAGAATATTACTATTATATCAAAGAGGTACTTCAAAGACCAAGTGATCAATAGAGAACAGTATTGTTGCTGATGGTAAATCTTATGGAGAGACAATACCAGAGGTCTCATAACTCTTTAAAGAGATGTTAACTGGGAATAGATTTCAGGTTGCATTTTTGAAAATGATGTAATGAAGACTGGATTGACAATAAATTGGGTATAGGGCAAAGATAATATTTTGACAATATTGCTCATGGATATTGAACACTTTGACAAGATGGGGAGAATTGTTGGAGTTGGCAATAGTACCTTGTTTGAGATGACTATTAGTCATGTAAGGACCATTTATTTATTGAATCTTAATTATTAAACAAGTTTCTGTATGAGATCTTGTCAGGGGTGGTGCTGCCAAAATGGAAGCGACATGATCCTTGCCCTCAAATGACCATTTCTAGTAGAGAAAAAAGAAAAGAATGTACCCAAATATTTAGAGAGAATTGATGAATGCCTTATGAAGAGTTCTGAGTGCTTTGAGAGTTTTTAAAAATTATTATGGAAATTATCAGACACAAGTAGAAAGAATAGAATAATGAGCTCCAGTGTACTCATCCCCTTCAAAATCTATAATTTTTCTCCTGATCTTGTGTGTTATGGGAGAATAGAGAAGAGAGAGATTGTTTCTATTTGTAAATCAGGATAGGAAGACTTAATCAAGAAACTCATGTACAAGAGAGGTAGAAAGAACATTAAAGTGTCTTGTAGAGTTCTTGGTTCTAATTCTGTACCTGTGGGGCTTTTTGGGTAACTTTTTATTGCTTACTTGATCTCTCTATTCTTTACTTTCTCTGTAGAATGTGGTGGTTACTCTACCTACATCGGTGGGCTTTCAAGCTACAGGCCTCAGGCCAAATCCAGTACGCTACTTTTTTTTGTGTTAATGCT
Source organism: Pteropus vampyrus (assembly GCF_000151845.1). Lineage (NCBI taxonomy): Eukaryota > Metazoa > Chordata > Mammalia > Chiroptera > Pteropodidae > Pteropus > Pteropus vampyrus. The sequence goes on from NW_011888793.1 coordinate 15,969,875, forward strand.
TTATTGGAACACAAGTACATCAGTTTGTCTGTGTCTGCATTTGCTGTAGACTGTAGAGTTGAGTAGTTTGAGACACAGATGGTATGGCAAGAGAAGCCTAAAATATTTACTACTGTCTGGCCCTTTACAAAATGCTTGCCAAACCCTATTCTGTATGATCTATGAGATTCCTTTTGCTCAAATATGTTAATCTATTAAATAACAGACTAAAAATTAGTGATAATAGCTAATTTTTCTTGAGCATTTTCTAAGAGCCAGTGTTGTTTTGGTTTGTATGTGCTAACTCATTTAATCTTCCTCAAAACCCTATCAGGTAGGTTCTATTATTTCTACCAATAAAACAGGCATAAGGTGGGTAAGTTACTTGCCCAAGGTTACATAGTAGTAAGTAGTGGAGCCAGGCAGTCCTGTTTCAGCATCTGTATCCTTAACTATAATGTGACATTTTCTTTAGATACATAGAGCAAATACATATGAAAAGAATTTTAGCCAGTCAAAAATGAAAATTCATAAATCAATGATTTGCACTTAAGTCCTCTATTGTGATTACAGATGTAAAGGTTTTAAGATGCTGACTAATCCCGAAAGTATATTATTAGAGTTGAAAAGTATATGAAATTCAGGTATGCCTGGATAGAAAATTCTAGTACAGCATTAATGGATTTTTGAAAGCAAGACACTTTACTTAAAAAGTAAGTAAATATAAAACGATATAACAATGGGAGCCTAAATATTGTTTCTTGTGACAGTATTTATCAGTTGTTAGGAGTTCATCTCTAATATGTGACAAGTTCTAGTCCCAGTTCTCAACCAGCTAGCTTTTGTGCCCATGCTTTCTCTGGCTTTTTTACTGAAAAATGAGAAGGTAGCTCAAGATTATTTGGGGCTTCCTACAGCTCAAAAATATGATTGTGTAAATTTTTACATGGTACATTCAAAGAAATAGTTGAGGTAACTGTGGAAGAACCAGGTTTGTTAAGGCAAAAATTTAAGCTCTCCTTTTTTCTCTCTATACACACATAAACACATATACAGATATGTATAAACAAATATTAGCCTGTACATATGATATAACAAATCAGTGTGATTTATAGTTACATTTGGTGTGTACATAAACATCTGTTCTTATATTTGTGTGTTTTTGTATTAGTGTGAGGGAATAGATACTTCCTCCAAAAAAACAAAAACAAAAACATACAGTTTTGTGGAAAGTAAGTCTTGATGAATTCCTTGACCTCTGTGATCTGACATTGTCTCATATTTTCTTTAGTAAAACTTGATTCGTTGCTCAATTTGTCATTTAAAAGCAAACAGTATGTCTGATATCAGGGTTGTCTGTTTGTACTCTTACATGGCATATCGATGTCAGACACAATTGCAGTTTAATTGTTTTGACATTTTGATCTGAGCGGTTCAGATTAGAAAGTTGATTTATCTTGCATAGAAACCTAGTATTTTGAACTCAACAGGATTTTTCTCTAACTACTTATTTATAAATGTTTCAATTTTTAAAAAGTTGGGTTTTAATCATAATGGGAATTTATGCTATCAGTATTATTTACCAAGGTATGATTTGATAGGAATGTTACAGATATTTTATTTTTTAGATATTCAATCATGAAAAACAGAAGAACTACGAATCCTTTAAAAACATAATGAAAATTTTATATCTTTTGACTTATTTTCATTGTATACAATACAACATATGAGTGTTTTTTATATTACAGATGGCTTTTTGCTTTTTTGTAACCTTGACATGTAAAATTATTTATGAACTTCTTTAGATTTAGAACTTATATTCTTCCAGCTTGATCTTTTGGTAAATTTATTACTGTGCAAAGTCTGTGCTTTCTCATTCCTATGCATTAAGTCTAATTATCATTGGTGATAAAAAAAAACCCTCAAATAATGCATTCCTAAATGTACTTTGGGTTTCCTTATCTTTTTACACTTAGAAACTGGAGGAAAAAAACAAAACAGAAACACTTTTAAACAAATAATCTTTGTGAATATTATTTATTTATATATATATTTTCCTTGACTTTTAATTTAACACACTACTCAGTAACCTGACAACTTCTTGGGGCATCTGGTGGTTCTAAGCAGCACTTACATCCTAGTTAGCTCCTAGGGGTACCATGTAAGTTTTTTGAACCAAACTGAAACATAGTCTCCTCTAGGCTTCAAAACTTTAAGAATGTACTCAAACTAAAGTAAATACAGTCTGGCGCATTGCAACACTTATGAAATTCTAGTCATAGAAGTCAGTTTGAAATTTTTAATTACAGTTAGGTGATAAAAATATCCTTTTTCTGACCTCAGTGATATGAATCTGATTGGGAACAAATTAAGAAGTCTTACAGTCTTGGACCATTTCCCTAAATTTAATTTTGCTAAATTCTCAGAAAGCTTTCAAAATGAGAACAAAGTATTTTCAAGCAAAATGGCTGCTAATTATGCAGGAGGCCTAGTCTTGTATGTGTTTGTGAAAACGCCTCAAGGCTTTACTGTTTCTTTCGAGATGTGATGTGACAGTGTGTTAGTGATGTTTCCAAGGGAGGCTCTGTTTACAGGAGCTACATGGTTCCTAGTATAAGCCCCTTTCTAGTAAATCATAACTGAATTCATACAGTGCAAGAAGTTATCCTTCTTCTAAGAATTTCTCTAAAGATAGCCTAGTCACCAAGATTCTAGTGGCTACCTCAGAATAGGCCAGCCTGAATGATTTGTACGTCACCTAAAGATGATGATTTTCCAACAGGGATCCTGTGAGCTATGTTGGAGGACGCCAGGCCACAAATAAACATGGCTATCTTCTTGGAATTTTAGATAGTAAAAATTCTTTTTGGAGAAGTAGTTAAGTAATTTAACTGGTAAATTAAATGTTTAAAAACATAAGTGAATGCAAATATGACTTCCAATGCAATATACATGATTTTAAAAATAAAAATTGAGACTTAAAAATAATTTCTTGCTTTTGATAGGTCTCTATAGAATATATTTTCAGACCCCAGGAAGGGACACATGTTGATACAGATAGGCAGTTTGGTTGTCATATTCACATTATTTTTAGTTGAGTTAAGCTTATTTTTTAAAATAATCAGATATTCAGGTTATTACTATTTACCTGCTTTGGTTTACTTGCTTTCCTAGTATTTATCCACACTAATCTCTTAGGTCTGTGGGAATAATGTTCCTCTTTACTATTTTTATATTTCTCCCATACTCCTGAGATTGGAATATGATTTCTGTAAGATGGTTCCCTTCCCTTTTTTACTTTCTTTTTGAAACTATAGATATACAGGAATTTGTAAAGGCGGTACAGAGAGGTCCTGTGTTTCCTTTAACCAAGTTTTCCCCATTGGTTATATCTTACATAACTAAAATGCTATATCAAAACCAGGAAATGGACATTGGTACAATTTGTGTGTATAGTTCTATGCCATTTTATTTCATGTAGAATCATACTGTTACCACCACAATCAAGATATAAAACTCTTGCGTCACAACAAAGATCCCTCTTATACCACCTAATAAAAGAGATACTAAAAGAATCAGACATTTAATCTAGTAAAGGAATTAATCACTTGCTCCCATCTAATTTTTGAAATGTTTTTATACAAATACTAGATAATTTTGTTGTTTTGGCTATGTAAGAGGAAGAAAGCTTAATTAGTAAAAATAGTTGTTACAGATAAAGTTATCTGTGAAAGTAATTTTTGAAGGCTCAATCTCAAGTTGCCCTCAAATCTTTTTAGAATGTTAGACATTCGTATGCTTGGAGATAAGGACTAGATGATATCAGTGTTGTTCATCTCTATTAGTAATCCTCATATGTATGCTGAAATCCCAGAAAATAACTTAGAAGAGAAAATAGGAAAGCAAATAGAGGGATTTTGTACTCAAGCAGCCTTTCTTTTGCTGTAGAACCCAGAGTTGGAGGAAAATAACATTACGAAAACCACTATTAAATGACATTGTGCCTCATTTGATTTGATAGGTGTTAATGTCTACAACTGCATCAAGATCACTTACTTTATTTTATTTAACCAATATTATGAGGATAATTATTCTGTTACTAGGGTTCTCTGAAGTTTTCCTTGATAGATTTTCTCAGAAGTATTTCCCAGAAAATCTGGGAATCATGATCTGGGACTTGAGTCTCATATACTGTCATTTTGACAGTGTAAATGTATTGTTAAAGTACAGATTGCATATATCTTAGTTTTAATAGCTTACAAGATATTTTTAGCTTTATTTGAAAATTTATGATTTTCAATATATTGACTAGCTAGCTACCTTCCTTCTGGCTTTTAGCTGTACAGGTAATAACTTTTTAGAATTTTGGAGATACTCTTGAAATTTCGTACTCTAATAGTGATAGCTGCTTCTCCATTAGCCCTTTCTCATTCTTTTTAGGTTATTTGAATAAAACAAAGAATTCCTGTCTCTTCAGTTTTACTCAGTAATCTAAATGTTCCTCATAATATTGTTGCTGTTGTGATATTTAAATATCAGGTACAGATCATTGTTGTTTTATTATGTTCATAATCAGTTTTCCAAGGTTAAAACAAATATATATATATATATACATATATATATATAAAAACATATTTTTTTCATTTTCTTTATGAATTTTAAATTGGGTGCATAGGAATGGCAAGGCAGAGAGTGAGCATGTTAATCTTCTCAAATATATTTATTCTGTTCTACTGCTTGAAAATGATTTTTCCAAAATCTTTAATTTCACTCAGAATGAAAAAATAAATTTATTTTAATGGTTATTAAATGTTGAAAATTTTTTAAGTTAATAAAAAAATCCTGATATTGTGCATGTAGATAGTTTTTACTTTTACCAAAGATAACATGGTATGCTGCCATCTGTCTCTAATCTCTATCAAACTCAATTTGAGAATGTTGGTGTGAATTCTGCTGTTACTGAGGGTTTAATTTATTGCCAATATTAGAGACAATGATATTGGAAAGATTAAAATGACTCATCATCACCAGTTCTTCCCCTGAATTGAAAAAAGTTGCTTTTGACTTTATTGCTGCCTGGTTTCTATTTATAAAACAGCAGCTATTCGCTTATATGTTCAATATCAAATATAAAAATCTAATTGTGTGATTTTTTTCATGTCATTGTTACCAAGAATTCAATTTTAAAGCAAGTAGAAAACTACATAATAGAAGCTTGATATGTTTGTATTATAATCTAGACATTTTCTTAGTATATATCCAATTTGAATTCCTCTAAGCATTTTTTATGATTGAAAAAAACCCATCACAATGTGTTCAGGACACAGTAGTTACAAAACTTGTAAATTAATGTTTGATGAAAAAAGATTTGCTGTTAAAGAATTACTCTGTTGCTCATATCTTCTTTTTAGTTTATGTATTTTTGGGGGGTAGGCAAAAAAATCTTTACCCTTTTCGCAACATATTTTGGCTATGTAGCTGTTCCTTCACTTTAAAAACAAAATTGCATTGAAACCAATGAAACATTAGTCATTAATGCAGTGCTAAAGATAGTAGAGTGGTGAAGGAAGGGCCTTGTCGCTTTGGTATATGTATTTTGGTAGCTTGCTTTTAAGCAGTTATAAATCCTAGGACATCTACTTTGTGTTTCTCTTGCACCTCACTCTTCTTGACCAACTTATATGTGTGGTCACCTTTCAGAATTTTAATTTTTAAAATTTATAAAGTGATACTAATAGTCCACTATACAGAGATTATTGTAAGAATAAGTTAAGGTGGCATGTTGAAGAAACTATATTCTACATACATAAGTATCTTTGGAGTTATTTGACTTGGTTTAAATCATAGTTTTCTATCTTAGTATTCCATTACTCTCTGATTCTTGAGAGAACTTGGTTGGCCTCTATTTTCTCCTCTCTAAAATAGGAATGGTTTTACCTACCTCAGATTATTTTGAAGTTAGATAGGATAATGTATACGAAGCACTGATACATTGACTGGCACCTAATACTTAATAAATGTCATTTCGCTTTTCCTTCCCTTTCCCCTTTCAGCATTTTCTCATTTTCTGCAGTCTTGAGGATCGGGACCTGGTAAGATCAGTGTGGGCTAGGATGAAACCATTTCATTCTCTGTTCTTTGCCAAAGGCACCAAGAAAGGAGCTTTTCTTTCCCAAAGGAAAGTCTTTGTTGAGGTTAGTGATGGGGTTTCCTTGTGGGTGAAAGACTGGATAGATTTTACAAGTCATCATTCAGCAGTTTGATATCTGGTCATGTAACTGTCACTCTGTCACTCTGTCACTACCTTTGGGATGAAGCTAAATTTTGTAGCCCACTGAACAAGGCCCATTGTAATCTGGCCTTCATTAAAGGCTTCACCTTCAGATCTCCTGTCCCTTATCCTAAACATACTTTTTGATATAATTCCCTCACCCCCATCCTGAATATAATTCTCTTTTTAGTCTCGTCTTTGCATACATGTAGACACTCTGCTTTCTCCCTTCTTCTCTAAATGACAGATGCCTCTTTATCCAGCAAGACCCAGTTAAAATATATTTTTTTTGTAAATGCTCTCCCTAACCCCAGAGCCAGTCACACTCTCTTTACTGTGGTCCTATATTTCCTTGTATACATGGCTACCTTTATTAGCAGTTTTCAGTGTATTTTCATTCC
>NW_011888793.1:15976575-15984902 GCF_000151845.1 Pteropus vampyrus
TGAGGAAACTATATTCTACATACATAAGTATCTTTGGAGTTATTTGACTTGGTTTAAATCATAGTTTTCTATCTTAGTATTCCATTACTCTCTGATTCTTGAGAGAACTTGGTTGGCCTCTATTTTCTCCTCTCTAAAATAGGAATGGTTTTACCTACCTCAGATTATTTTGAAGTTAGATAGGATAATGTATACGAAGCACTGATACATTGACTGGCACCTAATACTTAATAAATGTCATTTCGCTTTTCCTTCCCTTTCCCCTTTCAGCATTTTCTCATTTTCTACAGTCTTGAGGATCGGGACCTGGTAAGATCAGTGTGGGCTAGGATGAAACCATTTCATTCTCTGTTCTTTGCCAAAGGCACCAAGAAAGGAGCTTTTCTTTCCCAAAGGAAAGTCTTTGTTGAGGTTAGTGATGGGGTTTCCTTGTGGGTGAAAGACTGGATAGATTTTACAAGTCATCATTCAGCAGTTTGATATCTGGTCATGTAACTGTCACTCTGTCACTCTGTCACTACCTTTGGGATGAAGCTAAATTTTGTAGCCCACTGAACAAGGCCCATTGTAATCTGGCCTTCATTAAAGGCTTCACCTTCAGATCTCCTGTCCCTTATCCTAAACATACTTTTTGATATAATTCCCTCACCCCCATCCTGAATATAATTCTCTTTTTAGTCTCGTCTTTGCATACATGTAGACACTCTGCTTTCTCCCTTCTTCTCTAAATGACAGATGCCTCTTTATCCAGCAAGACCCAGTTAAAATATATTTTTTTTGTAAATGCTCTCCCTAACCCCAGAGCCAGTCACACTCTCTTTACTGTGGTCCTATATTTCCTTGTATACATGGCTACCTTTATTAGCAGTTTTCAGTGTATTTTCATTCCCTCTTTTCCCCATGTTCTGTCTGCAACATGGGCACAGCGACCAGAGTGTGCTTATTAAAGCGATTAAATAAATTGATCTTCATGACAAAATCTAAGTAACCTGTAATATAGCCATTCAAACCAAAGCTACTCCTGGATTCCACCTTGACCCTCCATGTAAAGTTGTACTCCCTCAAGTGGATCATAATCTAATAACTGTACTCTACTTAGCCTTGCCAGGCACACAGAGGTGGTTTAGGCTAACATCAGGTAGGATTAGTGGTTGAAGATACAACTTTATATTATCATTTCATTGTCTTTTCTGCTTACACAAAGCTGGTGTACTTAAAGAGAAGATGGATTAACAAATAGGAATTGAGGATTTTTCCTTTACTTGAAAGTGCCTGAGAATAGCCAGTAGGGCCAGGTTTTGCCCCTTTGCAAGCTTACAAAGGAGTGTGTGTGTTAGGGGATGATGGTGTACAGGTGTGTGGGTAAGCTGGTCAGGAATGAAGGCAATGACAAATCCTACGTTTGTACAGGAAAGTTTATTTCTCGATAGTTCCTAAGGACACTTGAAATAAGTAGGTAAAGAGAACTTTGTGAGGAAAGAAGCAGGAAGCTCGAGAGTATAAACTATATTTAAGAGTTATATTAAGCATGTAGAGTTAAACTGAGAGGAATGAGTGATGGTTAGTAATAGAATTGGAGTTGAATGTAATTGTAAATGGGTCACATGTAGGTTATAGGAATGCCATCCATTGGACTCATTTTCACTTTTTGGGACACTTAAAGGTACTAGGTTACACTGCATAACAGGGATGGCATAGGGAAACGTAGAGAAAAGGAAAGATTAAATCAGCTTGACCATATTTTTCCCAAAATAAATATTGAGATATATTGTCAGAAACATGGTTTGTGGACAAATCTAAGAAATCAGGGGTTTTTATAGTGATAATAGATAGCTGGAGATCATTTGGGCATTGAATTTAGTGAAGTCAATAAACACTGAGGGCTGTTTTTGCTGAAAGAAACAAAGAATGCCCTGACTTGCCCTTCACAGAGCTTATGTTATAATTGGAAGAGTGAGAGAATAAAACAGTCACTAAAAGGTAAAAAAGGGCTGTAATGAAGATAAATTGTTTTATCTTTTTTTTTTTAATTCACAGACTGTTTTCTGTTTTATTACATAGACTAGAGAGACCCTGATTTCTTTTTTATTGCATAGACTAGAGAGATGATGGTTAGAGGCTGATATTATTAGATAGTAGTAGCTTATAGACATATGTAGGATTTGCTTTTTCAAAAATTTATTATGCCTACTCTTTTCAGCTTGCTCTGCTCTTTGGTTTTTCTTGTTATTACTGAACATGTGAGTGAAAACTGAGGTTGGTCAAACTTGAAAAAATGTAATATTTTTAGATTATCTGCTTTTTGTTATAACATTTTAATTTTATGTGTCCTCTATTAGAAGCCATACCACATTCTTCTTAGAAACATGTGACTGATTAAGTAAATTAAAACTAATAAATAAGCAGAAGTGTTAGGACACAAAAATCAACACTATTTTGCATTTAATTAATTGTGTTACTCTCTTAGAACATGATTCTTATATTAGAGGTTATAAGTTACTTTCAAAGACCATCTAGTTTAGCTCTTTTCATTTATAAAGTTATATTAAATGACCTGCTGAGACTCACATAGGTCTGACGCAAAAGAGACCAAGCTGCGACTAGAAATTGGTGTCCTGACTCACAATCCATGTCTCCACTACTAGTCCATGTATTGGTGTTTTTATTGTTTTGTTTTGTTTTGTTTTAAGAAGCTTTGCTACAAGTAAAGGCCTTTTTTTCCATTGTATTGTGCAGATGTACTTTCAGTGAACTTTTGTTATTTCACATTATTTTGATGGAACTATTAAACTACTCAGGATCGCTTCTTAACTTAGTTAATATTTTCTTCAAGCCTCTCTTACATTTCTTGGGTCTATAAAGAAACCTGGAATATGAAGCCAGCATTCTTCCAGGGCAGAGGAAAACCTGAAGAAATGAGCAGGAGAGTCAAGGGGAGGTGGGCTGGAGGGAAGGGATGGTCTAGAAAAGTGGTTCCCGAGGTTTTTAGGAAATTTCCACTGGTCTTTGACAAAAAGAGAAAATAAGGATCATGCAGCAAGTTTTTTCACTCTTTTATTCTGTAATTATATCTGTCCTACTCTATTGAATGATGTTATTGACAAAATGCAAAGTTGCTAACCCAATATCAATCCGTAATTTTTTGTTTTGTTTTGTTTTTAGTTTATGGGTCTATGAAATCCAAAAGACTCATTCAGAAATCTGTCATGCTATTTAGGGAGAAAAGAAGCAGATGAGGCCTCTTAATAGGAGACTGGCTCATATTGAGGTACTAGATGCCTAGGATGAGAAAGATGCAGAGACTGGTGTGTTTTTAAATGGAGGAGATGTCACCTTTGAAGATAATGGGAAAGTGGGGAAAATGAAAATGAAGGCCGTTGTTTAGTTGGTTTTCTCGAGGCTGGTGTTACTTGCACAGGAAGAACATGCAGTGGACAGTGGCTTGGAAGAATGCTTATTTGAAATTCTGGGTATCTGCACTGATTTTCTTCGGTAACTTTAGCTCGGTTATAGAATTGCTGAGTGCTTCACCCTTAAAATGGGAATTAAAATGCTGATTTTTAAAGCGATTTGGGATTCTCAAATGAAGTGTACCAATGAAAACTTCAAAGATAGTTTTTTCCCTTGGATGCAGTTACTCCACTTTGAAATGAGATTCAACTGAAGCTTTACAGAGTGGTGTTAGCATTCCTAATGACAGCAATCTTGCCCTTTATTCATGTTTCAAAACCACGTGCATGTCATATTGTATGTGCTCTGTAATTATGAAGTGATGTGAAAAAATTACTTAATTTTTTTGGAAAGTTGCTTTAACATGTTAATGGGATACTGGCAACATTACTAAGATTAAAAGCAAAACCTGCTTACAGATGTTCCAACTTTATAGGAACATAAATGCATGCTGCTAAAGCAAAATGAAAAAACAAAAGCAGAAACACTCCCCTTTGCCAGTAACACTCATAAATAATCCTCAAAAAATAAGAGCATGTTCAAGTGCATTAAGAATCATGACACCTGGAATCAAACATAGAATAAAGCATACTAAGAACTATTTTTTATTTTTTGTCTTCTTCATATCATCAAAGCCTTAAATGTATTTTCCTCTTGGATCAGAAAGAGAAAGAATTCAAAAATCAATTTTGTGTTTGGTTAGCTTTTTAGTTCATGTATTAAAAAAGTGTTAGGAAAACGGAAACATTTAGCATTTAATCCTATTTGAAGAAGATTGGATGGAAAGATCCAAGTGATATAGATCACGCATTTAAGACTTGTTTACTTATTTTCTGATAGCAAAGCACAGTTATTTAAACATACATTATTACATTAACTTCAAATTGACTTTCAGAGAATATTTTCTTTGAAAAACTAACATTTATAAACATTTTTTTTTTCTAATCAAAGTAATAGAATCATTGCAGAATATTCAGAAAGCCTAGAAATGTATTAAGGAAATAGAAAAATTTGCTACCCAGAGATATCCTTTAAAATCTCAGCATTTTTTTCTTCTGATGTTTTTTCTATTTTGTTTTTCTCCTTACATTTTTCAGATCATACTAGAAATTTTAATGTTTTGCTTTTATAATGTAACATTTATACAGTGTTTTAAATATTATTTTAAACTTTATAAATGTAACTGTTGATGACTGCATGGTATAACATCTCACTTGGCCATAATAAATCTAACTATTTCTCTCTTTTGTTGGACATTAAGTTGCTTGTATAAATATTAAATCTTTAAAGTTACACGTTTGTTTTGTTGAGGCTTTCTTTTCTCTTCAATTGAGTAAGCTTATTGAAAAAAAACTTTTTTGATTTGGTTTTTCTTTCTTTCATCCTTTCAATTACTTGCTAGCTAATTCCTGGAATTTTTCTCCCTGTTCTTTGTAATCTGAAAAACTTGTTCTCCACTACTGGTATGACAGCTTTTGCTTAGTTATAATGGATGTATTGCAGTTGTACAAAAAGTACATGTAACTCCTCTCATTAAGTTACCATGAATCTCAACCAGAGGTCCTTATGCAGCTTGAGAGCCATAAAAATACTTAGAGAGAATATATGCAAAGATGCTAAATTGAATGTAAGGAATGAAATGCTACTCATTCACTGTATAGTTTAAATTTTTTGCTAGTATCAAGCATTTACCTCAGTTGTATGCAAAAATGAAGTGTTTTATGCCAATATTAATACTGATGACTGCATGAATTATTGATTTTTTATGTATAATTTATTTTTTATTGATTTCAGAAGTACAACAACAGTTTGTATTATAAACATTCTGTTGACTACGTAGGTCATATCTGAGTTTAATAATTATAGTCTTTTCAATAAATTTTATCATTTTGTAAGAAAAGATGGATAGTGTTGTAGACAAGATTATTGAACAAAATTCTTGATATATAGATTCTTTGATAAGGCTATGTGGATTTTCCCCTGGTTTAAGATCTTTGTATTTATATTGGAAAAATCTGCCGCTTTGTGCAAGAGTAGATTGCTATTCAAATGAATACTTTTCTACACTTCTTTCCTCAAACTTAACAGTAATTTATTTTGAAAATAAGTCTGTGAAAGAAAATTTAATTGAATGTTAAACTTATTACTGGAAAAAGTCACAAAATATGATTATAAACCAAGGTCTACAGTTTCATTTAAAAGATAATTTTTTATGGTATTAGACTTTCTAAACCGCATTTCTCATATATTTTAAAGAGTTTTAAGACTACTCTTTGTGTACGTGTACATGCTTATGTGTATGTATGAGTTTGTTGTTTTTCTAATATCTGTATGTTAAAATTACTTAAAGAATAGCTTATCTGTCATTATGTGCTATGAATTTTATATATCATTAACAGAATAATTTGAGGTTGAAATAATAAATTGTGTGTTCTATGGTAGTATTCCACTTAGACTGTTTTAGAAATTTGTCATATAACAAGATACAATTGATCATTTTTGGGGAGTTTTATTGCAAATATTTTAATATTCTATTCATTTAATACCATTGTTTCACATGGAAGGCACTAGAAAAATATTAATTTGCCCGTAGAAGAATCCTGACTTTTGTTTTAAAACATTTTTCTTTAAATATTTCTTCTTAAATGTTATTCTCTATTTCCAGAAACAAATGGCTATTAGAGGATTTATCCTTGGTTGTTGCAAAATCCTTCAGAACTCAGCACAGTACAGCTTTAATGAATAATTGAATAAAATGATGCATTCACTATCTTTCCAAATGGAAATCACATCAGAATATACAACCATTTTGTTTTCACAAATGTACTGAAATCAGAATTCAAATTTCTTCTGTATTGTTTTAGTTAATTTAATACAGTAATTCTCAAAATATTTAACAAACGTTTACTGAGAATACTATGGACTTTTTAAAAAGATGTTTTTAGGAGTAAAAGTTGATGAAAAGTTGCCAAGATGAATTGAAAAAAAATTTAGTATTGTATATCTCTTCATGTAATAAAATGGCTGATGCTCTGAAAAATAAAAGTAAATCTGGATTCAAAACTGACAGTTCTGAGATAATTTAGAGAATGAAGTCAAGTGTTTGTATAAAGGTGTCAGAATACTCATCTTTGAGTTAGGAGATAATAGATTTCACAGTACACTCTTGAAGTGAAAGTAATAAAGGTGAAGACAACAACACACAATGAAGTTCGCTAAAATAAGCTAATTCATATTACAGAGTTAGAATAGAAAAGGGTCCTACAAAATTTTTTTTTTTTTTTGATTTATAGCATAGAGATGTGGGTAGAATCTAGTTTATAAAAATGTTAACTCAGTAATCCCATTTGTTTTGTTGTCAGTGTTCTGTCATGTTACAAAGGTACTTTGTAACAGTCTATATATCTCTGGGCTTTAATTAGCCATGAGAACATGCAGAATTTTAAAGTGAAAGTAATTGCTCAGCCTCATATAACTTGAGCACAGTGAATCACCTTCCTTAGAAGAATGCTACGTAAAACAAACCATTGTACAGAGGAGACAAGAAAATACAGTTTTGTTGCTGGGTCTGCAGGGGAGGGATTTACAGGTTTTGTGAGATCCTGCAGAGAGTCAAGCAAAATCTGCATTATAGCACATTATCTCCTGTGGGGAAGAACCAGCAGGATTGCTTATGGTTCTCAACTGTCTGTGCTCTGTATGCTTTTGTCCTACTAAGTAAAAAGCCTTCTACTTGCTGGAAACAGTAACAGTATTGGAACACTGAAAGAAAAGAATAAAAATAATGAAAAATATCAGTTACATGAGAAGGACCTTTATAGCCAAGCTTGACAAGAAGACTGGGAGTCAAGTCGAAGGGTGATTTGATAAGCTGATATGATTTTGCATATACTCTTTAAGAAATAGCTATCAAATTGGAAGAGGAAAAAGCCATTAGGTTAAGAATACCTGATTTATAGATAAATCTGAAGTCTTCTTGTGTGAATCCTAAATTTAATGCTATAGTTTAACATCTTTCTATTTTTTCTATTTGTAGTCAGGTTTTTAAATTTACTTTGTCTCTGAAGCGCCTTTTTCTTAAATAGAAGTGACTGAAGAATCCAAAGTTGAGTAAGAAATAAATTTACAAGTAATCACTAGAGGTTAGAAGGCTAATTTAGAAATTAGGAAGCTGATAATATGTATTGATAGTGTCACCGTTGGGGCCAATGGAGTTTGGTTGCCCTAAGGGTAGGGGAGAGGGAGAGGGATAAGACAGCACAGACATGTAGTTAGCATTTTTCCTCGGTTCTTCCTCAGATGATGCAATGAAGAATCACAGGTCACTGAGATTTAATAATTTTATTAAAAGTTTATTTTAGAAAGGCAAAGAATGCCCCAAGGAGGCCCATGGTCTCAGTGCTATAACCAACACAAAGGGGCCAAAATGGCTACAAAAGGGCAAAAAAGACACCAAAAAGGAAGGGGAGCCCCGAAAGGCACAAAGGACCCAGAAGTAGGAAAGTCTAGCTTATATTTGGGCCATGATGGGTGGTTCCAAAGGCAATTGAGGTCATTTTGACTGACATCTGATTAACACTAGGCAATAACTTTGCCTACTGTGCATATATGTGCTCATAATTCAGTCTGTTATAATTAGATTCATGAACTTCCAGGTATAGTCTGAAATGATGGTATAATGAGGCTAAGTTATGGGCAGTACTTTCTGCACATGCATTTGTAGCTGGTTTAGGCCAGCAGCTCTTATGGTTTTTGTGCTCTAGGATTTGGGGTAATTTATAACCCTAAAAGAGAGGTGTTTTGGGGAGGTCCTTAAGGAAGGTCTTCAAGGGAAGTTTCTAGGATTACAGAGCTGGGCCCCTATTTCTTTGTTCCTC
>NW_011888793.1:15985847-15988629 GCF_000151845.1 Pteropus vampyrus
CCCTAAAAGAGAGGTGTTTTGGGGAGGTCCTTAAGGAAGGTCTTCAAGGGAAGTTTCTAGGATTACAGAGCTGGGCCCCTATTTCTTTGTTCCTCTGTCACTCATGTCTGACTAGCTACCTAACAGTAGGAAAAATAAGGAATTCTGGAAAATCTCATATTTCTGAGCTACAGTATTTCTTGGTTTTAATTTTTATTCTTTTCTTGATTTAGACCTTACTGTCTTTACTTGGTAGGCTGATTCCACAACTAATGTGCAAATCCTTTTAAAGTGTTTTATATTTAAAGAAGTAATCTATATGAGACTATAGTACCTTATTTTAACCTTTATCTGTAACATTTTTTTTTATCTTCAAGTTAAAAGTAATAGGTTTTATAGTAGAAAAACTTTATAAGTTGAACCCTGCAATCGTCATTTTAAAGTTAGATTCATTTTTTTGTATGATTTTACCTTAGTTTTTTTTATATTTACTTATTGTAATTTTTGGCATTTTCAAAGAGAGAAGAGTGTTGTCTTATCATTAAACCATTTACACTGTCTTGAATAAGGAACAATCTTATTTCTCCTTCACCTAACAGGGTGGTTTGAAGTTTCAAACAGTTTTTGAAAGTGAATAAAATTGTTGCAATTATGTTTTCATTTGGTGGAATTTGTATAACAGCCAGTTGCTCCAGGATTTTAATGCATTAAAGTGAGTTAAACAAATATTTGATTTTGACAAAATTTCAAGTGAATGTTAAATTAGATTAATATATAGATTATTTTTCATTGGATTAACATAAATTATTTTCAAGTCGCTAACACTGTAAAATATTCTGTTATGATTCACTTTTCAGGTGAATGTGTTAAATGAAATATCAGTGTTGCTTATATTTTCCTTACTGTAATAATTAGGATAAACTAATGTAGACTGTAAAGAAGTTAGTGACCATGCTGTGATTTTTAAGCATTTAACATTTATTGAGCGGATCATATATGTATATAAAGATCTAAGAAACGTTAGTGTCTTACTTCAGGAACAATGCTTTAATGATTAAAAGGTGTTGATAAATTTAGAGTATAAGTAATGTGAGTTTTTGTCATGTTTTGACCTGAAAATTCATTTTTATGCACAAGAAAAAAATTTTTTTAGGATCCTTGTATTAGAGAGATTATGTATGAATGATTCTCTGCATGCGTTTTTTAAAAAAGACTTGTTCAAGCAATTGATATTAAAAAAAGTAATTTGACACAATTGAATTGAACAACTTTTATCATTATATATCAACACAAAGAAATTTAATAGTGATCCTTTCCTAAAAAGGAACTGTCTTTCATTAACCTTTGTATCCCCGATTCCAGCACAAGTGTGTGTCTAGTTAGGTACATACGCAGTAATGTTTATTGAATGAGTTTCAGCATCTTTTCTGGTAAAGTTTTTGTCACTGTTTAATCAAGCTAAGACACCTATTATATGATCCATTGAAAGTTCCAATAAATTTAAATGTTTCCAAATACAGTTGTTAATTATATTTAAATTACTGTGCTTTTCTGCTGTAAGTAGTCATTTAAATTAAAAATCAGCTATCTAAACTACAATATATTTTTCTTTCTAATACTTTTGCAATGTTATATTAATTTTTCGAGCATGGGAAATATCTGTTTCTGACATCAGTCTCTTATTTTGGTCAGTTCTCTAATGTCCTTCTGTTTATTAATTTGTACTCATTTTCATTTATTACTTGTAGTCTTTTACCCTGATAGCTAAATATATATGCACTTTTTAAAATTTATTTTTACTTCTAGTTTTTAACTTTTTCATAATTCTTTCATTGCCCAATCTTTAGTGTATGTACGTATATTCATGCATTTGTGTATTTGTAGAGATTAAGTAGCTATAACAAAGACACCCAACATTTGCATTGGCTTGAATAAGATAGAAGCTTATTTATGAAACCATAGACTGTCAAAGCCATTAGTTTCACAAGATTACGA
Organism: Pteropus vampyrus; assembly: GCF_000151845.1. Lineage (NCBI taxonomy): Eukaryota > Metazoa > Chordata > Mammalia > Chiroptera > Pteropodidae > Pteropus > Pteropus vampyrus. Next base: position 15,987,822 of record NW_011888793.1, read on the forward strand.
GCCCCAAGTTCATTATATCTGATTGCTCTGCAGTATCTTAAGAAGTTAAGTCTGGGTCAAAGGTTAAATCTGGGTCACTGCCATGTCTGCATTTTAGTTTGAGAAAGGGAAGAGCAGAAGTAGAAGGCAAGCAATTTCCTTTTAAGCAAGTGGCCAATATTTTTGACATTCCATTGGTTAGAACCTTGTCACATGGCTACATATGGCTTCACGGGAAGCTGGGAAATACAGTGTCTTTATAGGTGGACACTCATTCAGCTAAAACTCTGTTACTACGAAACAAGGGAAAAATGGATTTAGGTGACCACTACTAGTTGCCGAAATACATTTAAATAGTATCGTGCTGGTTGGTTGTCTTGTTTCATTTGTCCTCTGAGGCAATTAAGGAAGAGATCAAAGGAAGGATAGAGTATTCTTGTTTTTGTGGAATGTGTCTGTTCTGATCCAGCAGCATGGTGTGTTAAGCATAATCAGTAGGACTCCCAATGACAAAAGTAAATCTTAAGAAACATTAGTTGTGCTTAAGGCCTAGGTGACCCCATGGAAGGACTTTCCCTTAAGTATCAACCTTAATAGAATTTGGGTTTGAGGGTTTTATTAAGGGAGATTGGGTTTCATACACGGGACATCTGTGTACACATTGTTAAACATTCTTTTTAATGTTAATGTTACAGCTGTAATTTGCTTCCTTTTCTTTATTAGCACTTTGGCGAAGTTATAATTCCCATTGATGCTTTTAGTGTATTGTCCACTGTCTGCACAGTCTTAGGTTAATGAAATGCAGGATTTATTAGAACATTTTTTGTTT
>NW_011888793.1:15990369-16006705 GCF_000151845.1 Pteropus vampyrus
AAAAAAAGTAATTTGACACAATTGAATTGAACAACTTTTATCATTATATATCAACACAAAGAAATTTAATAGTGATCCTTTCCTAAAAAGGAACTGTCTTTCATTAACCTTTGTATCCCCGATTCCAGCACAAGTGTGTGTCTAGTTAGGTACATACGCAGTAATGTTTATTGAATGAGTTTCAGCATCTTTTCTGGTAAAGTTTTTGTCACTGTTTAATCAAGCTAAGACACCTATTATATGATCCATTGAAAGTTCCAATAAATTTAAATGTTTCCAAATACAGTTGTTAATTATATTTAAATTACTGTGCTTTTCTGCTGTAAGTAGTCATTTAAATTAAAAATCAGCTATCTAAACTACAATATATTTTTCTTTCTAATACTTTTGCAATGTTATATTAATTTTTCGAGCATGGGAAATATCTGTTTCTGACATCAGTCTCTTATTTTGGTCAGTTCTCTAATGTCCTTCTGTTTATTAATTTGTACTCATTTTCATTTATTACTTGTAGTCTTTTACCCTGATAGCTAAATATATATGCACTTTTTAAAATTTATTTTTACTTCTAGTTTTTAACTTTTTCATAATTCTTTCATTGCCCAATCTTTAGTGTATGTACGTATATTCATGCATTTGTGTATTTGTAGAGATTAAGTAGCTATAACAAAGACACCCAACATTTGCATTGGCTTGAATAAGATAGAAGCTTATTTATGAAACCATAGACTGTCAAAGCCATTAGTTTCACAAGATTACGAGCCCCAAGTTCATTATATCTGATTGCTCTGCAGTATCTTAAGAAGTTAAGTCTGGGTCAAAGGTTAAATCTGGGTCACTGCCATGTCTGCATTTTAGTTTGAGAAAGGGAAGAGCAGAAGTAGAAGGCAAGCAATTTCCTTTTAAGCAAGTGGCCAATATTTTTGACATTCCATTGGTTAGAACCTTGTCACATGGCTACATATGGCTTCACGGGAAGCTGGGAAATACAGTGTCTTTATAGGTGGACACTCATTCAGCTAAAACTCTGTTACTACGAAACAAGGGAAAAATGGATTTAGGTGACCACTACTAGTTGCCGAAATACATTTAAATAGTATCGTGCTGGTTGGTTGTCTTGTTTCATTTGTCCTCTGAGGCAATTAAGGAAGAGATCAAAGGAAGGATAGAGTATTCTTGTTTTTGTGGAATGTGTCTGTTCTGATCCAGCAGCATGGTGTGTTAAGCATAATCAGTAGGACTCCCAATGACAAAAGTAAATCTTAAGAAACATTAGTTGTGCTTAAGGCCTAGGTGACCCCATGGAAGGACTTTCCCTTAAGTATCAACCTTAATAGAATTTGGGTTTGAGGGTTTTATTAAGGGAGATTGGGTTTCATACACGGGACATCTGTGTACACATTGTTAAACATTCTTTTTAATGTTAATGTTACAGCTGTAATTTGCTTCCTTTTCTTTATTAGCACTTTGGCGAAGTTATAATTCCCATTGATGCTTTTAGTGTATTGTCCACTGTCTGCACAGTCTTAGGTTAATGAAATGCAGGATTTATTAGAACATTTTTTGTTTATGGTTTATGTATTCTATCTTGGGCTGTAAGGCTTTTCACATTAAAACATTGTGGAAGCTCAGGGAAATCAGGGATTCGTATATTACTGGTGGGAGTCTAAATTATCAGTCATTTAGAGAAGAATTGGTTAATATTTATGAAAATTATTAGTACATATACCTTTTAATACAGCATTTCTGTTTCTATAGGTATCCTTACACATGAGACATGATGTATTTATTAGGTTATTTGTTACATTGTTTGTAATACCAAAGATTAAAAACATCTTGAATAACCGTGGGTTAGAGACTGGTTAAATAAACAATGGTATGTCCATAAAATGGAATACTGTATAGCTATATAAAATGATGAAGTGGTTTAAATACTGAAATGAAAAACTCTATGATTTATTATGTGAAAAACAGTGCAGAAAAACATGTGATAAGACTCTTTTGTAAAAAGGGAATAAAATAGTATATATTCATATATGCTTGTTAGCACAGAAAATATCTCCTACAGAATTAGAAATTCATATGGTTGAAACAAAATATTTTTATTTAGGAGTTACACTGTAAGTTTCCTCTTAGGATTCCCAGTCTTATCTGTATGAAGTTGTTTTAATGTAGTAAAGGGAATTTTTCTTCATGATGATAAAAATTTCAGTATTCATTTTAGAAAAATAACAATATTGATTGGCTAGTCCACCTCTCTGTGATGCAGAAATTCTCTTTACAGTATCCTTACTAATTGGTTGTCCCTGATGTGTTTGAACACTGGCATTATAGGGGCTTGATTACCTTTCTACAATAGCTAGTTTTGTTGATTTAGTTACGGTGAGAAGCCTCAAAGAAGATCTGTCTAAGGTAGGGCAGATCTGGGAACTAGATGTTACTAGCCTAGAAGAACTGAAATATTCAAAATGGTTTCTTGAAATAAGAGGTCCAATTGCTGTGAGAAATGTTGTAAAGAGGGCCCATTGTTCCTACTTGAAGCAATGCATCCCGTTAAATAGTATTAGAATTATTCTTTATATGAGGATAAAATCTACCCAGATTAACCTCTTCCATGACTTATATGCATTGGATCTTAATTCTATTCTGTGACTTATTTAACAACCTTTTAGATATTATCCTTTTAGTAAAAGAGGCACCAGGCCAAAGAACCTTTATTCCTTTGATGGTTCATCATAGTCTATTTCCAGATGCTAACGTCTTATTTCTCTTCTGGATATTCTTCAATGGAAATGTGGCATACAGAAGTGAAAACAACTTTCTAGACAGTATCTAAAAATACAAATGATAGTAGAGCTTGCACCTGTCTTGTTTAAGATTGTGCTTGTGTGTGTGTGTGTGTGTGACTGCTGACTAAGAACATATTAGTTCTTTTGGCACCTGAGGTACATTTGTTGTCTCATTTTAAGTTTGAGGGCTATTAGATTACCTAGATACTTTTTATAAGAGCCGCTACTAATGATGGTGTCTCTACAATTACTGTGTCAACAGTACTTTTTATTTCTTACATAAAATATTCTTATATTTCTCTTTTGTTCATTATAGAAAAAGAAAAAAATTAGAAAAGCGAAAAGGAAATTCTAAGTTGCACTCAGTTGTAGCCTCTATTAATCCTGCTCTGTGTATCCTTGCAGGCATTCTTGCTGCAAGGACTTAACTTCTTAAGATACTGCAGAGCATTCAGATATAATGAACTTGGGGCTCGTAATCTTGTGAAACTAATGGCTTTGATACCCATTAGTCAGCTGTGAAGTCAAGGTAGTGAATTACAGCTAGCATTAAAAAAAAACAATAGTGTAAAATGGAAATTATCATATAACATTGTATACAGAGTAAATATTGTTCCATGCAAATGTTTAGTTAAGTACTTTTATGTATGTATTTATGTATGCAGTGGACCAAGATATGTACAATGTATTTATAAGAATGATCACTGAAAAAGTTAGAGGATTGATTTTCCCTGTCTCTCTGTCCTCATTCCTCCTCTTTTACTTTCTCTCTTCCTTTCTTTCTCTCTTTCCGTTCATTTTTTTATAAAAATGAAGTCCTGTTTTGCATGCTGTTTATAATGATTAATTCATTCACCTGTGTTTTGAACAACTGGCTATGTCAAGCATTTGTCTCTAGAGGCATTTTAAATGACTAAAGAGTATTCCACGGTGTAGATGGCTCCATCATTGACTGATTTTGTAATTTGTTTTAACTCTTCCTTTTTGTTGGACATTTTTAACAATTTTAAATAAATTTAACAATTTTAAATAAATCAGCTGAATGTATTCATACTTATTTTTTTCTTATGAACAACTTCTAGAAATAGAATTGGTGGGTCAGAAGACAGGCCTAATTTCAAATCTTTTATTAAAAAATCCCAAATGCCTTCCAACAGTGCTCTTATCTGCAGAGCCTACCAATTAGATAGCTTAAATATGATAAGTTATTGTCTTCATTTTATATTTTCAATTGGTTTGTATCTTAAGGTAAGACCTTATGTTTATTTCTTTAACATTCTTTATTTCTAATATAAGCTTTCCCTTAAAGTCCTTCGAGTCCTTTTAAATTACTCTTTCCGTCTCCTAAAAGATGCGTTATAACTCCAAGATTTACTCTATCTGTAAATGTATTATTCATAAGCCTATTATATCATCATCAAGTTCACTGATCACAGTATTGTAAATAGGTTGAGTGTAAATATAGAATCACAAGGCATAATACTAGAAACCTTTTATCTACATTGATAAGGATCTACTAAGGAGTCAGAATCCTGGGCAAATATTCAGCCATCTTTAAAACTACCTGCCATCCCAGTTTTCCATCTTTTTCATAAGAAGTCCATATGATATTTTATCATTTTTTTTTTCTGGATATCTTATGTGAGGTAACATGCATAGTGGTTGTAAGAACAAGCCTCAGAAGTAGAGTGTTCTGTGTTCGAATCATATACCCATAATTGACTAACTCTGTGACCTTGAATAGGTTGTTTTAATCTCTGTATGACTCAGTTTCCTCATCCTTAAAATGTCAATAATAGTATCTTTCCTCATATGGTTATTGTGAGGATTAAATGAGATAATAGTCAATGCTTGGCATAAAGTGAGTGTTCAATGAGTGTTGATATTCCTGTTAATAACTTTGATGTCTGTAATTTTTCAGGTAATTCTAATAAAAAAAAGAAAATTAAAATCTGACATGGCCTCTTAACTCATGATGGCTCTTCGTGATCAGTGCTTCCTTTGATAAGAGCTCACAGATCATTTATTAAATAATTATTTTTATAAGATATAGCCTAAAAGTTTGCCAGGGATTACACAACTGTCTCCATTCTCTATAGTTTTATCCTATACTCCTTTTGAGAATCAGAATTTATTTTCTAGTCTCAATCTTCTGGCACAGTCAGTGATCATATCTGTAGTTCATGAGAAAATTCTAAGAATTTGTCAGAGACTGAGAAGTTGAAATCATTCGTGCAAGACAGACAGGTATTCTTATCGTCTCTGCATCGATCTTAGCCTTCTGTTAGTTCTTAATAATATTTATTATACCTGTTCCAGTTTGAAGATCATTCTCTTTGATAGAGCTAAATTGGAATCGAATAGTTTCACTTTTTCTATCATTCGTTTCCATTCATTCAGCAAGTGTTTATTGAACAACTAAGTATACAGAATTGCTCTGGGTGCTTAGGGAGGAACTGGTATCAGTGAAAGAGGAGAGATCACAAAATTCCATTTATGACATTTCTCATTTTAAATTTTAAGATATCATTGTTCTTTACTGTATTTATTATTTCATTAAGCTTGAGGACAAACTCATTGTTCCTTGCCAACTGTAATACTCTGTCTATACCACTAGATGTTAACTTGCATCTCAGTGGAATGAATCCCAAGTGTTCAGAACCAGGTGTTGCTCTTATAAAGCCATCTGTATAACCAACTATTCCTTTTGCATATTTGTGTTCATTTTCTTGTATCACTACCTTCAATGAGTAGGAGAGATGAAAATATCACCTAGCTTTCAATGTCCTACAATTTTTTACCTACATAGATTTTTTTTTTCCTCATAATCATAAATGTGGTCCAGTGTAAAGTGCATAGTCTTTGGAATTAGAGAAACTTGTGTTCAAACCCTGACACTTCCTCCAATTAGCAGTGTGATTTTTCCTGTTTCTTAAAAACTTCAAACTCGATTTTCAAGATTTGCAAAATGGGGCTAATAATACTTATCTGGGTGACGATTAATTATCTCCTACTATTTGCCCTGCCCTGTCTGCCAACTTGAATTAGTAGATCTGGTTAGTGATTGAGGACTGTTACTACCTTGGATCTTAGCCAGAAGATCAAGAGGCTATAGGACTGTTAAATTTTGAAAGGCTTTCAGGCAATCTGAGGTGATCTGCCCTAAGAAAAACACCACTTTCTGCTTAATTTAAGTCAAATCTACAGAAGATCATTCATCTCTATACTCACTTTCCAGTGTCAGGAGCCATCATCACATGTTTCTTCTTCCTCTGGCTATTAAGAGTCAGCTAACCTTCTTAATGAACCTTTTTCCTTCCTGTAAACTCCTTATTTTATATGTCAATGGAATTCAGTTTCAAAGTTGGGAAATAAGATTCTTACTCTTTCATGATTACTCCGTTTACTTGCCAAGCAGTTGTTCTTACTGAAAAGCCAATAATGTGTCGACATATTTAAGAACCATTTTAAGTTAAATTTGTTATTAAGAGATTGTCTTACCTCATGAAAATGATATAAAAGGAGTTTTTTTTTTTTTTTGGTGGAGGGTGGAGAGAGTACGGAGTAGAGAGGAGTGAAGTGGTGGTAATAATAACCTTGGGCTAAGAAAGATAAAATATATCTATTTGTTTTGGAATGCACTATTTAATTACAGTAGATATTATCTGAAATGAAGAATATTTTCCTGATAAATTTATATTTTGAGGCTAGCATAAAAAGCATCTTATCCTCCACAACTCAGCTTAATGGAAATTGCATACATTCTCTAAATAACGCTTCACTGAATTTAACATATTTCTAGTGAAAATTTCCTCGGGCCATTGATTCACAAATTTTAATTAACAAAGTTGAAATTAAGATTATTTTAAAAACACTGAATATAGTCATGAGGATTCAGAGTTTGAAAATTAGGGTCACAATTTCCATTTATGAATGAAACATTCTCAAATCATATTAGAGATGAGAATTTTTGCCTGAATAATTAGTATGTAGTAGTTAACGAGAAATGAGAATTAGAGTGTATTTTGCCAGAGTGATGTTTGTCAGTGTAAGCGAGAACCAGCCTAACTTGATCTATAAAAAGGAGTTATTTGAAAATCAATAATATTTATACAGTTATTGGTGTGACTAGATAGGTGTGTTTCTTGTTAAATTCTCCTGCTACCCCTTTACTTTTTATTTACTTGGAAAAAATCTTCTACCTTCTTACATTTTAACTATCTTCTCAGGGCACTCTCTTTCAGTCTTGTCATAATTCTGTTCATTTCTCAAATGCTTGTTGAATGCCTGTGTCAGGCACTATACTAAACATATTGGATCTGAAAATGAGTGAGACAGGTATTTTGCTTTCAAGGGTTTTGTAGTATGCTACAGAAGGACTACATATGCATTTTCATTATTATATTTAAATCTCAGAGCAGGTAAAATAATTGAGAATTTTGTTATTTTGTTAATAGAAAGCATTTATTAACTAAGTGCCTAGCAGTTTTTTCTATTGTATTGCATTCAGCAGAGTCATGATTTTTGTCTTTTAGTCATTCACAATTTGATATAGACATTGCTCTTCAAATAAAACTTGGTTATATGTAAGAATATAAGACATTGTGAGGAGAGAATATTTAATGATGTTTAGACTTTTTCATAGGAATTAAGAAAATATTTAGATTTTCACCTAACAGTTCATAACAAAATAAATTCCAAGTGGATAATAGTAAAATTTTAAAAAAATCAAGCTGGTCATAAGTTAGAAATAGTAAAATTAATATCAGACATCTGGAAGAGAAAAGAATTTCAGTCTGAAAGCAAAGAAACATGTCATTAACAAAAAGATGGTCTGATTTAAATTAAAATTCCTTACATAAAATAATTAAGAAGGAAAGAAAATGAACTATTTGCAGAAAACGAAGTGGACAATACTGATGTAGCATATACAAAATACATTTCAGAGAAAATATTAAATTACTGAATGAATAAGATACAAGAGATGATCATAAAAAATGAGTCTAATTTATATGTTTGTATAATTTGTTTCTTTTATTGTCATAGGAAAGTTGTTATGGGGACTAAATTTAGGACAGAAAAGTAATTTATAAAAGGTTTGACTGAGTTTGTAATTAATGATACAAACTGTTACACTGGAAGAATCATATTCTATGTGAAATGCCAACATAAATCAGATGCTCATTTATTCTGCAAACATTATTTGAAGATTTAATATGTTCCAGATACTAACTACTAAAATGATAAATATGAATAATAAAGAGCTATTTCTCAAAGAAAGCTTAAGGATGGAAACTTCCCCATTTCTTCCTCTCTTTTGTAAGGCTAGTTCATCAGTCCATCTACTCATCTATCCATCCCCAAAACAGATTTAATGAGTCTCTAGAAGGCCTAGGGCCTTATGATAGATATAGGAATATTAAGATAAAAAGTGAAATTGTCATTAAGGCAATTTAGTCAAGTGGGTGGGCAGAGGAAATGATGGTTAAGTGAACCAGAGATAGAAGTTATTCCAAAGAATGGGTATCTCTAGCTCCATCAGGGGAAACATAACACTGTGTTGGTAGATCTTAAAAATTAACACCAAAATATTAATGCATTTTATTTATTCAGATTCTACACTCTTAACACAATTAAGATATTTTTCTTTCTAAAGATAATACTTAATGAAATAATCAAATCCTTGTGAGAACATCGTTGCTTGTGAATGACCCAATGCATTTTATTAAGGTATAAGCCAATTTTGACAAGTATCTGTCCTTATGATTTGTTAATGGTTATTCACAAGCTAAAAATACAAAAGTAGAACAGTCTTCTTTTTGACATGAAGAACACAAATATTACAGATAGAATGAACTGTGTGCAGCAGGAGAGGAGGACAATAGACCAGAACTTTACAGAGATCGGTTATGCATTTTTTTATGTTTAATATTTGCTTTTTATTTGTCCCATCATGTTTCATTTTTCTCATTTTTAGTCTTCTCCTTTCTTTAGTTTTATTTCCACTTTATAGTTACTGCAATCTCTCCTCTAATGTTTCATTAGAATGTCTTTAATTTTCTCAAAGTTTATTCAAGAGGTCCATTCATTTTTACACTTAAAATTTCCTAGGTATATAAATACTCATAAATGAGTATGATTCTTAAAATATTTGAGTGCTATATAAACTTTGAAATATACATGTTGCATGTTATAGAAGTGCTAAGGTTAATTTTTTAAAATTAATAGTAAATAAATGCTCAAAAATAGAGTCTTATAAACCATTACCTGCTTGTCAGTGTTAGTATTTATCTATTGCATTGTCTTTTTTTTTTTTTTTTTCTGTTGATCACTGAGTATGTGTTTATGCATTGACTGAAGTGATTTCATAATTCCTTGATACAGAGCTGGGGTTGGAATTTCATTCTGGTGATTTTTAACTCTGTTCTCTTTCTACACATTTTTCCAATTTTGTTTATAATAGAACATTGAAAGAACAAAACCATATGACAAAGGTAGGAAGTGGAAATAAATCAAAACTGGTACTTAATGAATGTGTCTCAGTGGAATGCTTGTATAGTCACCTTTAAACAGTTACTTGCTATAGTTATTCACTTAGAAATTGACATCTTAGAATCACCGAACATCATGTTGAGAGAAAGTAAAGGGCAGTGATTTGCATTAAGTTGCTGTCTAAATTGGTTAATTGGCTTTCTACAGAACTCCCCTGTTTACTTTGTTTTTGGAATAATCACAGTTACAGTTTTAAAAAAATTTGCTTCCAGAGCAAGAATTTGTATGCAGTAGCTTAGCTGTTCAGTTCTTATTATCAGGAGCAAGTGCCCTAGAGCAGAAATTACCCACACATAGATTTCCTTTGGGGGAGGATTAAAACTGGAAAGCTAAAGAGACTTAACATTCTTGGTTTATAAACATTATTGAATAGGTGAATAATTATAAGGAACTACAGAAAGTATTATTCTTTCACTTATTCATGAGTATTTTTGTGGAAATTGTCAAGGAACAATTGTACTATGAAGTCGGTGAAAGAGTTTAATGAATGAATGGAGAAAAGTTATTGACTTTATCTATGAAGGAAGAGTGTAATGAGGAATTGAGAAGTTACTACATTTAGCAGAAAACAGGAATGCCCATTTAAATTATCAGTTGTTTAAAGTAAAACTTTATGATCTGTATATGATGCAAAATTTTAAATTACCTTTAATATATTTCACAAGTATGGATTGATTGTGTTTTCAGAAACTTATGACTGATTTAGAAAGGAAGATTTTGTCTTGTGTTTTGAATTGTATCTCCTGATATATTTTTATTTATAGGAATGTGCAATTGTACTATTAATGGCAATTTAATTTTAGCCTCTGGAAAACAAGACTTCCCCCTAGTGACAATCTTCTAACAATGTTTCTGGGAATTTAAAAATTAGAAAAAGAATACTACCTTATGTATTGTGCAGTTCCACAAATATCTAGAGTCTATTGAGAGTACCATTTAAACTATCCATGGTGTGTGTGTGTGTGTGTGTGTGTGTGTGTGTGTGTGTGTGTGTGTATACATATATATAAATGTTCATAATATCACTTTTAAAAATGAGTCAGTTCTAGAAATCAGGTGTAATTTGGGAAATTTTTCCCCCTCTAATTCAATAAAATTATAGCCTTTGTAGATAACCTCATTAAAATATATTAATAAATGTTAATTAGACATCAGTGGTAGTATTCATGAGTAATTACCAATAAATATATTTTAACTATATATATGTATATATGAGATTTTAAAAAATATATAGTCTTTTTATCCCAGCAATATCTGAGAATTACATTTTTTGGCTTATCTGCACTAATAATAGTGGGAATCTGTCTTTTAAGTATCTATAGTTCTATAGATGTGAACCGATAGTTCATTGTTACTTTAATTTATAAATCTCTGAGTTTGAGCTTTTGTTTAATGTCCCACCCCCAAGTTTAATTTTCTCGTACATAAATCGACACTTAATTACACATTTTCTATTGGATTGTTTATATCTACCTTACCAAGTTTTAAGAACACTTTTATACCATAGAGTTTAATTGCTCTCTTTATTTAATATTTTCCCCAAATTTATACTTTGTTTATTGAGTTTATTCATGCTGTCTTTGCCATACGAAAATTTTAAACCTTCGTATAGTCAAATATATCTGTTTTCTTTTTAATTTTATAATATATTTACCTTGACCGACCATGAAAGTCTTCCAGAACTTTACATTATACACATAACAGGCTGTTTTTGTTAACAGGCACTTTTTTTGTTTTATTCTTTTATATTCAAGTCTTTAATCCTAAAATTTTTAAAGATATGATGTAAAATAGTCATCCTATTTAATTTTCTTTCAAATGTATATTTAATTTTGCAAGTACCACATATTAAGCCATTCACCTTTTCTTTCCATTGGTCTCATTGTTTTGGAGATTATCTATCTGATAATAATCAAATTATCTCTTTCTCTTTGTTCTTATGTGAATTCCATTATTTAATAATAGAGGCTTTTTCAGTAAGTTCTGATATGTACATGTACCTTCTAGATTTTTTTTCAAATTTTGGGCATCTACTCTTTCATATAAATTTAAGATAATTGTATCAGATTAAGGACTAAAATTAGGTTTCTCATTGGGATTTCATTAAGTAATATTGAGAGACTTGATATTTTGAATAATAAGAATTCTGACTTTAAAGTATTAAATATCTTTCTATTTTGGGGAATATCTTTATATCCTCTAATAAGATTTTAGTGTTTTTTTCATAAAGGTTTTGTGACCATTCTTGGTGAAAATAGTCCTAAGTATTTTATTCTTTTTTGAGGATCATGAGTGAAATATTTGTATACTTATATTGTTTTTAACTTCTTTAACCAATTCTCAGTGTAGTAATTTCCTTTCACTAGAACTTTCAAGTTAGTGTTTTTGTTTTTGTTTTTGTTTTTTTTAAGTGTTACAACTTTTACAGGTTTTTAAGTTTTAAGTGTGGTCTCATAAGTTTGGTAAGAGTGATGCTATTATTTGGGGGCAGTGCACGTTAGGATTTAGAATACATGAAAGGATCGCCCATTATTATCTCTAGAAGCTTCGTGTCACACTGACTATGTACTTGTATTTCATCATAAGTCTCATTGAATCATTTTATTGGAAGATTTTTTTTTTTGAATGAAGAGATCTTGTAAACATAAAATGAGAAGTATCACCAGTAAATTATTTGACATCTATTCTTTAGATTATTTTTCTTCACCCATATCCTATAACCTCCTTGGAATAATAAAAATAGGAAATGCACAGCTTTTTCAGTTCACATTAACTACTCCCCATTTCCTCATCATACACAGGCAATGTTGGTTTGATTCATTTGATTAGTACTGCTAAAGTACTTATATACTGTGAGTTCTTAAGGGGAAAATAAAGAGGGATTCCTGGATTGTTTGAAGAGCTATTCACAGTGGTTCTTTACACTGGCAGAATGTGTATTACTACTGTCTTGGATATAATGAAGAACATAGAGACAATAATTATATCTGTGGGTTGCTCATGTATTTGTTATTTACTAGATGATACAATCAGTGATTCCCCCAAAAGTTTTGATTTTCCTTAATTATTTTGGGATTATGAACTTTTGGACTCTAATGAGAATATAAAACACTTCGAAGAAGATGTTTACATGTTTACATAGTCATGGTTCTGCATGCTATCCAATTTGAGAAGGTTGGCATATCTCTTGAAGCCTGCCCATGGACCTATCTGGTTCCATTATCTCTCATATTTATGACTGTTAGGCTTTAAAACAGTAAACATTTATTTTATCTTTTGCTAATTTAAAGTCTCAGGCCCCCAGCTTTTTCATCTAAAAAGCAATGGTTTGGATGTGATGACCTCTAAAACCTATTACAACTCTCACACTCTTTGAACTGCAGGCAAAGATTATTGCAGTATCATAGTTTAACCTGATGAAAGCAGTGCACTCTTATTATTTCACAATTACAGAGCTCTTTCTAGTTAGTGTTTGCTATTGATTTAATTCTTTGGCAGTCATAAATTGTACTTAATCTTACTTAACAGGTTTTTATCGAGTACTGAGTAATCACAAAGCACTGTGTATTGCTTATAAAGTTGAGTCCTTGCCCTTAAGGATTTTACAGCATAAGTTAAGATGAATATTTTAATGAATGCTGCTAAAGAGAGATATGAAGTGTAGGTATTAAAAGGAATTAAACTAGGATTGGGAAACTTTGTCTATAAAGGACCAGATAATAAATATGTGGTTTTGTGGGCTACACAGTCTCTGGCATAACTGCACAACGCTGCCATGGTATGAAAGTGGCCATAGACTTCTCAAATGGATGCATGTGGCTGAATTCCAGTAAAACGATTTACAAAAACGGAGCAGGCCAGGATTGTCATTTGCCCACTCCTGGAATAAAGGATTATATTCCTCGAGGAGCATTTTAATAGAAGAGATGGCGTTTGGGATGTATTATGAAGGAATGATAGGCTTCCTATCGTTTGGATGAGACAGAAGCAATAAGGAGCAAGAATTCCAGGCTTGGGAGACAATATGAACAAATAAAAGTAAGAATGTTTCAGAAACTGTTATATCATTGATTCAGATGGTGAACCAGTTTTTATTCATGATGTTCAGTATTGGGGAGATTCCATGAGAAAATTTGTCTATTTTCATGAGTCAGATGACCTTTAGCCTTATTTCAACATTTTAAATATTGTTTTACTGCTGTTTATGCTAGAGATTCTGATAAAGAATGGATTACATGGAGAAAATTATGGGCTATTTATTTCAGACTTGACATTTACATTGGTAATCAAAAGAGCTCTTTAAAAATGTTTCTATCACATATCCTTTGATTAGTGAAGAATGCTTCTCTATTTTAACATTTTATAGAGATATAATTGACATGAAATATATAATATGTACTTAAAATATACAGTTTGATAAGTTTGGATTTGTTTATACATTGTCAGACATCACCACAATCAAGATAGTAAACATATCCATCATTCACTGACCTTTTCCAGTGCCCCTCAGTAATCCCTTTCTCCCACTTCTCTTGACCCCTTTCTTTGCAACACCAAGTAACTACTGCTCAGCTTTCTGTAACTGAATATTACTTTGCATTTTCTAATGTTTTATATAAATGAAATCTGTGGTATCTACTCTTTTTCTTCTTTTACCCAAGTCAATTTCGAGATTCAGTCTTGTTGTTATTTGTGATGTTAGTTACGATTCTATTTATGTCCTGGTCTTTTGGTTGTTTTGAGATTTTTTGCTCTCCCAGGTAAAGCTCTATGAACATGTATGGTTATGTGCTTTCTTTTATCTTGCGTAAATGACTAGCATTGAAATGGCTGGACTTATGGTAGGTGTGTGTTTAACTTTTTAAGAATCTGTCAAACTGGTTTCCAAAGTGATTGACCATTTCACATTCTAATCAGCAGTGCATGCCAGTATGCAAGTTCCAGTTCCTCCACATTCTTGCCAACCCTTGGTATGGTTAGTCTTTTAAACTTTAGTCGTTCCGATAGATTTGTAGTGGTGATATCACCATGATTTTAACTTGTATTACCCTAATGATGAATGATGACATTATATCATAAAATGACATAAAAATGACATTTTTTCATTTGCTTAAATCTACATATTTTCTTTTGTGAAGTATCTGTTCAACTCTTATGCCAAATTTTTTAATTGGGGCTGTGTTTTCTTATTGAGTTTAGAACATTCTTTATATGTGTTGTGAAGGGGTTCAGAATAGGACTCCCCAAGATGTGCCACTTTGGAATGTGGATTATTTTGAGCTGACACAGTAGAGACTCCGAGAGCTCATGACAAACTTTTACTTCTCCTTTAAAGAATTTAAGTTTGGGGACCTTTTCCATAGTTATTGCCGGAAATAACTTTTTATGATTTATCTATATAGCAGGGCAAATATCTAATAACTAAACATATGCTCTTCTTATTGTCTTGGGAATTACCCTCCTCCTTCCTGAAGCCCCAGACCCCTTATCCCATTCCTTAGCTTGGGATGTCATATATACCTTATTTTATTTTTCGGTCTCTGACTGAATGTATGTGGGGTTTCTATACATATGTAATTAAATTTGATTATTTTTTCCTATTAACTGGTTTTATATTGATGTAATTAGATCAGTCGAAGGAACTTAGAGAGGCAGTGTGTAAAATTTTTCCTCCCCAACAGTTAGCATAGTGGGTAGGTTTCCTCACTCGCTGGGTACTGCTCACCCTGAAGTGGCTGTAGTAGAAAGATCCTGGGACCTCTAATATGAGCCATCAAAAAATAAGCATTCTTGCCAAGTCAGACTTCCAGATCTCTACTTGAAGAGTTCAGTGGAAGCGGAGTGGTGACAGTCTTTTTTTTTTTCTTTTTCCTAAATTTAAATTAGCAGAAAAAAAATTATTTGTGGAATTAGTAGTTCCTTGGGTATAGTGATTCTTGGTTATTTGGTGTGAGGGCTCATGGATTTTGTTAATACTTTTCTTCCCAGAGATAGATTTTCTGCTAACTGGAGGATGCATATTCATCTGCTGAGTAGCCAAGTAATCTGTGGATCTTAGTTTAAGAAATAAAAAAATGGATGAACTTTTGGCTTGATAAGTCACCTTATTCTGTTCCAGAGGGAGGAAATATGTGATTCCCTCCGATTTAAAATGGCTATTTATCTAAAAGAGGCCCCTCATCTTTCTTAAACTAACTCTGAGAGTGAATTTTCTGTATTTGGTGCTTGCATTTTTGGTTAAGCCATAAAAAGCCTCATGGGTTTGAGTCGCTATTGAGATGACTAGATCCTGCTCATCAGTGGCTAGCCAATGGATCCTTTGA
Source organism: Pteropus vampyrus (assembly GCF_000151845.1). NCBI lineage: Eukaryota > Metazoa > Chordata > Mammalia > Chiroptera > Pteropodidae > Pteropus > Pteropus vampyrus. The sequence goes on from NW_011888793.1 coordinate 16,006,034, forward strand.
ATTGGAAAAACTTCTAATTTAAAAGAAAGAAAAAATGGGAGAGGGGAGCTGTCATATTGTCATAATGGCTAGCCATTAGGACTTCCTTAATAAGACAGAAGGACAGAAATTAGAAAAAAAACAAAGTCCACTCTGCTGTTTTGCCTTCAGATATTTGCAGATACTGTAAAAAAATAAATCAATACATCAGAGGTACAATTGTTCTGCATTTAAGAAGAAGAAGAAAAGGATAAGAATGCAAAATCTTACTAAAGACAAACTAAAAATTTTACATCCTAAGAACTTGGCTTGGTGACCATCAGGTTGGCAGCTCCATATTATGGCCAAATAAATATGTGGGCTAAACTCCATTATCAGCTGGGATCCAGCCAAACTGCTTATTTTTTTTGGTTTTCTCCTACATTATCTTCTATGAGTTTTAGAGTTTAGCATTTTATATTTAGGTCTGTGATCCATTTCAAGTTAATTTTTATGAAGGCCGTAAAGTTTGTTCCTAGATTTTTCTTTCTTTCTTTCTTTTTTTTTGGCATATAGAAGTTCAGTTGGTTTAGTACCCTTTGTTTAAAAGACTGTCTTGCTCCATTCTTTTGCCTTTGTCCATTTGTAAAAGATAAGTTGAATATATTTATGTGGGTCTTATTACGGGCTCTCTATTTCATTCCATTGATCCAT
>NW_011888793.1:16008420-16018840 GCF_000151845.1 Pteropus vampyrus
AGACCACTTAATTCCCTTTTCCAGGATCCCACAGTTCATGAATTCAAATCTGACCAGATCTCCTAATAAGTTTGTTGTTCTTTCCATTGTTTCACTGTGTAGATGTTTCACTTCTATTAGTAAAGAAGCTCCTTGAAGCCTGATAACATGTGATTAAGCAACAGATAACAAATAAGGGCTATAGGAATTCAAAGAAAGAGATAACAGTATGGCTTATAGTAGATGTATATGTTTTCATGGGGAGGTTTCAATTGAGCATTTTAAACATTTTAGTAATGGAATGAATGAGAATACTAATAAATGCTCACTATATGTTACCTTTTAATATCATATGAGAGAAATGAATTGATAATTCATTTGACTCACTTCTTTAGAGGTCATTTTTTTTTCCCCCCACTTAGTTTTTTTTTCTTTTTTAGATTTTCTTAGTTTCAAGTATATAGTACATTGGTTAGACACTTATATAGTTTATGAAATGGTCCCCCTGATTACTCTTTCCTCTGGCTCTACACATAGCCATTACATTATTGCCGACTGCATTCCCTATGCCATGCTCCCATTCCTGTGACCATCTATCAACTACTAATTTGTACTTCTTTAACTCTTTACTGCTTTCTCCCAGCTGCCTCCCACCCCCACCCCAACCCTTCTCCTCTGGCCATCACAAGATTGGCTAGGTCATTTTTAGAATTATGTTTACCTATGCTTCCCATTAACAAAAGAATGATTGTTGAAGTAAATCTTACAATTTTAAATAGTGTTTTAATGTATGTAGGCCAGCATTTTCTTCTGGTGAAAGTGATCTCTACAATTAGAATGTAATTAATAGAAAACTGTTGTTTGATTTGCAAATTACTAGTTTTGTACATTAGCATTTATTTAATAAGTACTTGTTGAACATATCTACAGAAGGTATAAATTGGCAGGTCAAATTTACTTACAGATTGGCTCTGTTTGGTGTGAATAGCATTTGCAAAATATTTGAGTTGGTGGCTCGCATTTTAAAATCAGGATGTTTTATATATAACTCTGACTTGCTGAAATTTTCTGATAAAGAGGACCACATTTTTTAAACAGTAGTCTGCCTTCCCTCAATGGAACAATTGGCTGGAGCAGCATAGCAGTGCCCATTTCAAGATAGCACTTCCTAGATCACCTTGTTTCCTACTCATTTATGTTGTCTTCTTGACCATTTTAGTCATTTGAGTCTATGATCTTTGATATCCTGTGTGTATGATATCCTGAGAGATACGTGATGGATCCTTCCAACAATGATATAGAGATAAATATTATGCATAATATGCATAAATGATAAACTGCATAAGGAAGACTAAAATTTATATTTAGTAACACTGCTTTAATGATCATGGAATACTGGATTCTCAAATAGTTATAAGTAGCTTTTTTCTTTTCCTTATCAGTGTAGGAAATTTATTAACAGTTGCATACAGCCTTACTTCTGTATAAACCATGTGCAAAATCTGAATCTTCCCACTAAATAATGGTGGAGAAAGAACAAGATTATGAGGAATGGGAAAACAAATGATACCATGCATAGCTTTTTCTTTTCTGTGAAATATTCTAAAATGCTGTTTATAGACTGATAGACTAATATTTTCATTTCCTGCTCCTTGTTTTTAAAAACTCAACTGCACAGTAATTAATCAATAATACCACTGAAACTTTTAGCTACATATAGTGAACATCAAATACTTTTTCCATGTAACACTCCTTCCCTCACTTTCTGAGAAAGTCAGCACTCTAGAAACTCATATGCATATGAATACCTCATTTTATCCATGAGGCCTGAACAGGAGCTGCCACCTTCTTATGCTCAACTTTTGGTCATATTCATTAATTCAGTGATCTAAGCTGGGCCTGAAAGAGACTTTTTTTCTGGTATTTATTTAAATAGATGCTGGGGGGCGGGTAGGAAGGGAGTGTTGCAGAAGATTCCTTTTCTCTCTGGTCTCGAAGCTTAGAGGATGAAAATTAGGAAGCTACTAGTGGCCCTGTGTCTGGCAAGGTAGACAATAAGTCTCAATAAGAATAAAGCCAACCCAAAGGAGAGGCATAGTGACATGAAACAAAGTCCCGTCAGTGTCTGTGTCATTTGGAAGCCATCCCTATCATTCCTTTTCCATAGTTTGTTCATATGAGCCAAAAGTAATTCTTTTGCCTAAGCACATGTCATTTACAACCAATGTAGTTCTGGTTAATATGTCACTATATTTTTTAACTTTATTTTTTAAAAATTTTTATTTATTATGTATTATTATTTTTTTAGGCGAAGCAACCCTTGGTTGACCTCACAGATTACGAGGACCTTGTCACTTTACAATACCTTATTTTTAAATTTTTTCATGCCTACAGCACCTGGTCTTCCTAGATGGTCTCCCCTCTGAGTACTAACCAGGCCTGACCCTGCTTAGCTTCTGAGATCACACAAATCGGGCTTGTTAAGGGTAGCATGCCCATAGACTATATTTTTTAACTTTAATAATTTAATCCAGTGATTACTTTTTAATGCCTGTAATTTCAGAGAATCTGCTAAGTGTTCACGGAATTCAGAGAAGAATACACAGGCTTTGCTTTCATGTCTAGAACTTAATGTTTAAAAAAGGGAGATTAAGTAAATCCACAGAGCTAGAATAATTTTGTGTCATATGACCTATACAAGAAAAATTATAATTAAAAGAGGGCACAATCATTATATTGAGGAATTTGGAATAGTTTTTCTGGAAGAGGTGGCATTTGAGATGGATTAGATTTCATTGTGCAGACATGTGAGGGAGGCTTTCCATGCCTAGAGGAGAGAATAAATAAATGCATTAAGTTTAGAAAGCATTTAGTAATTTCCAACAATAGTAAATGATTCAGTTTGGCTGTAGGCAGCTAAGTTGTCTAGGCTGGAATGGAAAGTCATGGCTGTATTGTGGATGTCTTAAATGTGAAGATCAATTAGCTGTATTTGATTTAGTGAACATGAGGGGAAAGTATTTAATATTTTTTAGTGTAGATATGCCATGATCAGAGCTGCATTTCAGGATTAGTTTTGCAGTAGTGAATCACCTGAATTTATGTAAAGAGAGCCAACACATAGAATATTAGTTTGGAAGATATTACAGTGAACAAGTTTAGGAATGATGATGACCTGAAATAGATCTAAGAGAGTAGAATGGAAAGGAGGAAATGGATGTCAGGTATAAACGACATGTTGAGAGAGGAAATCAGAGATATTTTATAAGTTTCCAATATAAGTGATTAGCTTGATGGTACTATTAATAACCCATGAAGATTAGAAATCCTGTGAACCTCTAGCCTTTAGCACCCAAGCCACATACCACTCATTTATTATTTAAGTAAAAGACTAAACTTTATCTAAATGAAGTTTTTAAAAAAATCTTCACCACTATAATAAAAAGACCATGTAATTTGGAGTCAGCTAGATCCGGTTTAAATCAAGACTCAGCTGTTTTATATCTGTGAGACTTAGATAAGATACTTAACCTTTTAAAATCTCAGTTTTGTCACCTCTAATATGAATATAAGAGGATTAACCTCTTATGGTACTCAAGAGACTTAGGTGAGATAATATATGTAAAGTAACTGAGAGAGTGAGTGCCTGGGATATAGCTAGAAGTCAGTAAATGCTTCTTAGTTGTAGGCAGTGATGTGCTCCCTAAGTCTCTACAAATCCATAAGCTAGGCCTTACTAAAGATGTGGTATTTGATAAGTATATTTGTAACTGAAGAGTGGAGACTGTTCTCAATTTCATATCTAGTATATCTGGGTTAAATTCTTAGTCTATTTCTTTACATTCTCATGGCATTTTGCAAATTTGTGTCTTATTTATTTTGTCTACATGACTTGTTTTCCATCTTCATTTCTTGTTTCACATCCTCCATTGCATCTCTATACTGAACCAGCTTGTTAAACAGTTGACTGCTCTTCATACATCTTTAATCTAGATGGATCACATAAAATCTCTCTGTAGTTACCTATGTGACTTGGGTCATTATTGTGGCTTTATGAACACATGATATCAGTGCCTACCCGTGAGATTTCAGCTTTTTTCCTTCTAGCTTATTATCAGCTTTGTTTTTGATATTGATATATAGAGAGTCTGTATTTTGTTGCCATGTTGTATCTGTCATCTGGATGCTGGCCAGCTATTTTTCTTCCATATTGCTGGTTACTAAGTCTCATTAGATTTGATGGAAATATTTAAGGTCAGTTTTTTCCTTCAATACTATATTAGTAAACTTAAAATTATGGCCAGTTGCTTTTTGATAAGAATACCAAAAAATCCAACGTGGAAAGAAGAATCTTCAGCAAATGGTGCTTAGACAACTGGGTATCCACATGCAGGGAATGAAATTGGATAGCCTTACCTCACAACACATACAAACAATTTAAAATTGACCAAAGACCTAAACGTAAGAGCTAAAACTATAGAACTCTTAGGAAAACAAAACAAAACAAAACAAAAAAAACATGAAGAAATCTTCATGACCTTGGGCTCTGTGGTGATTTTTTAGATATGACATTAAGAGCACAAGGAACAAATGAAAATAAATTATATTACATCAAAATTTAAAACTTTCGTGCTATAAATTTTACCACCAAAAAGTAAAAAAAAAAACCTATATCATGGAAAAAAATATTTACAAATAATATATCTAGAATGTGTAAAGAACTTTCACAACTCAGTACTATAAAAACAAATAACCAAATTAAAAATGGGCAAAGAGTTTGAATAGACGTTTCTCCAAAGAAGATATTCAAATGGCCAATAAGCACATGAAAATGCTTGACATTATTACATGTTAGGAAAATGCAAATCAAAACCATAAATAGCATACCACTTTACACCCGCTAGGATAACTAATTAAAAAGTTTATCAGATAATAGTATGTGCTGTTGTGGATAGAGAGAAACTAGAAGCCTCATACATTGTTGATGAAGGAAATATAAACTGCTGTAGTTGTTTTAGAGAACAGTTTGGCAGTTTCTTAAATTGTTAAACATAGACTTTCTATATGTTTCAAATTCCATTGCTAGCTATATATCCAATGGAAGGTTATATGAATGAAAACACGTTTGTCTACTTAAGCACTTGTACATGAATACTCATAACAACATTATTTAATATAGCCTAACAGTGGCAACAACCCAACTGTTCATCAACTGATGAATGGATCAGTAAATCTGATATGTCTATTTAATGGAATATTATTTGACAATGAAAAGGAATGAAGCATTGGTATATTATACCACATGATTGAACCTTGAAAACATTATGGTAAGGCAAAGAAGCCAGTCAAAAAGACCAGGTACAGTCATGTACCACATAATGACATTTTGGTCAACGATGGACTGCGTATATGACAGTGGTCCCATAAGATTATAATGGAGCTGAAAAATTCCTATTGCCTAGTGACATCATAATGTCAGAGTATAGCATATTACTCAGGTGTTTGTGGTAATGCTGGTGTAAACAAAACTGCAGCTAGTTGTATAAAGGTATAGCAATATAATTATGTACATTATATAATACTTGATAAAAGTATATAGAATCAGAATGTAAAGAAAAAACATTTTTGTACAGCTGAGCTGTATAGTGTGTTTGTGTTTTAAGCTAAGTGTTATCAGAAGAGTTGAAAAGTTTTACACAGTTAAAGTTTATAAATAAAAAAATTACAGGAGTGAGAGCGCAGACTCTTGAGTTACCTGTGTGGTGGTCAGCATGATGCCCAAGGCCAAGGGAAAGACCCGGAGGCAGAAGATCGGTTACAGTGTTAACCGAAAATGTCTTAACCTGGTTGCTAGACAGAAGGCAGCGCCTCGAATCGAATGCTCCCACATTCGACATGCCTGGGACCCCATTGAATTGGTGCGGTAGAACCTGGCCGAGATGGAGTTGACAGTGGACCCCAACAAGGCAGGGCCCCTCCGTAAGAAAAAGGTCAAGGCCATGGGGGTGGACATAGTGGAGAGGCCTCAGGAACTCATGCAGACGCCCTATGTGCTAAATGACTTGGAGGTAGAAGCCAGCCTCCCAGAAAAGAAAGGATATACAGTGTCTCGGGACCTCATAGACTCTGTACCCTACATGGTAGAGAACCATGGGGAGGACTACAAGGCGATGGCCCAGGATGAGAAGAATTACTATCAAGACAACTCGAAACAAATTCGGAATAAGATCAAAGTCTATAAGCGTTTTTACCCAGCAGAATGGCAAGCCTTCATTGATTCTTTGCAGAAAAATAAGATGGAGATTGAGTAACTGGTTTATACCTGCCCAGGCTGAGGCTTCTTCCTGGACCCGAGAAGCTGGAAGCAGGGTTTAAGGCAAGGAGGGGTGTGTGGCTACAGATGAGGCTGGCCAAACTCCATGGAATCAAAAAGTTTTCTCCTCTCTCTGTCCTCTCTCTGGAGAAGGAACTGCTTCCTACAGACTCCAGTTTCTTCTGTAGGCTCCAGGAAAAGCCAGAACCTGCTGTTTTCAGAGTGGGTGGTTTGTTTGCATATAGTCTGTACAGAATAAAACAAGACTCTTTTACTTAAAAAAAATAAAAATTACAGCAAGCTAAGATTAGTTAATTTTTGAAGAAACAATTTTAAAATACATTTAGTGTACCCTAAGCATATGATGTTTATAAAGATTATAGCAATATACAGTAATTTCCTAAGCCTTCACATTCACATACCACTCACTCACACACAGATTCACCCAGAGCAACTTCCAGTCTTGCAAGCTCCAGTTATGGTAAGAGCCCTATCCAGGTGCACCATTTTTTATCTTTTGTACCATATTTTTACTGTCCCATTTCCATGTTTAGATATATTGAGATAAACAAATACCCTTTGGTTACAGTTGCCTATGTAAGTACAATAACATGCTCAATAGATTCGTAGGCTAGGAGCAATAGGCTGTACTATATAGTCTCGGCGTGAAGTGTAGGCTATACCATCTATGTGTAATTAAACTCAGTGATGTTCTCACAGTGATGAAATTGCCTAATGATGCATTTATCAGAAAATATTCCCATTGTTAAGCAACACATGACTATACCGTGTGATTCCATTTACATGAAATGTCCAGAATTGGTAAATCTATAGAAACGGAAAGTAGATTATTGGTTTCCTAGGGCTAAGAGAGAGGGGAATAGGAGTGACTGCTAATGAATATGGGGTTTCTTTTTGGAAGGATAAAAATGTTCTAAAATTAACTGTGATGATTATTGCACAACTCTGTGAAATACTGAAAACCATTGAATTATACCCTTTAATTTTATTGTATGTGAATTATATTCCAGTGGTGACGTTTTTAAAAAAAACAAGAACACCTGGTTTCAAGTTTAGAGGAAAGGAGCAGCCTATAATTTTCAAAATGTGTGGAGAGTGTAAAGGAGGAAAAGCATAGGTAAATTGAAAATAGTGGAATGAACTAAATAGTAGGGAGGAATGTTAGCTCCTACTCCTCAGATGGAAAGAACCTTTTATTCAGGAAACATGCCTTTGAGAACCTGTGTTTGGGTATCTTAGTGAAGTGGGAGTTTGTTGGCCTTTTTTTCATGATTAGCAAAATATTCTGGCCAATGATTCCCTTCGTACTTTAGACTCCCACATATAAAATATTTAGTTCTACCTCAAATCTTAATTAAAATTTGCAATGAGTTTTCATTATAGAAGGAAAAGGAGAGATGTGTGCTTTAAAAATATAAGTATGCAAACTACTTATATTTTCCAGAGCTATCAGCAAGAATGAATAAAACATTCTCTGGGAGCACTTGGCCATAAGAAGTGAATCAACCATGTAAGAACTTTGAGACACACTATCTTTAAAGAAATGACTTGTGGAATGAGGTATTCCTTAAATGGAAGAAATATGTTATCAATTTTGGGTGATCAGTATACTCTCAAAGTACATTATGAACCTCAGATCATGATAACTTGCGTTAATATTTATGGTGTTCTTTTTGCAACCCTGTACCATTTTTTGCCATTATATCAATTACTGAATCTTACAGCTGTAGGCCATGATTGTATAGCCATCTGCTCCATTCTCTACAGTATGTTTTGATTTTCCAGAACAGCAATAGTCCAAGCAAAATTCGTAAATCCATAGAAACTTCAGGTACTAAAAAGTACCCTCTTAGACTCAAGTTGTTCATTAACATAGTTATAATAAAAACCTAAACCCACATTCTATACCCATCTTAAAGTTTATATTGGTGATACTCTTTAAATAATTTATCATCATTAATATTGTCTAGTGTTGAATATCGAGATAGCTGTTTTTTGATGTGAGCTCACTTGTTCTTCTCCAGCATCAAATATATGTTTAAATAAATTAATGTCAGTTAAATATATACTTACTATCTTCAAGAATTAGTACACCCCCCCAAAAAAAAATTAGTTTCAGGTGGTAATTTAACATAAACGTCCCTGTCAAGGAATGATTCGTGTCCTAAATAATCTTCCGAAAGCATTTTTTCCTTCCAGATTTGATGTTGCTTCAAGTTTTCTAACATATCCTATAGCCTCGTGTTCATATTTTCATTATTTCTTAAATGTTTATGAGTCATTCTCTTTCAAAACATTTTCCCAAAACTTTTGATCAATATACTTTCTATAAAATGTATGAAAACACATTTATCAAGAGAAATTAACTCTTTCAAATACATGTTTTTCGGTGTCAGTAAAGATAATTTCATTGTGTTCTGTTGTTATTTGGTGTATTTAAAAATAAATACATGAACTGACTGATTACCACCAACAAAATCAAATCAGTAATCAAAAAAATTACAAAAAAACAAAAGTCCTGAACTGGATGGTTTCATAGGTAAATTTTACCAAACATTTTAAAGAGGTAACACTTATTCTTTTCAAACTATTCCAAAAAAATTGAGGAGGGAAGGCTCCCTAACTTTTTTTCCAAGGGTACCATTACCATTTCCAAAAGCAGACACTAAAAAAAAAAAAAAAAAAAGCTGTAGACCAATATCCCTGATGAACATTGATGCAAAAAATAACAAACCGAATTCAGCAACACATTAAAAACATCATATACCATGATCAAGTTGGGTTTATTTGTTAGATGCAAAGTTGGTTTAATATCTTCAAATTAATTAATGTTATACAGCACATTAACAAATTGAAAGAGAAAAATCGTACAATGCAGATGCAGAAAAAGCAGTTGACAAAAAAAAAGCAGCATCCATTTATGATAAAAACTCTTAGCAAAGTGAAAATAGAGGGAACATACCTCAACATAATAAAGGCCATATATGATGAACCTACAGCTAATATCACACTCAATGGGGAAAAGCTAAAAGTCTTTTCCTTAATTTTGGGAACAAGACAAGGATGTCCACTTTTATCACTTCTATTCAGCTTAGTTTGGAAGTCCTAGCTACATCAATCAGATAAGAAAGAGAAATAAAAGGCATCCAAATTGGAAAGGAAGAATTAAAATTGTTATTATTTTCAGATGACACGATACTATCTATAGAGAACCCTGAAGATTCCACCAATAACTATTAGGAGATAAATGAATTAAGTAAAGTAGTAGGATACAAAATTAATATTCAGAGGCCAGTTGCATTTTTTATACACCAATGATGAACTATCAGAGAAATTAGGAAAATCTCATTTATGATTGCATCAAAAACAATAAAACACTTAGGAATCAAACAAGGAGGTAAATTCTCAGAAAATTATAAGTCATTGAAAAAAAGAAATTGAAGAAGATACAAATAAATGGAAGCATATACCATGCTCATCGGTAGCAAGAATCAATATCATTAAAATGTCCATACTACCCAAAGCCATCTGTAGAGTCAGTGCAATCCCTATCAAAATATAAATGGCATTTTTCACATAACTAGAACAAATAATCCTAAAGTTTATATGGAACCATAAAAGATCCCTTAATAGCCATGGCAATCTTGAGAAAGAATGAAGCTGGAGGTATCATATTTCCTGATATCAAACTATACTACAAGACTATAGTAATAAAAACAGCATGATACCAGCATAAAAATGGATACTTAGATCAATGGAACAGAATAGAGAGCCTAGAAATAAATCCACGCCTATATGGTCATTTAAGCTATGACAAAGACAAGAATGTACAGTGGGGTAAAGATAATCTTGTCAACAGAAGGTGTTGGGAAAACTGGACCACCTTCTTACACCATATACAAGAATAAACTCGAAGTGGGTTAAAGACTTAAACATAAGACCCAAAACCATAAAAATCATAGGAGAAAACATAGTAAAGTCTGAATAGCCATTAGTAATTTTTTTCGTATATATCTCTTCATGCAATAGAAATAAAAGAAAAAAATAAATGGGACTACCTCAAACTAAAAAGTTTTTGCACAGTAAAGGAAACCATCAACAAAAAGG
>NW_011888793.1:16018890-16019229 GCF_000151845.1 Pteropus vampyrus
ATCTCTTCATGCAATAGAAATAAAAGAAAAAAATAAATGGGACTACCTCAAACTAAAAAGTTTTTGCACAGTAAAGGAAACCATCAACAAAAAGGAAAAACCTATAGAATAGAAAATATTTGCTTGTGATATATCTGACAAGGGGTTAATATCCAGAATTTATAAAGAACTCATACAATTCAACAACAAAAAATAAAACAATTCAATTAAATGGGCAGAAGACCTGAGTAGGTATTTCTCCAAAGAGGACATACAGATGGCCAATGGACATATGAAAAATGCTCAAGGTCATTAATGATCAGAGAAATGCAAATTAAAACCATAATGAGATATCACCTC
>NW_011888793.1:16019279-16024328 GCF_000151845.1 Pteropus vampyrus
GAGGACATACAGATGGCCAATGGACATATGAAAAATGCTCAAGGTCATTAATGATCAGAGAAATGCAAATTAAAACCATAATGAGATATCACCTCATACCTGTCAGAATAGCTCTCATCAATAAATCAAAAAACAAGTGTTGGTGAGGATGCAGAGAAAAGAGAACCCTTGTTGTACAATGTTGGTGAGATTGAAAATTGGTACCACCACTATAGAAAATAGTTGGAGGTTCCTCAAAAAATTAAAAATAGAACTACCTTTTGATCCAGCAATTTCACTTCCGGATATTTATCCAAAGAAAACCAAACACTAGTTCATAAAGATCTACGTGCCCCTATGTTCATGGCAGCGCTATTCACAATAACCAGGATATAGAAGCAGCCTAAGTGCCCATCAATAGATGATTGGATAAAGAAGTGATATATATCCATATATATCCATATATACACATGTATATATATGTGTGTGTGTATGTATGTATATATGTATGTATACATATATATACAGCCTAAGTGCCCATCAATAGATGATTGGATAAAGAAGTGATATATATCCATATATATCCATATATACACATGTATATATATATGTGTGTGTGTGTGTGTGTATGTATGTATACATATATATACACACATACATACACACACATACAATGGAATATTACTCAGCCATTAAAAAATTAAATCTTACCATTTGCAGTGATGTGGATGGACCTAGAGGTTATGATGAATGAAATAAGTCAGAGAGAAGGAAGAATACCATATGATTTTACTTATATGCAGAATCTAAGGTACAAAAGAACAACTAAATGAAAACACTCATAGACAGAGAGCAAACTGGTGATTGCTGGATAGGAGGAGGTTCGTGGGCTGGGTGAAAAAGGTGAAGGGATGAAGTATAAATTAGCTACAAAACAGTCTGGGGGATGTAGAGTACAGCATAGGCATTATAGTCAATATTATTATAATGGCTATGTGTAGTGCCAGGTGGGTGCTAGAGTTATCAGGGGGATCACTTCATATATAAATGTCTAACTGTTGTACTGTATAATATAAAATAACCATAAAATAGATACAGTGTTGTGCTCCTTTTTTAATTTGCTAGTTCAGAGTAGCACTTGGATACCATTTAGTAAGAGAACACGTAGATGCTTTGAACTTCATCACAGAATCCAAGAGAATTTTTATCAATTAATGTGTAACTAAAATCTTTTAACCTACTTTGTGATAGGGTTCTATTTTTCTATGACTAATTTTCAAGAAAATGAAGATTGCGAGAATAGGCAACTTTGATGAAAATAATTTTGAAGTAGCATAAGAACTGCCATGAGAGATACCTATCATAGGTATTTTTTTTTTTTTTTATGTATGTGCTAAAGGCAACATCTGTGTGCATTTACATTTCCAAAAGCAGTCTGTCCTCAGAGAATGTATGAAATTTGTCTAAGATGTCTGGAAGGTTCATGGTCTTCAGCTGTGTAAACATTTCTAAACTCAACTGAATTTATATTAATCTCTTCATTTAAATAAGTGTTCTTGTATTATTTCTAGGTCACCTCCCACAGTGCCAGTTGCCTGGCAAAATAAGACAAGGTAGAATCAGTCGCTGGGCTTGTGGAATTGCAGAGGGATTCATTCCAACCACTTTCCTTTCCAGGTAAAACATTGAGGCACAGTTTGAGTTCTATGCCCAGGGAAAACTCAATGATTAATGGGTCAGCTAGGACTAATTTCAATCCAGTTTTTCTTCCTTCGGCTCTGGTGCTGACTTTGATGTAACAGTTGGATTTCAAAACCACTGTTGGAGGCCGTAGAGACTTTTTCTTAATAAAAATGATTTAAAGGTAATAGAAAATATTCTGAAAAATCTTGCTAATTATTTAGAAACATTCTGAAAAGACTGAAAAACAACCATAACTCAACTTTTTTTATACATGTGAGCATAGGTGTTATAGGCTGAATTGTGTCCCCCCAAAAAAATTCATATTGAAATATTAACCCCCAGTACTGTAGAATTTGACCTTATTTGGAAATAGGGTTTCTAGAGAAGTGATTATTTAAAAATGGGGACATTAGAGTGGGCCCTAATCCAGTATCACTATTGTCCTTTTAAAATGGGGAAATTTGGACATAGTCATGGAAAGAGGGAAGACCATGTGAAGACACAGCAGATAGCCATCTATAAGCCAAGAAGAGAGACATGGAACACATTCTTCCTTCCACACAGTCTTCGGAAGGAACCAGCCCTTCTTGTTCTTTCTTGATCTCAGATTTCTAGCCTCCTAAGCTGTGAGAAAATAAATTAATGTTATTTAAGCCACCTAGTCTGTGGTTCTTTATTACGGCAGCCCTAGCAAACAAGGAGTTTTATTTAATTGAACATAGGGTAAGTAGAAACAAATACATTCTGAATATCTTAGAATTTAAAAAGAAAAAAAAAATAAGTTGAACCAATTACATGTACAAGAGAATAGGGATCCTAGTTCTTCCATATTTTTTATAAACTCATTCACTTAATTCCTCATCAAACAGTTATATTTCTGTTTAAACTTTTTGTTAGGTTCTATGGCACAAAAATTTATTTGGTATAGTTTGTGTTCTTACAGAAATTCTAATGATAGAGGTGAACACTTGAACAAATCATAAAATACTGTCTTAAAAATGCTATGATAGAAATATAGACAAAGTATGCAAATTGTAGAGCAAACAATTAACTTCATATATGGCAGATATGGAAGGGTTATTGCAGCCTTAAGCCTTGAAGGAAGGGTAGCTTCTATGCCAGATGGAAAAACGGTCAGAGAAAGTGTTTTATCAAGTGAGTATAGTATATGCCAAAGGTCAAAGGAATAAAGAAAAACAATTGCATGGGGAACCTTGACAGGATCTCTAAGCAGGAGGTTTAAAGAGCCTCTGGGAGATGTTACCAGTTGCTGGAGATGAGAATGGAAAGGACAACAAGATTCAACTACAAAAGCCGTATACTTTAAAGTAAAAATCTGAGTTTACTTGAATACAGTAGGGTGACACTGATAGGTTTTAAGCAGAATGAGAAATGATCATACATAAATTTTAGAAAATTTTGATGTCATATGAAGGAAAAACTATAATGGGAACAATTAAAGGTAGAAAGAACTATGAGTTCAGGCTCAAGATGATGATAGCCTATAACAAAGTAATGGCCATGAGAAAAAGGAAGACATGAATTTGATAGATGTTTATAAGGTATAGTTGATTGGATATCCTTATTCAGTAGATGTTTGAGGTAAGGGAGAGGAAAGTTTAGTAAACATTTTAGATTAGGGACTAGATAAATTATAATGCTACTAATCAGATTAGTCAATATATAGAAAGAAGCAGATTTTGCAGGGGGGGGAACACTTCATTTAAATTTGAGATGGAGAATTTACTTAGTACAAATTGACATTCAGCCCAATGGCATCTTGCCCAAGATAGCAATATATTATTAGACTTCAAACACCACTGTTAAACCATCTGTAAGTGAACTTAATGGTATTATTTGCTGAGAGATTCTTTATCATTAGCCAAAATATTTTACTGGAGAGATTTAAAAAAAAAATTATATATAGATATGTGTGTGTGTATATATGTGTGTGTGTGTGTGTGTGTGTGTGTATATATATATATATAAAAGCCACATTGAAAGTTCCATTAATTTATTGAACGTATAAACATCTGACATCTATTTATAAATTCAGAGCCATTTTGGAATAACTGAAAAACTGATCAATATATTTGGAGTTGCTTAAGGAAAGATCATTTTTTTGTTGTTTGTTTGTTTGTTTGTTTAAATAGCTTTAGTGCATTCATAATGGAGGCATTTCTTGAGCAAAAATTCTCTTTTGAGAACGGTCAGGGTGACTATTTGTTAGATGCTTTATACCCCAATTCAATTCAGTTCAACACATTGAACATTAACTATACAATGCACCGTAAGTAATTGCATAGCATTGTTCTTGAACACTTATATTCTCAAAACATTTTTATATTCCTCTCATTTCTCCCTTGAGTATTCTGACAGACTACTTTGGTTTCTGTGGTACCACTAGGAGATGAGCTATTGTGTCAGATGTTTCAATTGCAAGGGCTGCCAGAACACAGATGTCACACAGGTTATGTTGGGCACTTTGACAAGGAAGGGCAGTATAAATGGACTCACAGAGAGCTTATTGAGTGATTAAACAGAAGATGTTGAATCTTTTGGAGAATCAAGGATTAGAGATCCCAGCTGTCTGTCTTTTTCTGCTGAAGTTAAGATTTTTAATATTTAATAGGAGACAACTTGGTATGTATGATAGGAAAAACCAATAGCCAGAACTCAAGAGATCCTGTCTCCAATTTAGTACCAGTGATCTGAGATTCACTTTCAATGGGACCATTTTCTCATTTGTTAATTGAAATAATTGAACTGGATTGGTGGTTCTTAAGCACATATATATATATAATAATTTCAAGAAGTTCATAGAATAGATGAAGTGCAGCAATCTACGGATTTGTAGACACTGAACTAACATGACCTCTTAGAGCCTTTCCAGCTCTAAAATTTTCTGATTGTATGATGTTGGCTCTTTTGAACTCTGATGCTTCCTTTTGGATTGGCAGCTGCTCTAGGTGGGACACCTCTGCCTCTTCCAGGTTGGCTAATGAACATTCAGCAGGCCAGCTGCACTGATTTGTTCTATGACTTCTTTAGGCATTAGTTCAGTATTTCCGAGCTCTGTCTATGCACATGCTGTCTCTCTACCCTGATTTTTTCTCTTTTGATGTACTATGGAAACATTGGATATTTCTCAAAGAGCTGAATATGCCATGAAGAAAATATAACTTCCGTTAGCACTTTGACTCCATGTTGACATGAGATGCTGATAATGTGTTTGACTCATTTCTTGGCTGTTTTCATAATCATAAACTGTTAAGTGTTTATTTTTTCTTCACCTAGAATGTAGGAGAGTGAATTCTCTCCTGTTAAAGGTATATATTCACTGTTGCCAGCTTATTTTATATATATAGCTATACTATATCTCTGTCT
>NW_011888793.1:16024378-16096904 GCF_000151845.1 Pteropus vampyrus
ATTGGCAGCTGCTCTAGGTGGGACACCTCTGCCTCTTCCAGGTTGGCTAATGAACATTCAGCAGGCCAGCTGCACTGATTTGTTCTATGACTTCTTTAGGCATTAGTTCAGTATTTCCGAGCTCTGTCTATGCACATGCTGTCTCTCTACCCTGATTTTTTCTCTTTTGATGTACTATGGAAACATTGGATATTTCTCAAAGAGCTGAATATGCCATGAAGAAAATATAACTTCCGTTAGCACTTTGACTCCATGTTGACATGAGATGCTGATAATGTGTTTGACTCATTTCTTGGCTGTTTTCATAATCATAAACTGTTAAGTGTTTATTTTTTCTTCACCTAGAATGTAGGAGAGTGAATTCTCTCCTGTTAAAGGTATATATTCACTGTTGCCAGCTTATTTTATATATATAGCTATACTATATCTCTGTCTGTAATCTCTATCTCTATCTTTATTTCTATATCTCTATCTCTGTATCTATTTCTCTCTCTCTCTCTCTCTCTCTCTCTCTCTCTCTAGCGCTACCTCTATACATACGTGCACATTAGAATTGGGTAAAGGAAAAGATTATTTGACCATCTATTTATGCTAAGATCTCTTCAGTACTCAAGGTTGGAATTATTAATCTTAAATATCATTACCTAGCACAGACTGTAATACTCAAATATTTTTGAATGAATAAACGATAGTTCCATTCCTTGTTATTACTTGTAGTGATTTTGAAAATGAGAAAACTTTGACTGAAACATGTGATAATATATTTAATTCTAAAATTTTCTAGTGCTAGTCTTTAATGATGAAACTGAAAGATGAACCTGAAGAATACTATCTTTCGAATGAAACGAATAAACATATTTTCAATCTAAACGTGTTAAATGAGTCAAGTGAAAAACCAGTAAATCCTAACATTTTAGAAGTCTTATTTTTTCTATTTATTTTTGATAGCTTTATTAAGGTATAATTGACATACAATAAAGTGCATATATTTAAGCTGTACAGTTTGTGAAGTTTTGACATATCTGTATACCTGTGAAACTATCATCACAATATAGTGAACATATTCATCAGCCCCAAAAGTTTCCGCATGTCTCTATAATCTTCCTAACCCTGGCCTCTGTTTCCAGTTCCCAGGAAACCACTGATCTCTGCTTTTTGTCATTATATATTAGTTTTTATTTTCTATGTTTTATGTAAGTGGAATCATATGGTATGTATTTTTTTTAAAGCATATTTTTGAGACTCATCCATGTTGATACTCGTAGTAGTAGTTTATTTCCTTTTTTCACTGAGTAGCATTTGATTTTATGGATATGCTTTAATTTGTTTATTCCTTTGTTGATAACCATGTAAGATTTTCTAGTTTTTGGCTCTTACAAATAAAGTTGCTATGAACATTCATATAAAAGATTGTATATGGACTCATGCTTTTATTTCTCTTGGGGAAAAATCTGGGAGCAGAATGGCTGTGTTATATGATGGGTATATGTTTAATTTTTAAGAAACTGTCAAATTAATTTTCCAAAGTGGTCGTACCATTTACATTCCAGTCAGCAGTGTAGGAGAAGTTCCATGTCCTTTACATTCTTGCTAACACTTTTATAGTCAGATTTTTTAATTTTAGCCATTCTAATAGGGGCGTACTGGTACATCTCTATGGTTTTAATATACATCAATGACTAATGATGTTGAGCACCTTTTTATTTGCTGATTGTCACCCATATGCATTCTTTGATGAAGTGTTTGTTCATATCTGTTGCCAAACTTTGAATTGTTCTTCTGTTGAGTTTAGAGTTCTTTATACTATTGTTGAGGGTTCTTTATAGAGTCAGGATACAAGGTCTTTATCTGATGTGATTTGCAAATACATTTTTTTAGTCTGACTTGTCTTTTATTCTCTTAACAGAGTCTTTTAAATAGTTTTCAATATTAATGAAATCCAATTTGTTACTTTGTTCTTTTAGGAATTATACTTTTTTTGGTATTACAGCTAAGGAAACAGTCTAAAACCTTTGTCATAAAGGTTTTTTTTTTTTATGTATTACTCTAAAAGTTTAAGAGTGTGATCCATTATGAGTAATTTTTATGTATAGAGTAAGGCATGGGTCAACTTTTTCTTTGTTTGTATATTGATTTTTAATCGTTCCAACATCATTTGTTGAAAAGACTATCCTTTTTCTACTGAATTGTGTTTATCCTTTGTAAAAAAAAAAAAAAATCTGTTGTCCTTATATGTGTGTGTCCCTTTTTAGAGTCTCTTTTGTTCCATTGATCTATTTGCCTATCTATAAATCACCACTACACTTTCTTAATTAATAGCTATATGTCTTTTAACCAGGTAGATTTAGCTCTATAACACTGTTCTTTTCAGAAGTCTTTTTGCTTGTTGTGGTTCCCTTGCACTTCTACATGAGTTTTAGAGTCACTCTTAAATTTCTACAAAAATGCTGTTGGAATTTTGTTTTGGGTATGTTGATTCTATATATCAATTTAAGGAGAAGTGGCATCTTAACACTATTGCGTGTTCTGACCTATAAACAAGGTATGCCTCTATTTGCATATATCCTTTTAATTTCTCTTAAGCAGTGGTTTGTAGTTTTCATAAGTCTTGCAAATCTTTTTTCAGAATTATTCCTAAATATTTAATATTTTATGATTTTAAATGGCATTTTTTCTAAATTTGAATTTCTGTTGATTTATTGCTAGATATAGAAACATAATTAATTATATATGTTTATATCGATCTTGGATCTTACAATCTTGCTAATAAGCTCATTGCTTTCTAGTAGCATTTTTTTTTGTAATTCCACTGCATTATCTGTAGCTGTTCGTGTTCTGTAAGATCATTTACAAAGGCAATTTTAGTTCTTCTTTCCCAATATAAATAAATGTCTATTATTATTTTACACCCTCTTCCCCAGACACATACACATATACATACAACTGTTTTGGCTAGAACCTCTAGAGTATTGTTGTATAAAAGTGATGAGATCAGGCATCTTTATGTTTCTCCTGATATTAAGAGGAAAACATTCTTTGTTTCACCATTAAATATAAGTTAAATAGAGGGTTTTGACAAATTCTCTTTATCAGGGTGAAGAAGGTGCCTTCTATTTCTAGTGCGCTAAGAATTTTTATTGTGATTGGAAAAGGGATTTTGTCAAATGATTTTTCTTCATCCATTGAAATTATCATTTTTTTCTTTTTCAGTTCATTATTGTGGTGAATTATATTAATTACTGTTTGAATATTAAGCCAACCTTGCATTCCTGGAATAAATGGATAAATCTCATTTGATGATTATATATTATTGGATTCTGTTGGCAAGATTTTCTTTTGTATTTTTGCACTTATTTACATGAGGCATATTGGCCTCAATTATCTTTATCTTGCACTATAATAGTAGTGGTAGTCTCATAGACTGACTTGGGAAATATTCCTTCCTCTTCAGTTTTCTGCAAGATATTGTGCAGTGTTGAGATTATTTCTTCCTTAGGTATTTAGGAGAATTTTCCGGTGTAATCTGGATCTGGATTTTAATTTGTGGGAAACGTTTTAGCTACAAACTTAAATTCCCTAAAAGGTACAAAAGTATAATTGGCTATCTGTTTTTTCTTAAGTGAGTTTTGGCAGTTTGTCTTTAAAGGTATCTTTTTCCATTTCATCTAAGTTGTAGAATTTCTTGGCCTAAAGTTTTTCATAATATTCTCTTAATATCTTTGTAATAACTGTAACATTTAGAGTGATGCCATATCTCTGATTCCTGTGTCTTTGCTTTCTTTTTTTTCTCTAATAAGTCTGGCTAGAATTTTATCTTTTTTTCCCCATGATTATTTCAAAATATTAATTTTTTCATTGACTTCTGTTTTTTCTATATCTTTGATTTCTATTATAGTCTTTATTTTTATTTTCCTCTTTTGTTTTTGAAAGTGTTATACTTTTGAATTAAAGACTATTCATAAGATGTATTTTGTGAAATGTTGTGTTAAATTTATTTTGGTTTAGTTTTATATTTTGTGGGTTAAGAAGAAAAATAGGGATGCTTAAGAGAAGGTTACTTGTTTCTCTGGAGCAGAGTAGATGATTTAATGCATGCTTAAGATCAATCTTTTTCCTTCCATCCTTTTACCATGCCAGACTGAAAGCAGCTATGTGTTAACTGAGATTTACTCTCTGATTTGCGATGTATACATGCTTTTAATTTTAATTGTACCATGCTTAAAGAGCATTGGCCTAAATTAATATTTATTATTTGTAGTTATAATTGATGTCAAATTTACGTTATTGTGATTCCTTTTTATTTTTATTTTTTTAACTGCCAAAAAATAGCCAAAAACTTTTTTGGCTATCCTGACTACTTGAAGTACTTCTACTTCTTGAATGGCATCACATTCAATTAATTCATTTAATTAATATAATGTGATAGCCTATAAAACTGATACAACATTTATTATACACAGTATTTATGGTTATTAATACCCCAAATCTTTTTAAACTATATTTTTCATTAGTCATTTTCATGCCTAAAATTTATTTTTGACATGTATTTATATTACATTTCACGGTTTCAAATAGGGGAGACTATTAATTGGGGAGAATAATATATTTTTTTCCATTTTCTCTATAATGTACTTTTCTAAGTGTTTCTGAGGTACGCATTATAGGCTTGATATGAAAAAAATAATTTTGGTATTTTTCATATGTTCAGAAAATTTTGACAGTAGAAGAGGGGTGGGTGGTCAGTTTAGAACCAGAAGAAACAGGAAGAGGTATTTGACTCCTTAGTCAAGCAGATTTGTGAAAGTTGAAGATAAAAGTTGTAAGGCACTGAGGACATGCAGTACATGAGGCGCTGTTTCCTACCCCAGGTAGTGAGCCTCAGTACTATAAAAGTACAAAAAATGTCTGTCATCTTTCTGCATTTACATAAGGATTTTCCAGATGTTACAAGTAGTCCTTGATTTCTGCTTTTCTTAAGAAAACCTAACTATAACTTAACTTTTTTCCCCCATTTTATTACCTTACTAGTGATAAACAAAAAGAAGTTACCAAAATCAACATTTTTTCTTAAGAGATAGACAATATGAGGATGATACTTGAGGATGACATAGTTAAAATTTTAAGGAAGTTACAAAACGTAATGGTTTTCCTAGCAAGTAGTGACATTACCCAAGGTGCAATTATGTTAACAGTCAAATCAAGATAAGGGAATTGGTGACTCAAGTGGGCATTTCTTTTTTTTTCAGGCTGGTCTCTAGGTTTCCGTCCTAAATATCTATTTAAACATTGTTTACTGTTCTAGGGAATAATTTCCAAACTCACATTTATTTTATTTGCTGTCCTCTCTATTATAGTATTCCTTATTTTTAAATGAGTTTTCTTTCCTCTTTTACTTAAGCGAATGACAATTTACACTTATTTAGTGCCTGTTATGAGCTGTTTAGTAGATAGCAAGCTGAAAAGAGATTCTAAAAGAAAATGGACATCACAAGACTACTGGCGTTGGGACTGGTCTTATGGAGGCAAAAAAGGAGGGAAGATGCATGAAAAATAGTTGTCATCTAAGTAAGATTAGCACTTCATCAATTAAAAGTATTACAAGTTTATTTCCAATTTGTATCACTGGAGTTATCTGTACAAAGAAGTATTTTTTTTTTTTCACAGACGTTTTCTTTAACTTTAGCAAACCATCCCATGAAGGCATGAAGTTGTCATAAGGATAATCAGCCTAAACCATCTCCACTATTGAAAATATTTTCAAGTATATAAATTGGTTGTAACATCAATTCTATATACAGAAGGCAACACTTAAAAAATAAATAATGATATAGGTCATTACTGTTAGCCTAACAGTCTGATAATGTGTCTTCAGCTGATAAGATGTCTTAAATAGTGATCCATTTTGTAACCTAATGTTATGGATTAAGGGGGGAAATCCCTTTGTAAAAATTCTCTACCACTATCTCCATAATCTCTACTTCACTGAGTTTCATCCAAGTGCGAAAATGAAAAATTATAACCTGCCAAGCATCAGTGGCAGAGTGAAATGAAAAAATTGTGAGTTAATAACAGTGATGCCTCAAAAAAATTTCCTGGCCAATTTAACATTACTTCATCCAAGGTCACTTCTCAGAGCTGATTATTTTTAGTAATTTGCAGATGAGACCTTTCTACCTTGGTCATGGTTAGTGAAGATCAAGCAAATACCAGAGAAGTTTTAAGACTCAAGGTTATCTGTCATTCTCAAATAAGACACAAACTACATTCCCACTCTATTTTCTTAAGACCTGACAGAAAACAGTTTTCAAAGAAATGAAACTTAAAGCCTGTGTTCTCTTTTATTGGAGAGATAAAGTTGTTCTAATATAAAACACCAGGGGTGAGGATAGCAGAAAGACACTTTACTAAGTCTTTAAAGAGCATTTCATGTGGAAAAGAAATTCTCAAGATAATTTTTCTAAAATTTTAGTCTGTTGCTTAAAAAGAAATCACTGTAGATTGCATTTAGTGTAAACATTGATTATGATGACTACGGCTCATTTTTAAACTTCTAGAAAACTTTGAAATTTTCTTTCTCTTACCCAATTTGAAATTTGAAATTATATTGTAATAGTCCTTTAAACAATAATTGTATTTTTTAAACAAATAATTCAAGTAAGATAGACAAATATAAAAAAGAAAATAAAGCTTTCTCTTAATTTTACTAGTCACAGATAACTTTTATTGATCTTTTAGCGTGTACCTTCCAGAAATACACATGTGTATATCTCTGCATGTGCCTATGTATATATGTGTAGAGAAAAGAGATGAGTAGGAAGATGGATTTTTTAAAATGAGTTCACACTAAAGATATATTTCATCTAGCAACTTGCCATGGACATCTTTCTATGTCAGTAATTACAGGTTTGACAGTCTCATGTTTAA
Organism: Pteropus vampyrus; assembly: GCF_000151845.1. NCBI lineage: Eukaryota > Metazoa > Chordata > Mammalia > Chiroptera > Pteropodidae > Pteropus > Pteropus vampyrus. The sequence goes on from NW_011888793.1 coordinate 16,031,303, forward strand.
TGGCTCCAGATTGTATCCATAATAACTGATATTGATGAGCATTTAGAATACTTAGTTTTTCACCATATAAACAGTTCTGAAATAAATACAAGTTTTGATAACGTAGCTTATAAAGTAAATTTTAAAATTAAAAATAAGGGACATTTATACATTTGGTACTTATCAAAATATGGTATAAGTATATATTTCCACCAGAGCCACATTCTTATAACAAAGGTATTCTTTTATTAAGTAGGTGAAATTTGATATTTCAGCAGTTTTTTTCTTATTAGTGATAGTACATTTTCAAATGTTTAATGGTAATTGCACTGCCTTTTTTGAATTTCTTGCTCATGTCTTGCCCACTTTTTTCTGTTATTATGTCATTGCTATTTAGTAATAATATTTTTAAGGATATAAATCTCTTACCTTACCTATGGTTTAAATTTTTTAAATTTAGAATTTTATAAAAGTTCATATATTGTATTATTATATTTATCTTTCCCCTACATACTTGTTAATCTTTTCCTTATCATTTCTGGCTGTGGGGCCATACTTACAAGAACTTGCCATACACAAAGTTATATGACTAATTATTTACATTTTTCGTCTGTTAACTTTTTATGTTTAATGTTTGATCCATGAGGGATTTATTCTTATGTATGATTTGAGACAAGAATCTAGCTTACTTTACTTCCAGATGTCTAGCTTTTGACACAGTACCACTTAATGAATAGCCCAAACTTCCCAGTTGGATTTGAAATGCCTCAATTATCATAGATGTTTTCAAACTGAGTTCTGAGGAGATTTAGGCATTACATGATGTTGCTCTCAGGGGATGTTCAAGAGCTGTAAACTAAGTAACTGAGGTTCTCTTCTTACATTCTTTGTATTTCCATTGGAATATCTGTGACATTTTTCCAGTTCACTTTTTACTTATTTAATGCATTCTCTTTTTAAAGTGAGGTATAATTGACATATAACATTTAGTTTCAGATATACAACAGAATGATTCAATATTTGTATATATCGTGAAAGGATCACCACAAAAAGTCACCATCTATAGTTGTAAATGTGCAGTTTCTTAATTTTTCAAAATCCTCTTTTTTGAAGTACAGTAAATACATGTATAATACATATGTCAGTGAAATTGTATAGTCACCACTACCTTCAAAATAGAGAACATTTCATCACCACAACAATCTCCTTTGTGCTTTTCCTGTTGTTCTTCTTCCTCTAATGCTGGCCTCTGGAAACTATTGATCTGCTTTCTGAACTGTTGTTTAGAATTTTCTAAATATTTGTATAAATGAAATAATAAAGCAGGTAGTCTTAGGTCTGGCTCTTTTTTTACTCAGCATAATTCTTATGACATTTATCTATATTCATGCTCAAGTAGTTTGTTGCTTTTTATTGCTGAGTAGAATTCATTTATGTGGATATTCCACAGTTTGTTTTTCCAGTCACATATGGATATCTGGACATCATGAATATAGCTGAGTTTTTTGGTATCATAAATATAGTTATTATGACAAATCTTATACATGGCATGTATACATATGTTTTTATTTCTCTAGGGTAAACACATAAGAGCGGGATTGCTGTGTTGAATGGTTAGTATACGAAATTCCATAAGAAACTGTCAAATGGTTTTTGTAAATGTCTGTATCCTTTTGTATTCCCACCAGCAATGTATGAGAATTCTAGTTGTTTTACATGCTTGTCAACACTTGATATTGTCAGTCTCTTTAATTTTAGCTCTCATAGTGAATAGTGGTATATATCATTGTGGTTTTAACTTGCATTTCCTTAATGGCTAATATCTTTTACATTTTAATATAAATTATAGAAGCAGTTTGCCAACTTATACAAAAAGACCTGAAATTTTAATTTAGATTTTGTTTAATAAATTTAGAGGGAACAATTTGGGGACTAACATTATGACAATATTGAGTCTTCTAGTTTATGAACATGGTATATCTTTTTATTTAAGTCTTCTTTAACTCGTTTCAGTAAAATGTTATAGTTCACAGGGTACAAATTTTTCAAAATTTAATAAAATTCCTAAATCATATTTCTATGTCATTTGAAATGGCACTTTAAAAAGTTTAAATTTCTAATTGTCGTTGCCAGTATATAAAGTACAATTAATTTTTGTATATTGATTTTATATCCCGTGTACTTGTTAAATTCATTTATTATTGCTAATAGCTTTGTATAGATTCCTACACCTTTGTGTAGATTTCTGTATGAACATTTTTTTATGAAAATAAAGTTTTTCTTCATTTTTTCTAAACTGTATGCTTTTTAATTCTGTTTTTGCCTTATTTCACTAGTTTACATGTCTTGTAAAAGATTGAATATATAAGAGGTAAAAGCAGATATCTTTCTTGTTCCTGATCTTAGAGGGAAAGCATCCAGTATTTTCAGTATTTCACCATACAAGAATGATATAGTTTTTGCAAAGATGCTCTATTAGTATGCTCAGGCTGTAAGACAGTACCGTGGACTGGGTGGTTGAAACAACAGAAATTTATTTTCTCGTGTATCTAGAAGCTAGAAGTCCAAAATCAAGATACTAACAGGATTGATTTCTGGTGACGACTCTTCCTGGCTTGTAGACAGCCACTTTTCTTGCTGTGTCCTTACATGGACCTCTCTGTGTGAGGAGAGGGTGAGAGAGAAAGAGAGGTTCTAATATTTGAGATTTTTCAGATATATTTTGTTACTGATTTCTTATTTAACTTCATGGTTATGAAAAAAGAACATACTTTGTATTATTTTAATCTTTTAAATTTACTGAGATTTGTTTTATGACCCAGAATGTGGTTGATCATGGTGGTTGTTCCACATGCACTTGAAAAAAATGTAGAATGGTCTACAAATGTAAATTAGATCAAACTAGTTGACAATATTATCCAAATCTACATACTTTTTGTCTGTATTTGTTCTATCAATTATTGAGAAAGACATGTTGAAATCAAGTGTATTTTTCTAGTTCTAATTAAGCTGTATCAGTTTTTACTTGATGTTTTTAAAGATCTTTTATTAAATGTGTAAACCTGTTCTCTGATAAATCAACTCCTTTATCACTATGCAATTATCTTTTTTATCCTGATATGTATTGCTCTTTGATCTTTTCGGATATTAATATAGCCACTACAGCTTTCTTTTAATTAGTGTTTGCATGTTATGTCTTTTTACATAGTTTTACTGTCAGTTCTTTTCCTTCAAATTCAAAGTAGTTTCATTTGAGTAATATAAAGTTCTTTATTCAGTCTCTACCTTTTAATTATATTGTTCATTACATTTATACTCTATATGATTATTTCTATGTTTGAGTTTAAATCAACTATCTTGATATGTTTTCTATTTCTCTTCTCTGTTCTTTGTTACTTTTCCCCTCTTTAAGAAAAAGTGAATATATTTTATAATTCCTTTTATTTTTACTATTTTTTGCCACCTGCACCTTTTTGTTTTATTTGTTTAGTGATTACTCCAAAGTCTACAACATGATTTTTAACTTATCATAGTTCACCATCAAATAATAATATGCCACTTTGTGTAAAAATATAAAACCTTATAAAAAATATACTTTCATTTCCCCTACTTTTTACATTTCTTGCTTTTATTTTTCTCTCCATATATTATAAATCTTATGATAATTCATGTTAATTTTGCCTTAATGCCATCTGAAGTGATTAACATGAGAACCAACATACTCTACATTTACCTATGCATTTACCATTTTCATAATTTTATCTTTTGTGTGAAAACGCATTTCCATTTATATAATTTTACTTGTACCTCAAAAACTTCTTTTGTATATCTCATATGCTGGCAAAGAATTCTCTCAATTTTTGTCTGAAAAAGTATTTGCCTTAATTATAAGTTTTTTTTTTTTTTATTATTGGGCTTAGATTTATAAATTCGTGATTTTAGTGTTTTCTTTTGTTGTTGTTTTGTTTCAGTGCTTTAGAGCAGCGGTCCCCAACCTTTTTATCACTAGGGACTGGTGCTCCTATGAGAACCTAATGCCTGATGATCTGGGATGGAGCTGAGGCAGTGATGCTAGTGCTGGGGAGTGGCTGCAAATACAGATGAAGCTTCGCTAGCTCACGCACTGCTTACTTCCTGCTGTGTGGCCAACTCCTAACAGGCCACAGACTGGTACTGGTTTGTGGCCCGGAGGTTGGGGACCCCTGCTCAAGGTGTCCATCATTGTCTTCTACCTTTCAGTTTATAATAAGAAGTTAGATGCAATTCTTATCTCTGTTTTTTTTTTTTTTTTTGTAAATAATATCTTTCCTCTGGCTGCCTTCACTAAGGCATGACCCTCTGGAGTCTCTTCTGAATATCCCCAGTATCCTTTGATGTATCGCCATTCTAAATGGCAGAATTTTTTCTCCCTAATACAGTGAGCTCTGAGAATTGTTTATTTTTACTGTTCTACAGTGATTCTTTCCCTGGTGATTTCTACTTGCATAGGGCAGAGTAATAGCCACCTAATCACTGGAATGATCTCCATGTAGATTTTTAGAGTCTTCTCTGTGTTGCATCAAAGTATCCATGTTATTCTTTCCCACAAATTGAAGCTGCCTTGACCTCCCCAAACTCCAATCTCTATCTTCAGCTCAGTGAGGCAGCCAAGGTCTGTTTGGTTTCCTAATTCCAAGCTACTTTTTGGAAACTGCCTCCATGCAACAAACTGGGACAATCATAAGGCTCATCTTTCATATTTCTCTACTCTCAGAAGTCACAGTCTAGTGTTACCTGTTGTTTAATGTCTGAAAACAGTGTTTTTATATATTTTTTCTGGCTTTCTTGTTTAAGGTTTGGTTTCTGTTGTTTCATTTTTATTGAAGTGGAAGTCTATACTTTCTTTTGAATAAAGATGTCCAGTGCCAAAATATAAGCTTGAATTCCAATGATATGCTGATGTCTTGTATGCATTTGTTTCTATTAATTTAGTTACATGTATCTTCCTTCCTTCTTTCTTCCTTCCCTCCCTTCCTAATCAAAAATGCCACACCAATGTAATTATTTTATCCATTTTAATAAAGATATTTCAATTATAGTTAATTTTAAAATTGTGTAATTGGCATGTTTTGAATTTTATGTTAATTTCCAGTATTCCTCAGGGTATGTCTTTTCTTAATAAAGGTATTGGTAAGGTCACCTGGAGCCCCAAATCGTGTCCTATGGAAGTCCAAAAACGTTTGTGGGTGGAATGGTGGTGAATGAGGTATTTCATATTGTCAGTATTGTTATTTTCTGTGAGCTCTTGCTTTTATTGAATAAAATCAGTTTAGAGATCCTCTTGTGGTCTTGTGCTTCCTAAGATTACTCTGTTGACTCAGATGTGAAACTCATCTTGATTTACAAAATCCATTCAGAAAGGCCTATGAGATTACATTTTATTAAATGTCTGAGTTTGGAGAGATACACTGCATTGTAGTAATACAATTTTACATCAAATGATATATCCCTGTATTTAAAGTTCTTGTTACCCCCAAATCAGAATTTTATTTTACCACTTCCGCCCCATGCTCTTTCTTTGCCTAATGTAGTATTGCTAATGTCTTTTTTTCTAATTCTTTTCTCAGCTCTCTTTTTCTTATCTACCTTTAAAACTCTGATTATTTCTAATGTTTAGCTATCTCTTTAGTTGTATCAGAACCTACTGTAACAGATCCTCTGGTCCTACTTTCACCCAGGGAATCCTCATTGATTTTTTTTTCCTAAATCCTGGTACCCGGTGTTAATGTAATGAATTTTTCACCCCACTACATTCGTAAAATGATGCTCTCTATTTTTACATTTTATATTCTATATTAATGTTTTAAAATTGAAGATGCATATTTTTCCTTGGAGATTTGATGGCTGTGGTGACATTCCAGATACTGAGACCTTAACTGTAGTCTTGAGTAAGAATAACAAAAAATTACTATTATCTAAATTTCATTTAAAAAATCATAAGAGCAATGTGAAAATATCTACAATATATAACCAATTAGAATATACTGTTTCCAATCAGGGCATCTAATGTTAAATGCATATATTCATTTATGCCCATTGATTTAATTGAAGATTATCTACATTTTTACTTCTTTGAATATGATTAGGATTGATTAATTACTAATAGTTTTATATAATCCTTTTAGGGAAATGAAATAGCTGTATACATGAATAGGTTAAATTATCTGTATATCATTGGAATTCTTATTTTCATAGGAGTATGTTTGCTTTTGTGTTTCCTTTTATAAATGTTCTTATATTTTTCCTTGATTATATGTATGTTTTATTATTAACCACTGAAAAGAATAAAGACAATTTGGAAAATAACTACTGCTTTTTATTGAGTGATATTACTTTTCTATTGGTTTGTTCTCTGAAAAGAATTACTTGTATATCATCATTTATAAATTACTGTACTGGGTACTACAAAGCTATCAAAAGAAATATTGGTTTGATACCTGCTTCCAAGGATCTTAATATCTAGATGAGGTCATAGAATATTCACCTGTGAAATTACTTATAAAGAATGTTTACAAATGAGTGCAGATTTAATACTCTAAATAGATTTTAGAAATGAAGCAAAGACTGTAAGGGAGCAATCAGAGTGTAGCAGTATTAATCAGGAAGGCATTTCGAGGTGAGTTTGGAGTAAGTGCTAAATGCAAGGAAAACAGTATTTTAGAAAAGGAATATCAGAGGGAAAAGAATGTAATTTACTAAAGCATAGAGGACGATATGGCCATACTAAGTGCAAGGATAGCCCTTTGTTGGGCTCATTCTTTTAAAACCCGCAGTTGTTAAAAATGTAGGTTTGGATCCACAAATTGCTTCAAATTCTGCTCTACCACATACTTGCTATGTATTCTTGAATGAGCTTTATTTATTTATTTATTTTTTCATTTTTAAGTATGGGGACTAAATTAACCTACCTTGAGTATAAAAAAAAAAATGATGCATCTACAGTCTTTTGCACAGAGCTGGCCAAATAGTAAGTACTAAGTTACACAATCGCTCTTTGTATGTGTTTGCATTGTAAGCAATACTTAGCACATTTTACAGTGCTTATTTATCAGTCTGGTAGGCTGTAATTCTTTGAAGGGGAAGCTTTTATACATCAGGCACTATATTGGCAAATATAGGTATGCAATCAATTTTTACAGAACAAAATTATCCAAAGTAGAAAAGCCTTTTGGAGAAGTAACTGGTTGAAATCAGAAAAATGATAATCAGAAGGAAATCTTAAAAGCTGAGCAGTAGGGAGGAATAACATCACTAAGATAGTGACGTAGGTAATTCTTGACTACTGCTTGTTAGAGAGAAAACAACTAACAACTATTCATGGGCAGGAGCACTGAAAGAATCCTAGAACATGGGAGTGAGGTGGAAGCAGTCCTTTGCACCGCAGAGACTAAGACAAACCATGCAAAAGGGAAGGGGAAGGGCTGAATGCTGGCTACATCACCTCTCCCCCCGGCTGGTGCAGCACCTTGCCGAGAGGTTTACACTCAGCCTACAGTTTCTCTGGTGGGAAAAGAATGCCCAGGAATGACATCCAGCCCCACCTCCCCAGCATTGTGGTTTGCTTCACGAGAACTCCTACTCTGATTTATCTCCATAGGGACCACAGGGGAATCTGACTGTGACAGAGAAGTGAGGAAAGGCCTGCAACAACCAGCACGTGGATCTCATCCTATTTGCAGTGCCCAAGTAGTAGTCTCAACCAGCAGCTTTGCTTATCTGTGGAACCCTGTCAAGTGTGCAGTCACACCAGGGGACTCAGTGGAGTGCATGTCTGCATAATTTGGGTCCCCCTAGTGAGTGTTGCTGGCCCTTGAGCCTGGTCTGCCTATGCCCAGGCCGAAGAGCCTAGTTATAGCCCCACACACTGCTGATCATGGCTCCCAGCCTCTTCTGACCGGGAAACTTTTTCAGGAAAATTTAGGAGGTGCCCGAAGTGGGTTATCCTAGTCCTGCCCAAGTAGGACCTGAGTCAGCCTCACCTGCTCAGAGGTGTGACCTTTCCCCCCAGCCCTATGGGGTTAACAGGGGCTGGCAAGAAGACCCGGAAGCTGCAAAACCCACCCAGCAACTCGAGCTGAAAGGCTGACAAGCAGAGAGGATTACCATCAGAGTAAAGCCAGTGGTCCTGCTCATTCAGAGAATTTGGGACATGGGACACCTTAAGACCACAAACAAAGCATTAATAGCTTTGGAACTACTTCTTCCGCTGTGCCCAGGCAGGGAAAATAATTAGTAGCTTCACTTATTGCTAAATATAGCCTTCAGCTCCCTGGACCAGAGAATGTTACCAGAGCACACAAGAATCTGCATAGCCCACCCAACAGTTCTATTTGCACGTAAACAGCACTGCCTAGGGCTTTCCATGTTTTCTGAGCAAAACTGGTGGCCTCCGGATATTCAGTACACACTCTCAACTGATTAAGGTCCCCAAACAATGTAATGACAGTCTTGGATCTCGTCCTGCTGCTGTTATTAGGTCAAGGAACCTAATTCATAGCATCACTTACTGCTGAGTATAGTACCCAGTCCTGACTGTCTAGAAAGCCTGACCATAGAATCCAAACAACCATGAAGTCCATCTTACAGCCTCACTGGGGCAGGGAATCAAGCCAGCAATGCTATCTAGCTGTTCTCAGCCAATAACATCCCCTACCCCAAGTTCAGTGCTTGAACAGTTGCCTCACTCTAAAATAGATCCTAATAGCAGGCCCCATCTGCCTAAGGATGTTACCAGCATATATATTGAGAAACTCAAATTGAGCTGACTGGCAAAGAATTATCTCTACCAAAAAAACCTGTAAAGTCTGAAAGAGGAAGCCACTTACTTAAATGCACAGATGTTAACATAAGGAATCAGGATAATGAAAAATCAGGTAAATATTATACTACCAAAAGAACTAATGGAGCTGTAATAACTGATTGTAAAAAAAAATGGAGATTTATGAACTATCATATAAAGAATTCAGAATAATCTACTCTAGTGAACTACAAGAACACACAGACAAATAAAGAAAACAATGCATGGACAAAATGAAAAGTGTGACAAAGAAATAGAAAACATAAAAGATCAAAAGATCCTGGCACTTAAAAGTATTGAACTGAAGAATCCAGTAGAGAGCTTCAAAACCAGACTAAACCATTTAGAAGAAAGAATCAGCAACATGGAAGATGGGACATCTGAAATTATCCACTGAGAGGAACAACAACAACAAAAAGAATGCAAACAGTGAAGAAAGCCTATGGGACCTATGGGGCACAATGTAAACAATATATACATTTGGTATACTAGAAAGAAGAGAAAGAGACACAAAGTATATTTAAAGCGATAATGCTTAAAAACTTCTCAAACCTGGGGTGAGAGATAGGCATCCAAATTCAAGAGACCCAAAGGGCCCCAAATAGGCAGAACCTGAATAGGACTACATTGAGGCACATTGTAATGGTCAAAAGTCAAAGATGAAGAATTTTAAAAGCATCCAGAGAGAAGTTATATGCAGGGGTACCCCCTATAAGACTCTGACAGATCTCAACAGAAACTTTTTATTCTAGAAGATAAGGGGATGATATACTCAAAATACTGAAAGAAAAACACTGTCAGCCCAGTGAAACTGTCCTTCAGAAATAAAGGAAGGATATGTTACAAGAAACACTACAGGAAATTCTTTGAATGGAAATAGAAGAGTGCTAATTAAAACCATAAAACATAAGAAGGCAATGTAAAATTCACCTATAATTTCAAATGTATAGTAAAAATTGGAATTTTGTAATGTGGAAATGGTGGTGCATAATTCATGTACAACTTCAAAAGTTTTAAAAAAATAAACAGTAAAATAACCATAACTACCATAATCTATTATTAGTTACACAATATAAAAAATATAAATTGTAACAATAACAAAATGTGTGAGAGAAGAAAAGAGTAAAGCTTAGGAATTCTATTGAAGTTAAATTATTATTAATTTAAAATAAAGTGTTATAATTTTAAGATACCTTATGTAAACCTCATGGTAAGCACAAGAGGAAAATCTGCAGTAATTACACAAAAGAATATCATAAAGAAGTCACAGCATACTGATACTGCAAGATGTCAAAACACCAAAAAAGATAGTAGAATAAGAAACAAGGAACAATGGATCTACCAAACAACCAGAAAACAATGAACAAAATGGCAATAGTAAGTCATTACTTATTAATAATTCCTTTAAGTGTAAATGAATTAAATTCTCCAGTCAGAAGACATAGAATGGCTGAATAAAAAAATCAGACAAACACTATCCAATTATATGCTGTCTACAAGAGACATACTTCAGCCCTTAAGACACATAGACTGAAGGGATCGAAAAAGGTATTTCAAGCAAATGGTAACCAAAAAAAAAAAAAAAAAAGCAGGTATAGCTATACTTATATCAGACATAATAAATTTTAACTAAAAATGGTAGAGACGAGGTCATTATATAATGATAAAGGGATAAAGAAGATACAACATATTAAGAAGATACAACAATTGTAAACATGCGCTCAACACTGAAATACCTAATTACATAAAACAAAAACTAACAGCTAAAAGGAGAAATAACAATACACTATTAGTTGGGTGGCGTTAATAACCCTCTCTCGACAATGCATAAATCATCCAATCATACGAGAATAATGAAATTTAACAATACTAGATCAAATGGACCTAACAGACATGTACAGAACATTCCATTTGATGACAACAGCAGAATACACATTCTTCTCAAATGCATTTGGAATTTCTAGGATAGACTGTTAGGCCACAAAACAAGTCTTAGCAAATCTAAGAAAATTCAAATTATACCAAATATGGTTTCTTACCACATGAAATTAGAAATCAATAAGAAAACTGGAAAACTCATGAATACGTGTTAATTTACACTCTACTGAGCAAGCATTGGATGAAAGAAGAAAAAGGGGAAATATCTTGAGACAAATGAAAATGGAAAAAATGTACCAAAACTTAGGGGAAGTGGCAAAAGCAATTTTAAGAGGAAATATTCGTAGCAATAAATGCCTACTTTAAACAAAACAGATCTCAAACAAACCAACTCTATGCCTTAAGGAACTAGAAAAAGAACAAACTGAGCCCAAAGTTAGCAGAAGGAAGGAAATAACAAAGAGAAGAAATAAATGAAATAGAGAATAGGAAAACAATGGAAAAGATTAACCAAACTAAGAGTTCTTTGAAAAGATAAAGAAAATTGAGAAAACTTTAGCTAGACTAAGAAAAAATGAGAGAAGATCCAGATCAACAGAATTATAAATTAAAAAGGAGACATTAATCTTATACCACTGAAATAAAAAGAATCATAAGATGCTACTATGAACATCAATAAACCGAACAACACAGAATAAATGGAAGAATTCTTAGAAACATACAAATGACCAAGCCTGAATCAGGAAGAAATAGAAAGTCTGAATAGAACAGTTCCTAGTAATGAGATGGAATCAGCAATCAGAAATCTCCTAATGAAGAAAAACTTGAGACCAGATGGCTTCATTGGTGAATTTTACCAAACGTTTAAGGAAAAATCAACGCCAGCCTTTCTCAGACTCTTCCAAAAAGAGAGGAAGGAACACTCCCAAATTCCTTTTACAAGGCCAGCATTACTCTGATACTGAAGCCAGATAAGGACAGTACCAGAAAACAGCAACAACAACAACAAAAAACTACAGACCAATATTCATGATGAATATAGAGGAAATATTCTCAAATAAATACTAGCAAACTGAATTCAGCAGCATATTAAAGGGATCATTCACCATGATAAAGTGAGATTTATACCTAGGAAACAAGGATGTTTCAACATACATACTCAAATCAATGTGATACATCACATTAATAGAGTGAAAGAAAAAAAAATGATCATCACAATAGAAAAGGCTTTTGACAAAATTCAACATTTATTCATGAAAAACTTATCAAATTAGGTATAGAAAGAATGTACCTTAACTTAATAAAGGTCATATGTGATAAGCCTACAGTTATTATCGTACTCAATCTTGCAAGGTTGAAAGTTTTGCCTAAAAGATCAAGAGCAAGATAAGAGTGCCCACTCTCGCCACTCCTATTCAACATACTATTGGAAGTCCTAGACAGAACAGTCAGGCAAGAAAAATAAATAAAAGGCATCCAAATTGGAAAGGAAAACATGAAAATATCACTATTTGCAGGTGAAAATTCTAAAGACTCTACCAAAAAAGTAATCTAATTAATGAATTCAGTAAATTTGCAGGATACAAAATTAACATACAAAAATCAGTAGCATTTCCAAATACTACCAACAAATCAGAAAAAAAGAAATAAAATGACCCTATGTACAATGCCATCAAAAACAATAAAATGCTTAGGAATAAACTTAACTAAGTTTAGTTAAAATATCTCTACTCTGAAAACTAAATGACACTGATGAAAGAACTTGAAGAAGACATAAATAAATAGAATAATATTTTGTGTTCAGGGATTGGAAGAATTAATATTCTTAAAATGTTCATACTTCCCAAAGCCATCTATAGATTTAATGCAATCTCTATCAAGATTCCAATTGCATATAATACAAAAGTAGAATAAAAAAACACTCATAAGATTCATATGGGACCACAAAAGACCACAAAAACAATCCTGAGAAAGAACAAAGAGGGAGGCATTATACTTTCTGATTTAAAGCTATATTATAAAGCTACAATAATCAAAACAGTGTAGTATTGACATAAAAACAGACATATAGATCAATGGAAAAGAATAGAGAGCTCATAAATAAACCCAAGTATATACAGTCAAATAACATTTGTTAAGGGAGGCATGAATGAATACACAGTGGAGAAAAGAAAGTCTCTTGGATAAACGGTGCTGAGAAAATTGGATAGTAACATGCAAAAGAATGAAACTAGACCCCTATCTTACACTGCTCACAAAAGTGAACTTAAATGGATTAAATATATAAACATAAGACCTGAAACCATGAAATTCCTAGAAGAAAACAAAACATTTTCTTGACATGGGTCTTGGCAATGAATTTTTGCAGATGAGACCTACAGCACAAGCAAACAAAATAAAAAACAAGTGGGGCTACATCAAACTAAAAGTCTTCACAGCAAAGAATCAACAAAGTGAAAAAAACCTACAGTACAAGAAAAAGAAATTTGCAAATTATATATCTGATGGGCTAATATCCAAAATATATAAAGCATTTATATAACTTAATAGTAAAAGACAAAAACACCCCAAAATTTAAAAATGTGTAAAGAACCTGAGGAGACATTTTTTTCAAAGAAGATATACAAAAGGACAGCAAGCACATAAAAAGATGCTCAATATCATTAGTCATTAGGTAAATACATATGAAAATCTCAAAGAGATACACCTTAGGCTTGTTAGAATGGCTATTGTCAAAAAGTCAAGAGATAAAAAGTGTTGGCGAGGATAGAGAGAGAAAGGAACCCTTATGCACTGTTATGTGAATATAAATTGATACAGCCACAATGGAAAACAGTATAGAGGATCTTCAAAAAATTAAAAATATAATCATCATATAATCTAACAATTCCACTTCTGGAAATATATCCAAAGGAAATGACAACACTAACTTGAAAGGTATCTGCCCCCACCCTGTTTATAGCAGCATTATTTATAATAACCAAGACATGGAAACAATCCAAGTGTCCATCTGTGGATGAATGGATAAAGATGTTTTGGTATCTATATACTGGAATATTATTCAGCCATAAAAAACAAGTCAATCTTGCCATTTGTGACAGCATGGATGGACTTTGAAGATATTATACTAAGGAAAATCAGAAAAGACAAAATACTGTATGATTACACTTATATGTAGAATATAAAAACAAATTAAAAAACCCCTGTTATTCATAGAACAAGAAATCAGATTTGTGGTTACCAGATGTGGGAGAATTGGAGAAAGGTAAAAACTTTGAGTTATATGATGAATAAGTACTAGTGATGAGATGTAAACATAATGACTAGTTAACAGTGCCGTATGCTCTATATGAAAGTTGTTAAGAGAATAAATCTTAAGGGTTTTCATCAAAGCAAAAAAAATACACATATACATCATCTCATATAGATAGAATAAAAAGAAATTTTTTGCTTTCTCTTTTTATTCTATAAGATGATGTATGCTAACTAAAGTTGATGCAGTAATCATTTCACAAAATATGTAATTAAAACCACAATGCTATATACCTTAACCTTATTCATCAGTGTATGTCAATTATATCTCAATAAAACTGGAAACAAAGGGCTGAGGAGTAGAGTTTAGATTTGAGAGATTTGTGCTTATCAATGGAATTATGATTAGAGAACATCATTGACAGCTGTGGGTCAAGATTGTCTAAAACAAGTTTGAAAACTGTCTCAATGTGATGCCTAGAAAGAAGAAAGAATCCTCTTAGGTTCTAAATTAGTCTAAGGTAACAGTAGACATTAAACCTGGGCAAAAGAGAAAATAGATGAGAAGAAAGAAGTTGTAGAGTAGAAGGAGAGAGCAAAAGAAATAGTTTAAAATGTGAATAGGAAGAAAAATGGCAAGTTGACCCAAGTAACTCTTTTGCTACCAGGATGCCACAGAACATTTATTGTCGATTGTGACACTAATCTGCAACATTAGCAAAAATATATATACTTTATTTATTTATTTATTTATTTATTTATTTATTATAAAATATATATACTTTAGTGATTCATGTGTTCTGTACTGTGTCCCTTTGTTTTAGTGGAGATGTAAATGTTACATTCCAGGAACAAATACCTCTAAAATAGTGACATATTTTCTTCCCCATTGCTTTTTGTCAATATTCTGATAGCAGATGTCATTTACTCATTATATTTTAAAAATAGTCTATATTCAGGTAGAAGTTATGCATTTACCCATTTAACCCAATTCTGTATGAAAAGAGTTAACTACCTACCCAGAGACTATTTCTTTTTTCCCCTTGGGAGAAAAAAATCTCTCTTTTTTTTTTTACATTTAACATTTTTTTTAATTTAAATATAATTCATGTATTTATATTAGTTTCATGTATATAATATAGTGATTTGACATTTTTATTCCTTATAGTGTAATTACCCTACTAATTCTAGTAGTCATCTGTCACTGTGCAAACTTATCACAATATTATTGACTATATTTCCTTTCACCCTTTTCACCCATCCCCTAGCAACCACCCCTTTGGTCTCTGTTTCTATGAGTCTGTTTTTGTTTTGTTTGTTTGTTTTTAGATTCCACATATAAGTGAAACCATGTAGTATTTGTCTTTCTCTGACTTATTTCACTTAACATAATACCTACAATGTCCATGCATATTGCAAATGGTAAGATTTCATTTTTTTATTGCTGCATAATATTCTAGTGAGTGTGTGTGTGTGTGTGTGTGTGTGTGTGTGTGTGTGTGTGTGTGTGTACCACTTTTTCCATTCATCTATCAATTAACAACTAGATTGCTTCCATATCTTGGCTATTGTAAATAATGCTGCAGTGAATATAGGGGTGCATATATCTTTTCAAATTAGTGTTTTCATTTTTTTAGATAAATACCCAGAAGTGGAAATGTAAGGCCTGAAACCATAAAACTCCTAGAAGAAAATATAGGGAGCAAATTATTTGAAATAATTATTTGATCATATATAAATATATATATTTTTATATATCCCTCAAAGAAGGGAAACAAAATCAGAAATAAACAAATGGGATGACTTCACATTAAAAAGGTTCTACACAGCAAAGGAAACCATCCACAAAACAGAAAGACAACCTACTGAATGGATGAATATATTCACGAAAGATATAACCAATAAGGAGTTGGTATCTAAAATGTACAGGGAACTTGTACAACTCAATAACAAACAAAAAATCAGTTCAATCAGAAAATGAGCAGAGGACATGGAAACTACTATTTTGACATTAATACATAGCAGCTCACCTTCTCTTTGCAGACACTTAAATTCTACCTGATAATTTCACTTTACTAATCAAGAGTTAGTTTTGAAGGGTTCAGAGGGCCTTTATGAATTCACTGGAACTAATAACTCATGTCTCATAGTGTCCCTACAAAAACCACCTCATTGAATATATGTGTTAGAATTCATTTGGATTAATTTTAAAGGCTTCCTATGAAATTACTCATTGAGCAAAGATGATAAAAATTGATCTGTACACTATTGTCTAATGAAAGTGGTTTATTTTTATATTATCTTTGCTTAAAACCATAGATATGTATAGTTTGGAGCAACCTCTATGATATATAGTTCTGCTTTTGTAAAATTTCTATTATGTTTTTACTCAATGAAATTTAGGGGACGATTATTAAAAGCATGCTTTTATGCTTAATGGAAACAAAATTCAAACTTAAGTCATTTTTATAAATGCTGTTACATAGCCAAAGAATAGTAATTTCTTTTTGAAATTTGAAAAAAATAAAAAATAAAATTTGAATAAGGGAAAAGATCAAGAAATGAATTTGAAAGCAGAATGTTTGAGAATACTACTGCAACTTTTAAATTATTCCTTAGGTTTTAAAATATATATTTTAAAAATTTGATGTTAACTAGAGATTGTAGAACGCTCCCTTGCTATACTTTTAAATTTAATTTTAAATGAATGTGGTGTTCCTGTAGTAAAATACATATGTTTTTAATGTACATTGTGCTGTAATTTTTTTCAATGTGAAAATTATTTTCAATTTTATTTTCTACATTATATGAGAAAATGAACAAAGTTTCATACTCTGATTAAGACTTGAATTTATAGGGTTTTTTTTTTGGGGGGGGAGATGGTTGTAGATATTTACATATCATCTGATTATCAAATCTTATACAAGGGACTATTTGTACTCGTGAAACTTTTTTTTTTTTCGCCAAAAGCAAGCATTATTTATCTTTGTCTTTAGTTGTAGTATTTATAAAATAATTATCCTAGCAGTTTCTTTTCTTATTCTTGGAATTATATTTACTCGTTAGGTTTAATTGAAAATAGTGTCAATACATATATTAGGATGTTTTCCTAGTAGGTAATATAAAATGGAAAGTGTTTTTGTTTTTTATCTTGGATATCGTTTTTTTTCCTCAGTTTTTAAAAGATGATACCTGAAGAAAATCTAGATGAGATATTTAGCTGATTTTGTTTTTGGTTAGTTTTGAAACATTTTAAATTTAAGTTGAATTTTTAAAATTTTCTTTTTCTTTTGAAGAGATATTAATTCTGTTTATAAGACCAGTGTAGCACCAAGTGATAAATATGACCAAGCTAAATAAATGCCCTGTGATAACTCCTTAATTGATGCTATGGTGGGTTATTATCCTATTAATTTTCTCATGTCCTTGCACATGTTTCTTTCAGAACTATCCAGTGTATTATGTTTCTGTCACATATTTCCTCCTGAAACCAGAATGTCACTTGAAAAATGACTGTAACTCAAATGTCTGTGGAGACCATGCAGTTAAAATAGATGAATGATTTCTGGTAACTGACATAAGACCTCTATGCTGGTGAGAAAGTAAGGAGTTGTGGAGACTAGAAAACTGGAGAGTATCTGCTGTTTAAGTGCAATCATCACTAAATAGCTTCAACTAATTTTTACTGTGTGGGTGTGATAGCCCAGAGTTCTCAGACATTCCAGGTATGTAGAGAAGCTAAAAGTGTGTGTGTGCGTGTGTGTGTGTGTGTGTGTGTGTGTGTGCGTGTGTAATTTTCTAGTTTTTAAAATGTGGCAAATCTAAAAAGCATTGTATGGACGGACACTGGCATATCGATTACTGATGCATAAATTGCTTTAGAATATCTCATTTAAAGTTTTGTCTATAAAAATAAGCATTTAAAACTACTAAAAGTTTAGGCATAGTTTTTTTTTATGGTGATAATCAAAAACATTTCCCCGATCTTTTAAACCCATCTAAATATAAATGAGGCCCAAGGTTTATAAGTTGGATGACAAAAAGCTAGTTAGGGACTGTCTCTCTCTTTCCCATCAGTAACTCCAAGACTATTTCCTTTCTTGTGTTTCCATCTGATTGGTTGTACTGTTCTTTTTCCTCAAGATCATTTATTTAACAAATCCAGATAATTCTGCTTCCTTAATAGCTTTCATATCTATTCACTTTGACATTCATCTCTACATCCATCGCAACTTCTTTAGTTGAATCCACCATCATCTTTCATCTAATTAATGTCAACATTTCCTAACTGGTCTCTTTGCTTGTGGTCTTTCCAAATCCATTCTTCACACTTGAGATAGAAGAATGACCTAACAATAAATTAAATCACAGGCCTGCTTAGATCTTTCAAGGATTCTTCATTAACCTTAGAATAAAAACTAATCACCTTAACATGATCTACAAGGCTCTTTATTACCAGGCCTTTGGTTACATTTCTAACATCATCTCTTGTCATTCCTCTTCATATTCTATGCTGCAGCCAGATTGAATTTCTTTGACATTTATGTTTTCTTTTGTTTATAGGCCTTTATAAATGTGGTCCTCCAGCCCAGGCCTTTTCCCATTACCCATTCTGCAGCAAGTTAACGTGTGAAGAATAGGATAAATAAATCATTAAAAAAGTTTAGATCTAATTGCAATGAGTGCATGATTGTCCCAGTTGCCCTTTCAAAGTCCAGAGCTTAGTCAACTTTTTAGGACAGCAGAAGTAACAGCACTTACATTTTAAGTCTCTGTGTATTTTGGATTTTTTTTCAAGGCAAAAACTTACTTATTTGAATTATCCAGAGTAGGAAAAACTCTGACATTATAAAGGTATATTTTAATTTTTCTGAGTCAGCAAGGTATCTCTCTACATCTTTGTATCTATCTCTCTGTTCCTGTCTCTTGTCTCTTTCACACACACACACACACACACACACACACACACCACCTAGAAGATGTCACATCAAACAAAAAGTGTCATTAATGAGAGTTTTATTAGAACTAATAGTAATGGCTCAAACCAACATTTAAGGAGTGTGTTCAATATATAGATGTTATATTATTAAACATGGGTATAACATTTTCAAAGAAAATAATTTTCTCATAGGTTTTTTGAAACACGAGGTCATTCAAAAGCTTCAACATTAAGAGCAAAGTTAGTCCTTAGCAAAGTTATTAAAATGAGTGAAAGGCTTTTTTAGGGGGGGAGTGGAGGGGCCATATGCTTCCTGTCTTTCTTTCATTGCCCTTTTCTTACCTTCCTATATGTCTCACAGATTGTCATATGTCCACTACTTCGTTCTGGGATTAATACAGCCAATGGTTGAATGGACTGTATTAGTATTCATATCACACTAACCATGAACTTGGAGACAACCTTGTTAGGTGATAAGACTGATGTTTAACAAATTCTCATTTGTTTTATTAAAATTTTTAAACAATGGCAGTATCATTGAAATCAATGTAGAGTCTCCCATGAAGAAAACACATCATTTGTATACATAAATTCTGATTATACCTAATAAATTCAAATTTTAATATTTATAATCATATTCTATCATTTCAGTGTAATTTTGACTTAATTCACATCAAAAATAACCTCTATAAAAATAGAGAACAGTGATGGTCACCTAATGAAGTGCTCTTGAATCTTTCATACAATTTCATTCTGTTTAAGCTTTCCTCTTAACAAAGATATGTAATAGGTTGGTTTAAGTTTGCAAACAATCTACAATAGGATGACAATAATGGAGTGAAACAAAGAATAACTGCTTATTACTAGCTGGAAGAATTGAAAACAGATGAAAGATATATTGAGTCTCATGAGATTTTGCTGTCTGCCAGAACTAATCGCATTAACTTTAACCCACCTGAGACTTTAGGCTTCCATTTATCTCATCTGTGAAAAAATGTCTTTTTCCTTATTTATGACTTCGCTAGTCTTATATTGCTAGATCATTGCCGACTTATTCTTAAATATAACAACATAATTATGCATCTTATTATTTTAGCCATCATAATCACATGATTCGGCAAAATTATTTTGCTTTTTCCTCTTTCTAAAATTTAGTTTGTGAACGAAGTAGAAAAAGTACAATAGGTATTTCATTCTCTCTTATTGAGGTATAATTGACATAACATTGTATTAGTTTCGGGTGTACAATGTAAGAATCCAGTATGTTTGTATAGTGCAAAATGATGATCACAATAAGTCCTGTTAACATCCATCAGCATACACAGTTAATATTTTTTTTATTATAAGCACTTTTAGGATCTACATTCCTAGCTACTTTGAAATATGTAATGAAGTATTATTTACTGTAGTCACCATGCTGTACATAATATCCCCATGACTTATTCATTAATAAATGGAAATTTGTACCTTTTAAGCCCTTTCACCCATTTTACTCATCTCTTCCTCAGGCAACCACCAATCTGTTCTCCACATTTATGAGCTCAGTTTTGTTTTTGTTTTTAGATTCTACATATTAGTGTGATCATGGGGTATTTATCTTTTCTTGTCTGACTAGTTTCACTTAGCATAATACCCTGAAGGCCCATCCATGTTGTTATGTTGTTGCAAAATATCATTCTATTTTATGGCTCAATAATATTCCATTATATATATAACATTCCATTATATGTATGTATGTATATATTATGTATATGGTTATATATATATATATATAACCATCAATGTGCATTTAGATTATTTCCATGTCTTTTGTTCTCTTTGGATAAGTACCGAGAAGTAGAGTTTGTGGATCATATTGTAGTTTTATTTCTATTTTTTGTGGCACCTCCATACTGTTGTCCATAGTGGCTGTACTAATTTGCATTCCCATCAACAGTGTACAAAGGTTCCCTCACCAACACTTGCTATCTCTTGTCTTATTGATAATAGCCATTGTAACAAGTGTGAGATGATCTCTTATTATGATTTTGATTTGCATTTCCCTGATCATTATTGATGTTGAGCATTATTTGATATACCTGTTGACCTTTTGTATATCTTCTTTGGAAAATGTCTATTTAGACATTCAGAAAAAAATGTTTATTCAGACAATTCTCTGAAAAGAAAATTATGAAAAAAAAGTGTGTTTCTATGAATAAGTTTGTTCTCTTTATTTCTTCCTTTTTTGCCCATAACTTTTTTCTATACCTTTCTTTTTACTTAACAAAAGCTTCTTATAATCTGATCTGCTTTTTTATGATTTTGCTCAATGTTACATAATTATCATATTTTAAAAATTTTACTAAAGTATTATTTAGCTACATTAAAATATGATTCCTCATTTAATGATGAATATATCGGTTGTATTCAGTAGTATAATTCTTTTATATCTTTGGTAAATCAAGGCATACTAGGAGAGCAGTAAAATGATAATCTTTGTATGACACATTAGGAAAAATGGATGAAGGGAATTGCTTTAAATCGTTAAGCTGACTGGGGTGAAAGTAGGTGTTCAGCCTGTCTCAGTACACACCCCATAAGGCTTACCAAGGGCTTAGCTACAGACAAGGTAGGAAGCTCTATGAATTATAATGTCTTAGTGGCATACATTTAATATCTTTAGATGTAAGTGAAAAGAAATCAGTCAGTCTTCTAGAGTGTCTTTAAGACTGACAGTTTTTTTTTTTTTTTCCAAATGGGGTTTCTAGCACATAATAGATAATCAGTATATTTTGAGAAGCTCAAAGTTATATAGACAAGACATTCAAATAATTTGATAAATTTTTTACTTTTTATCCTGAAATCTGACATTGTTTAACTTGTTAACATAACCACTATTTGACACTTCTGTAATTAAAAATAAACAAACAAAAACCCTAGATAATAATAGTAGTTACCATTTGGGGCACCCACTTTTTATCTACCTCACATGTGCTCATTTAATTCTCATACCATCATTGAAAAACAACCCTGATTATGATCCTTATTTTGTATAAGATAAGCCTGTGCTTCATAAATTTAAGTAATTGAAAAATTACCTACTAAGTAGTGGAGCTAGGATTTAAAGAGGCTGATCTGATTCTATAGCCTGAAATTAATGTGTTTGCTGTCTCTAAGAAGAATCACTGACCTGTAGCATTTGTTGAATAAATGACTTTTAGATCCCCAGTTATAAGCCTCAGAAGCTTCCCTCTCTCTCCATCAACCACTTGTGGCTTGTTCTTCTCTACAGGTACCTCCAGCTCTTGTTTCATCATCCTCTTTGCCAGTGATGTCTTTTTCCAGACAGAGTATAGGGCATGCGAGCTATGTCAGTAGACTAGCATTCTTATGCAGACACTGAATCCTGGTCTTGGCCTCATTTGCATTTAGAGCCTAGATCATCTGCTTTTAAATCCTAGCTTTTCTACTTAGTAGCCCTGTGACTTTGGACGAGCTATATAACCTCTCTGTGGCACAGTTTCCTCATCATTGTATAATAAAAGTAATAATAGTACGGGCGTTATATAGGATTGCTTGGAATATTAAATTATTTTAAAGATGTATAAAATTTGACATATTGCTAGACATATATTAATTAATATTTATTAGCTATTATTTGTGATAAGTGGATTCTGATCAATTTAATAACTTTTTTATAGGAAAGATTATTAGAAAAGACTAAGTCTTGAATTTTAAAATACCAATTGCATTTTTATGGTGAAAATTTTTATTAGTGATTTATCTCTGAAATACTTGAGAGCAGTATTACAATCATTGACATTTTATATTTAGAATTTTGAATATATTGTGATATATTACATAATGGAGGGTGGAGTGAAAGAAGGAAGTTGTCACGATGCTTAAGATTACTTGTAATAATTTTGTTCCACTTTTTGATGTAGTGCAATATTTGGATTTCTAGGAAAGAGGTAGAAAACTAAGGCACATCTAAGTGAAAGAAAAAGGTCTTTTAAAATGTAATTAAGCTTTTAATTATCAAAACTTGATGTGTAGACTGTTGCATTAAAGCTATCTCAATTGCCAAGGAAATTCAATAACAGCAAACTTAGGAAAAATTTTGCCTAATTGGTGGGTTTTAAAGAATCTGTCCCAATGGTGAGAGGAATTTGCATGGATAAGATTAAACAATAACCAGTAAAAAAATCCATCACATTTAAAAAAAAAATATATTCAAATATAAGTGTTTCTGATGTTCTGGGATCTCAGGGTGTATCTACAAAATATGCTACTTAGCCTCAGTCCTTTTCTTACTTTCTATTTCCTATTGAAAATGGGATGCATTACTTCTCAAAATGATAAACTCGACTGAGGACTGTCAAGTTATGTTCCCCCTGGCCACATCTGGCCCTCTATAGATATTTGTAAATAAAGTTTTATTGGGACTAACACAACCATGCTCATTTGTTTACATATTGTCTATGGCTGCTTCATATTGAATCAGCAAAGCTGAATATTACAACAGAGACCATATAGACAACAAAGCCAAAAACATTTACTATCTGGATGTTTATAGAAAAACATGTTTGCCAATCCTGGAGTAAACAGATATATTCGCAAATGAGAGCTTATTTCAACTTAATGTTTCATACTTTTTCTGCCAGGAATATTACCTCTCCCCATAAGATTTTGCTATGAATATCAACAGTACTGATTAAAAATGGCTTATGTTCCTTGTATGTTAATCTTTTCCTTTTTATTTATACTATAAGCTCCCATAGCATGCTTAGCAGTGTAGGAATATCCTTATAGAAAATATAAAATATTGCAAAAATAGAAAATAGGAAATGTGACTTAAAATATTGAATGGGACTGTTGTGTCCAGAATAACCAGACCCAACTTGAGTGCTCTTAACCAGGAGACAGTTTATTAGCCGGCGGCTGTCCTTGCAAAGGAGCAGCCTCGAAATGCCAAGATACAAGGTTTTTAAGCCCCAAATCCTATTCCTCATTCTGTCTTAAACACAAAGGTCCATCTTTCTCCTATTCACTACCTGTCAACCCACTGGTCAGGTGTGCAAGCGGGAAGTACAGAAGCAGAAAGCTTGTGTTAGAATGTTATGTTCCTATGGGTGATTGCCTATGTTCCCATGGACAATAGCCAGTGTTCCCATGGGCGATGGCCAAACAGTAATTCTCAGCTTATATACAATTGATTATTTTTCATGCCACTCAAGCAAGCAGGGTTACACAGGCTAAAATTGGCAGTTAGCGTATGAGCTCATTGTTACAAGTTTCATGATTAACAGAATGTGGTTAGGGGTTCCAGAAACTAGGCCTAAGTTATGGACTTCCTTTGTCCAGTTTCAGGTTTTAATTATTCTTTAACCCTTTCACATTTCAGCGGGCTATTACAGGGACAACCAATTGATCTCTTATATGATCACATTATTTTATGAAACTCAACTAATTTGTTGAAGCAATTTGCTGAGAAAAGAACATTGACTTACCCCCCCCCCCAAAAAAAAAGAAAGAACATAGTCTATATGACTTGGAAAAAAGGCATAAAATTATGAGTATTAAAAAACACTGAAACAGGAGTAGAGGAAACATGCGGAGTGAGAAACATCCCCAGAGCTCTCCCTTTGAAGCAACAATAAACCGAACATCTAAAACTCAACAAAAAACACCCAAATTGAACACTAGCACATATGAGCATGAGATCTACGCATAAGAGCTACCACAGGTCAGAACCCTGGGTGTCAGGCGGTGGACTGGCAGAAATAAAGAAGCTGCCTCTCACAGCCCCTGGAACTCCTTGTAGGAGGACGGCGGGGTGGGGGGGGTGGGTGAAGGTGCCACAGCTTCCCTGAACAATCCTGCCTGAGAGTACTGTGAGCCCTATGTGGCCGGTGGCAGTTCCCAGTCATCAGGGCAGAAGGCAGAGAAACCGATGACACAGAAACGAAAGTTGATTTTTACCGTCTGCAGTTGCAAAAAACGAGGCTGAGTCACAGCCCCCAAACCCCAACCCAGAGGGCCCCTCCCCCATACTCTCTGAGAACAAACACCGCAGAGCCTCAGGGGAATCTGAGCAAACGCTACCGAACTGTTGCTAATGCTGACAGGGACTGAAACTGACAGTAGCGAGCTTTATTATCTATAAGAAAATAAAAAGGCATTTTTAAGGCTTTATATAAAGCAGGGATCCAAGAGGCTTAAACGCCACTGACTAGAAACCAAAAGAAAAGCACCTTCTTTGCAGCAGTCTAAAGAGAGACCTTTATATAATAAATCTTTTTTTTCTGGTAAAAAAGCAGAATACATTTCCATTAATGCCCAGGCAGAGAAATAGTCTATTAAACACCATGAACAACCAAGCATCTCAGAAAGAAAGAGAAAAATCTCCAGAAAATAAGCTTACAGACATAGAAATATGCCACTTAAATGAAAGAGAATTCAGGATGGTACTTCTGAAAAAACTCAGTGTATTCCGAAACAAGTCATATTAATAATTTCAGGAATTGAAAAAACACCTAGATGAGCACAGCAAGGAGATTGAAACCCTCAAAAAGAACCAAATAGAACTTCTGGAGATAAAAACAAAACAAAACAAAACAAAACAAAACACTGCAAGAGTTGAAAAATGAAAAGGCAAGCTTGGGAAATAGAGTCGACCAAATGGAGGAAAGGATCAGTGATATCGAAGACAGAAATCTAGAAATAAATCACAAGGAAAAAGAGAGAAACCAAAGAATGAAAAATAATGAAATGCAAGAACTAGCTGATACCATCAGGAGAGGAAACAAGAATAATGAGAATTATCGAAGGCAAGAAAAAGGAAAGTAGTTAGAAAGCATTTTCAGACAAATAGTTGATAAGAATTTCCCAAATCTAAGGAATGAGCTGGAGCATGGAATTCAAGAAGTTAACAGAACACCTAATTATTTAAACCCAAGAAGGCCTTCACCAAGACACATTGTATTAAAATTATCAAAAATCAATGACAAAGACAATTCTTAGGGCAACCAGGGAGAAGAAAAAGGTAACTCATAAAGGAAAACCCATTCGATTATCCTTGGACTTCTCAGTGTAAACCAGAAAGGAATGAAATCAAATATTTAAACTATTAATTGAAAGGAACTACCAGCCTAGAATAATGTATCCAGCTAAGCTCTCTTTTAGATATGAAGGAGAAATTAAAACCTTTCCAGACATACAAAAATTGAGGGAATTCTCCACTCTGAGGCCTGTACTACAGGAAATACTGAAAGGGATCAGCTCACCTAAAACAAAATGACAAAAAAACAAAAAAGCAAAAAACAGGAATAAAGTGACTATCAGGCAAATAGAAGTGGAGGAGTGCAACTCCTTACTAAGAACAGGGCATTATAAGCTTAAATAGAAGTGGAGGAGTGCAACTCCTTACTAAGAATAAATGTTCAGCATACAAAAGAACAAATTGAGTTAACAATGACTGAAAAAAGGAAGAGTCAAAGATACACAAGGACAAATTAAATAACATAAGCCATGCACAAAAGAAAATGAACAACTGTATATATATAATTATCCTTTACATATTCGTAATGGTAACCACACACCAAAGATTCAGAACTGAAAAACAAGAAGAACCAGAAGGAAAACCCATAAATGCCAACCAAAACAAACAAACAAAACAGATACACAAGGACAAGGAAGCAATGGAAACACTGAGCTACCAGAAAGCAAAACATAAAATGGTTATAGAAAAACCTCATAATCACCCCAAATGTAAACGAACTAAACTCACCAATAAAAAGACACAGAGTTGCAGATTTGATCAAAAAAACAAAACCCAACCATATGCTGCCTCCAGGAGACACATCTCAGTTCCAAAGACAAATATAGATTCAAAGTAAAAGAGTGGAAAATTATATTTCAAGCAAATGACATTCAGAGAAAAGCGGTTGTAGTGGTATTAATATTGGATGAAAAAGACTTCAAAATAAAAAAGGTAAAGAAAGATACTGGGGACACTTCATGATGATAAAGGGAATCATGCATCAAGAAGACATAACACTTATTAATATCTATGCTCCCAACAGGGATCTTGGAAATATATAAAGCAATTATTAACAGAACTAATGGGAGAAACAGAGCAAAACACGATCATAGTAGGGGATCTAAATACCCTACTGTTGGATAAGAACAGATCATCCAAACAGAAAATCAGGAAATAACATCCTTAAATGACACATTAGACCAACTGGACATAATTGACATTTACAGAGCCTTCCATCCCAAAACAGCTGCTTGTCCATTCTTCTCTAGTGCACATGGAACATTCTCAAGGATTGACCACATACTGGGACACAGAGATAGCCTCAATAAATATAAGAGAGTTGAAATCATACCAACCATATTCTTTGGTCATCGTGCTCTGAAACTAGAGATCAACTGCAAAAAGAGATCAATAAGAACCACAAGTACATGGAGATTAAACAACATGCTACTGAATAATAACTGGGTCAGGGAAGAAATAAAAAGAGAAATCAAGAGATACATAGAAATGAATGATAATGATAGTATAACATATCAAAACTTTTGGGACATGGCAAAAGCGGTCATAAGACGAAAGTTCATATCATTACAGGCCTATCTCCAAAAACAAGAACAAGCCCAAATAATCAACCTAATACTTCATCTTAAAAAAAACTAGAAAAGGAAAAACAAGTGAAGCCTCGAGTCAGCAGAAGGAAGGAAATCATCAAAATTAGAGCAGAAAGAAATGAAATTGAAAACAAAACAAAACAAAAACAGTAGAATAAACAAATGCAACAAAGACCTGATTCTTTGAGAA
Source organism: Pteropus vampyrus (assembly GCF_000151845.1). Taxonomy (NCBI): domain Eukaryota; kingdom Metazoa; phylum Chordata; class Mammalia; order Chiroptera; family Pteropodidae; genus Pteropus; species Pteropus vampyrus. The sequence continues at coordinate 16,059,005 of NW_011888793.1, forward strand.
AGTTAATAAAATTGACACACCTTTGTCTAGACTCACTAAAAAAAGATAAAGGACACAAATAAACAAAACCAGAGATGAAAGGGGATATTACGACTGCTATCGCAGAAATAAAAAGGATCATACAAGAATACTATGAAAAAGTACATAACACCAAATATAATAACCTACAAGAAATGGACCAGTACTTAGAAAGATAAACCTTCCTGAACTGATTCAAGAACTGGAAAATCTAAATAGACCGATCAGCATTATGGAAATTGAAACAATCATCAAAAACCTACCCAAAAGTAAAAGTCCAGGACCAGATGACTTCACCAGTGAATCCTACCAAACATTCGGAGAAGATTTAATACCTATTCTCTTCAAACTCTTACAAAAAATTGAAGAGGAGGCAGTACTTCTCAACTCAATTTATGAAGCCAGTATTACTCTGACACCAAAACCTCATAAAGATAACACAAAAAGAAAACTACAGACCAATATCTCTCATGAATACAGATGCAAAAATCCTAAATAAGATACTAGTGAACCGAATACAATGATGTATTAAAAAGATTATACACCACGATCAAGTGGGCTTCATCTCAGAGGCACAGGGATCATTCAACATACGGAAATCGATTGTGATACACCACACAAATTAAAAAATAAGAATCAAATGATCATATCAATAGATGCAGAGAAAACCTTCGACAAGATACAGTATCCATTTATGACCAAAACACTTAATAAAATCGGTATAGAAGGAAAGTACCTTAACATAATAAAGAACGTCTATGACAAACTCTCAGCCAACATTATACTTAATGGTGAAAAACTAAAAACCTTCCCTCTAAGATCAGGAACAAGGCAAGGCTGTCCACTATTGCCACTGTTATTTAACATAACATTGGAGGTCCTAGCGAATGCAGTCAGTCAGACAAGAGCAGGATATAAGAGGCATCCAAATAGGAAACAAAGAAGTCATACTATCACTATTTGCGTATGACATCATTCTCTATATAGAAAACCCTAAAGACTTCACAAAAACACTACTAGAAACAATAAGCAAATACAGTAAAGTTTCTGGATACAAAATCAACATTCAAAAATCCATAGGGTTCCTATACTCTAATAATGAAGCGTCAGAACAAGAAGTGGAAAAAAATAATTCCTTTTGCAATTGCAACAAAAAGAATAAAATATCTAGGAATAAATCTAACAAAACATGTGAAGGACCTTTTAATGAAAACTACAAGACCCTATTAAGAAAAATCGAAGAAGATACAAAGAAATGAAAAGATATTCCCTGTTCTTGGATTGGAAAAATCAACAGAGGTAAAATGACCTTATTGCCTAAAGCATTATACAGATTTAATGCAGTCCCCATCAAAATCCCATCTACATTTTTTAAAGAAACGAAACAAAAAATCATCAGATTTGTATGGAAGCACAAAAGATCGCCGCGAATTGCCAACACCAAAAGAATGAGGCTGGAGGCATCACTCTGTCCAACTTTAAATTATAGTACAAAGCGACAGTAATCAAAACAATATGGTATTGGCAGCAAAACAGACACAGGAACCAGTGGAACAGAATTTAAGAGTCCAGAAGTAAACTCATATTTATATGAACAAATACTTTTTGACAAAAATGCCAAAAACATACAGTGGAGAAAGGAAAGCCTCTTCAATAAATGATGCTGGGAAAACTGGAAAGCCACTTGCAAAAGAATGAAACTAGACTGTTGTCGATCACCACACACCAAGATTAACTCAAAATGGATTAAGGACCTGACTATAAGACCTGAAACAATAAAAAACATAGAAGAAAATCTAAGAACTTTACTCAAGGATCTTGGACTTAAAGAGGATTTTATAACTTTAACCTTAAAAGCAAGGGGAGTAAAAGCTAAAATAAATGCTTCTGTTTAGCAAAAGAAATCATCAAGGTAAAGAGACAACCATCCGAATGGGAAAATATATTTGCGAGCAACACCTATGATAAGGGCCTAATAATAAGGGCCTAAAATATACAAAGAACTCATACAACTCAATAACAACAAAAAAGCAAATGATCCATTCAAAAATGGACAGTGAACTAGACCAGACACTTCTTCCTAGAGGACATACAAATGGCCAAATAATATTTGAAAAGGTACTCAACATCACTAGTTATGCAAATCAAAACCACAATGAGACACCATCTCGCACTTGTTAGAATAGCTACAATCAACAGGACAAGTAATAACAAATGTTGGAGAGGATGCGGAAAAAAGGAACTCTCATACACTGCTGAAAGGACTGCAAATTGGTACAGCCACTATGGAAAACTATGGAGGTTCCTCAAAAAACTAAGAATTGATCTACCATATGATCTAGCAATCCCTCTACTGAGTATTTACCCACAAAACTTGAAAACCCATATCCGAAAAGGTATTTGCACACTGATGTTCATTGCAGCATTATTCACAGTGGCCAGGATGTGGAAGAAACCGAAGAGTCCTACAATAGATGATTGGCTAAAGAAGCTGTGGTACATGTATACAAAGGAATATTACTCCGCCTTAAGAAGAGATGAAATACTGCCATTTGCGACAACATGGATAGACCTCGAGATAATCATGCTAAGCGAAATAAGCCAGAGAGAAAAGGTTGAATATCACATGATATCACTTATATGTGGGATATAAACCTAAAAGCAACAAATGAACAGGACAAACAAACAGAGACTCATGGACATGGACTATAGATTGGTGGTTACCAGAGGGTAGGGTATAGGGGAGGAAGGGATAGTAGACGGTTAAAGGGGGGTCAAATATAGAGGTTAGGAGGAGGGTGAAATGGATAAAGGGGATCAAATATATGGTAGCTGAAGGAAACTGGACTTTGAGTGGTAAACACACAATAGAATATACAGATGTCAGATTATAATGTACACCTGAAAATTATATAATTGTATTAACCAATGTTACCCCAATAAACTTAAAACAAAGTTAAAAAAAGCACTGAAAAAAACTATCATCATTAGCATCATTAAAAATAACCTATTAGTTGATATTTGAATGTCTTCTCAACATTTTTCACCGATTTTCATCTCATTTTCTTTTGCTTTTGCTCATTTAGTTCTAGCCTTTTTAGCCATTATTTTCATGATTCTCTGTATATATTTTTGGATTCTTTAAGTTCTCTCTATGGTTTGTAGTCCAGAATTGAGATCAGATCTCAAAGAGAGCTCTCATCAGTCCAAGAGCAATAGTTGGATTACCCTCTAACCCATGTAATCTTGTGTGAGGCACTGTGCATCCTAATTATCATCAGGAAATAAGATCCATGTAAAGGCCACCTCCCTATGTCTCCTTTCTCTTTTTAAAAGTAAATTTGAATGAACACTGGGAGCGGAAACCAGCAAGAGTCCTCTCTATGGATTTTAGAACTTCCTGTAATTCATTTGCACATATGTATAGTTTACCTACTCTGGGGAGATGATGCTGATTATTTAAAAATCAGAGATGAAAGAAGAAACCCCAAAGCAAGGTGATTTATTTGCTTTCTGGTAAACTTGATTCTGTTTTGTAACCTTTGAAACATGGATTTTATGAGTGATACTATTAAAATTTATACCCTAGAGTGTATTGTTAATCATTATCGCTCTACTCTGCCTCAGGATTACCTGTCTGCATTGTAATGCAGCTTTCCTTAATATTTACATTTGAAATACCAGTGGATCTTAAGATATCTCATATATTTCTATGAATGAAATGGCATTCACAAGAAATAATGGCTTGCTTCCAGGAAAAAAAAAAAAAAAAACTTAAACGTATTAAATTCCTCTTAAAAACTTGTAGAACTTTTTAACTAATGTATATACTTCTGAAATAAAATGTAGGACCCTGATGGTTATATTTTTTCCAAAAGGTGGATGAAATCATTATCTAAGGATAGTTACAGTATAGAGACAGAGTAAACGATTAGTACTTCCTTTATAATTTAGTTCAATGCACCAGCCATTTATTAAGCCTGTTCAGAGTGGGGGTGATGCAGAGATGAGGTCTCTGTCCTTGGATGAAGAGGATTGAAGACAGATATGAGCACCTATAACTTTTTAGTGTATGTAGATCCATTACCATGACTTAAGCTCCCATGTTTTGCAGAATGGAAAAGATACCAGAAATGGAACCTGGAGCTCCGGATGAAAGCCTCACCATTTAAACTATTTAAATACATGCAGTAAATATTATTAACTCTACATTATAGATAAGGAAATTCGAAGTTAGAGTTTGTTACTTCACTAAGATCTCTTCATTCATTCATTTCACTGGGATCTAGAATTTGAACCCATAATGCTATGGTTGCACTGGCATATATAATGCCAAAAGGCATGTTCTTTTTATTTTGTCATGCACAGTGATTTTATTTTATGCAGTTTGCCAGTTCAGCAAGTATCTATGACTAATAGATGATAAGTACTGGTCTCTGCCCTGGATTTTCCCTGCTCATTACATAATTTATATATATATTTATATATATATATATATATATATATAAATATATATATATATATTTTCCGAAGTGAATTTACAGTCACTTTGCAACTGCAGTAAACACCTAGCATATGATCAAAGAAAAACTGAATTAATGAAGTGGAATCTTTAGACTGCTTAATTTGGAATTGTTCAAAATACAAGGACTAGTGAAACTTTATCTTGCCAATAATTTCCTTTTCCTTGGGAAAATAAAATATAAAGTTTAAAGCCTTTTAAAATTAGCTTAAAGTGAATTTCCTGGTATTTTCATACAAATATGAGTTACTGGAAAGTATATCTTGAGTTGTTCAGTCCTACTCCATAATGTTGTTTTTGATAAAAATAGTACTCTTTTAATAAAAAGAAGTAATTGGTCAGTATGGCTGACATTTATTTAGATACCTGCTTTAGAATATTTTCTTCTAATTGAAAGATAAGAGGTAAATAAACTAGGCACTGGCTATTAAGGACTGGCTGGTTTAGTTTTTCATAGGGATAACATTTTTCAAATTACTGAGTTATAAGATTGAAAATGAAGGGCAAGCTCTTTGTTGGGGGAAAGTGTTAGAGCAGCCCTAATGCAAAATCTCATTAAAGCAACTGTCAGGATTCCTCTATTTTACCATCACCTCCCCTATTCTGTAAGAAGCAACTGTCGTTTTGAGTGAGTGTACTGCCAAAGAGGCATTTACAAATAAATGAAAAATGTCACAATTGATTTCACTCCTTTCAGAATACTGTGTGTCAGCTTTGTCACAAACTGTCTTTTTTACTCTCTGTTTTAGATCTCTCAGCTGGACATTGGAGATAGCTTTTGATGATTTAAGGACTCTTTCATTTGACCCCAGGTAGGCCCTCTATTGGTGACCTTTTATAAATGTTTGTAAAACCATCTAGCAGTTTGAGAATATAAAAACTCATTTCCTCTTTCTGATGCTTTTGTTAAATGCATTCAGATGTTGATATTGTTTACCCACACTTTTAATCATTGGGGAAAATAATTTCATACATTACAAAACATTTTAAAATTATACAATTATATTTCACATTTTCATCCCTGGTACGATGATTTGTTATTATTGTGCTTAATCTAATACTACAGCTAATAACAATGTTATTTGTAATGATATCTGGCTATGCTTTCTCTGTATTTCGAAAGAACTCAATAAGCGTCTAAATGTAATCATTCTTTTAAAAATAATTTTATCTCGAATACATAAGTCTGTCATATAATTTATGTAACACATCGTTAATACACATTTATTATTGCCATCACAATAAATCAGTCCACCTGCACTACTGCTATCGTGCTAACATTATTGAGGTCTTACTCTGAGCCATACACTCTGCTAAGCAATTATATGAATTAGCTTACATAGATGTATCACAGTGGTACTTGAATCCTAAGTTAATATGGATTTGAAAAAAAAAGAAACTAATTAGAAATTGGTTGCAGTTTTTTTATTATGGATATTAAATTAAAGGAAAGTAAGTCTTCATATAATTATATTTTAAGAGATTTTAATCAGTATAATTAGTTATAGATCATGCTACCATTTGAGATTATTTAGCTTTCTACTTGAAAGATCATGGAATGGACCAATAAGCAATATTCAGTTTCTCTTGGAAAATTGAAGTCAAAGTAATTTACTCATTCATTTAACAAATATTTATCGAGCACCCATTAAGTACCAGCTACTTTACATTGATGACATGATGGTGAAGAATATGTATCTGCTTCTTAAGAGCTTACAGTCTAGTGGTAGTCAAGAGAATAGGCAAGTGCAACCTAATGTAATGAGTGAAAACAGTAGCGATAAGCATGGGAGTTGAGGTGATCACCTAAGCCAGGCTAGGGATGGTTGCTCAGAGAGTGATGTGATAATGGAATTTGGAAGGATATTGGTTGCAAAGTAATTTATGATGTCTGAAATATAATGTTTAAGATAGATATGTTTAAAGAATTAAGGAAGGAGCAGATTATGAATGTCCTCATGAGCCATATTTATGAAATCAGATATAATTGTGGACAGTGGCAGTTAAACTGGAAAGACTTCATCTGGTATTGAATACTCTCATTAAATGTGTGGTCACACATTCACAGAGCCCACTACTATATATAATAAACAGGAAGGCAGGCCATTCTTCCTTCTTTATACCCATATAAATAGAGTGTATTTCCTAGAATATAAAATTTTTGTCAGTAAGGACCTGGACTAATTCACCTTGTTTTCCAAGGATCTATTGTAGTACTTTGTGAATAGCAGGCTCTCAGTATGTATAGTGTTAGATGACAGAATCAAATGTAAAAATCTGGAAAATGGGTAGGTTGACACAACGGAGGCTCCTCTCAAAGAATGACTACTTATGGCCATATATTCTCTTCTTTCTCTGATCAGTTGTCGCAAATGGAAAAGTTCTTCTCAACATCTCCTCTTTACTTTTAGATGGTGATAAGAGGCTTCATCAAAGAAAATCTATATGAAATGCAATTTTAAAAATAAACAATGTTTTAATTGAAAAACAATTATATGTCAATAAATTCTCTTTAAACACCCTAAAAAAGGTTTGGAGGAAACTAAGAATAAGTGAAGAAAATAATTTTTAGGGAAATAGCCAATACATATAATTTTTATTTATTTTAACTCGAGAAAATATATAGTCAAAATATATTATAAAAGCTTTCATTTGTAATGAGAGATGGAACTACAGCAATCATTAAATTAATCAGATATTGTAAGATATTATATCAAGAAGATTCATTTCACTTGTAAGAAAAAATAATTTAATGAGGCGACTTTAAAAAATACGGTGATTCACAAATCACAACATGACTTTAATAGTATATATTATTGTATAGTGTGGACACTTTGGGTTCAGTTATAAAAGTAGATTCTGTATTTGTTATCATTGTAAAATTCTTCATTCTAGAGACTTTCCTTTGACTGGCGTATCTGAAGTTATTTCTTTAAAATACTGTTACCTTGCTCCCAGATTGTCCTTGAGTTCAGTGGAGCATTTCTGTGAATTTTTTTTGGTGTGGTCCCATGAAGTTCTGGAAGTATTATAGTCACCCAAGGTTTCACAGAGTAGAATCTCAGCTCTCATGTCTTTTAGTGTGGCCTGATGATGAAGAGATGTAAACTGGTAGTTTCAATAAACCCAGTAATTTTGGTAGGACATTCGAAATATTTTTTTCCAAAATGAAAATAACTTCTAAAAATATAAAACCTAATTATATAGAATATTTAATCAGTAAAGAAAATTTGAACAAGGGTACCACATTGCATATAGAATCTGACCACCTAGAGTAACCAATCATTACCCTGTTATGCATAGAGTAATGTTAAACTTTTCCATAGTAAAGAGGAGTCAGTTCTTAAAGAAATGCTCCCTGGTGCTTTGAAATAAAGGACATTTATCTGCCTTGCTATCAGTCAAAATGCAGGTTAAGAATAAAATTAAGAAAGCCTAATGAAAGAGAGTAGAAAAGAGGCAGAAAAAAAATTGGGGGTGTTGTAAGGGATCCGGATATGCCACCCCAAAATATACCTCTTCGGCATAAGAAGTATTTGAACTAAAGCATTTGCTATATTGGCGTTAAAGCAGAGCCTCCAAAAAGAACTAGAAAGTCATTAAATCCCCTTTTGAATAGCTTTTCTGATCTAACCATGTGCAAGTAAACATTGTCACAAGACTATCATATCCCCCACCTATTCTCCTAAGGGCCTTTTATCTTTCCAGAAAGTAATTTGCTTTTCCATAACTGCCCTTTCTTCCCACTCCCTTTCTCCTAGTATGTTAGGTATATAGACCCCAAATTCTAACTACCTCCAGAGTTACTTATCTCTGAGTGCATGTTACAATTCTGTTAATGAATTTATTTCTGTTTTTCTTTATCTGTTTTTTATTTCATAATGCATAGTCACATTGAGCACTAAAGATTTCACTTTCGGATTATTTAGTAAGAGGATCCTACTATACTTTGCTTCCCCTACCTTCAAGGTCTATGCTTGATCTAAACTAAGTCTTGATATCTGCTCTCAGTTTAACAGCCCTGCCTCTAGTGTAAGTTGGTCCAGGTGAAACATACTAACAAATGAAAAGATCAAAATTGAACCACATTCTGAATGTATTCATAATCCTTCTGCCTTTAACAGCAAGTATGAATTTCTAATAAGTAAAATAACTTGATTACTTTCTTTAATGTAAAAAAGAACCCAAATAAATCAGCCCCAAATTCATAACACCTTATCATATAACAACAAATAGAAACTTCTAACATAATTACTTCCTTAACAAACATAATTATTTCCTTAGGGAAGTGAATCGAAAGTTCACAAAATAGAATTACTCTAGTAAGAGAGAGAGAAAAGAAAAGGCAGAAGATGTGGCCAAGCCTGCCAGTGGGATGGGTAAACAACTGCAAGCTGGACAAGTGATGGAGGGATGGGCCATGTGTTGGTAACAGTATGAAACACAAGATGCCTTGTTTCAGGGTCATTTTCTACACTTAAGCAGCCTGTTGATTTCCTTCTTTTGCTTCTACCTTCTGACTCTGACAGCACCTGCTCTGTACCATTACCTTGGCAGGCAGGCTTAATGTACATTTGATAGATTTTTCTGTGCCAAATTTTCTCCTTAAGTTAGTTACCAAAAGCAATTGTTAAGAAAAACTTGCAAAGCAAGCGGGATAAAGCCAAACAATTTTTTATGAAAGCAGGAAGACCTCTTGTGAATTTTACACACGACATTAGAAGCTGGCTTTTTGACAAGGACAATTTTAATTGTTTTTAATTGTCTTGACGAAGGGGTGCAAATCTCCTCCATTCCATTACTATTTATTGAATGTCTGTTCATGCTAACACGCCCAATTTGGCATTCTTTTTCTTCATACATAGCTATGCAATTTCTAGGAACTGAGACAAAAGCAGTTTTGTGCATTAGGACAAAGCCTTTTCCCAGCAATGCAGTGTGGCTCATGACAACTTGTTGCCTGGAAACTAGGAAATTTACATGTGGATTTTCTTAATGCTAAATATTTTGAATTTTTTTATAGAAAATTTTATAAAATTTTCTTCTCTTCATAGTTGCAGCCCATCATCTATGGAGATGAAAGTGGAGAATTAAAATAAAACATCCCTCAAAACTGGAATAACACGTTTCAGTTTGGGATATATTTGTCCTACTGGAAGTAAGGTTTAATACACAGTAGTACCAAACTTTTCTCACATTTCTTACTCTTACCATATCACTTGTCTTTAACTCCAAACTCTTACTATATATTTATCCCTAAAATAAAAAAATTCAGGTGACATGAATTTCAAAGAAAACTTTTCAGAAACTCTTTCCTCTCAATACCTATTATACCTCCCACATTTCACATTCCATTTAATTTTAATTGGGAATCAAGTTAAGATAAAATTATGAAGAGCATTTAGGGAAGATACCTGGTAAGAGATTATTTTTTGTTCACCATATTTTTGAATGATCTTTTATAAAATTTTTACATACTGACTCATTTTCTTCTAAATTCAAAAATTGGGATGTATGACGAGATAGCTTGATATGTGGAAAAGCACAGATTCAGGTCAGAAAAGATAAAGTCATTAAATAACATGAAGGTTAATTGTCAAAGGATTTGACAGCTGTAAAAATATAACATGTTTATTTAGCAAATTTAAAGCGGGTTAAACAATCAACCATTCCGCATATCCTGAGTATGTGACACGTGCATGGAAATGCACTGGATGCTATGAAACACTTTAAAACAATCAAGAAGCATAGTGGGCTCCATTTATGATTTTATTTATTTAGCAATGTAGAGGAGTTCAGTATGTTTTCTGCTACAGAACTGTTCACAATTATAGGAAAACAAAATAGGCAGTAAAAAAATAATGCAGAAATAGAAAATTGGAGCATATTCAACTAGATGCTAATTATGAGGCGAAGACAACAGTGCGAGTTATTAGAGAAGGGTTAAATCTGTGTGCTGTGGAGTTTTCAGAGAAGGCATTTTAGCCAATATGGGTTGAGCTGGATTATGACAGATGGAGAGAATTTGGGTAGATGAGAGAGGTGGAAAGGAAACTTCCTATTTTATTCTTCTGGGGTAACCAAACATCATGAACCATAAAGGCAGTGGTTTTAACAGGTAATGTTAGGGAAAATGGCAATGCAAGAAGTAGACGTTAGTGGCTGAGGATTTGTCCTGAGAAGTCAAGTAGAGTCATGGCCTTCAAAGCCAGGCAGAGTAGCTTAAACCTCAGCAAGGAACTGTTGTTAAGGTCTTGAGCTGGGGGTGCCATTGTGAAGATAAGATCTTCTGCAAAATGAGCAGGAGCTGGATTAGAGGCAGCATGGCTGGCCAGGAGAGAATCATGGACATCTCTCTATGCACAAGAGGAGTAGTTAAATTAGGGTGGTGATGGGTGAGTGAAAGAAGAAATCCAGTATAAGTAATTAAGATATATTTCACTGATACTTATTTCTTATTTACAAATTTAACACATTCCAGAGACCGTAATTAGCAATCAGGTTAAATCATTTTGATTACCTCTTTTCATTTAATGAAAAACATTTTTAAAAAGCTGCTTTCTAAGATGTTTTATAGTCTACTCTCTCCATAGTTTCTCTTTTGCTGTTCCTTCATCCTTCTCCTTTCCCTTTATGTCCATTGGCTCTTTTTCTCTGTCCCCTCCTTTCTGGTTTCCTGTCTAAAAGAACAAAATTTTAAAATGGGTTTTATTAAATTAGTTTTAAAAATTAATCATTACTTTACATAAGTATTATCTATATGTAGTTTAAAAATCATGTAGGCTTAAAATGAAAAATATAACAACCTTCTAATGTATTTCCCCAGTAGTGCCTCTAAGAGATAATTATTTTTAACTTCTAATTTTTTTTCTAGTAGCTCTATGCTTTTATAGTTATTTCTTAATTTATAAATTATTGATATTATCCATTGACATCTTGCTTCTTTTTGGTTGAGAGTTTATTTTCCGAAGATCTCATATCCAGTCATCCCAAATATCCTCTTTTTACTTTAATAGGAAATTATAGCACAGTTCAAAAATTTAATGGTTTTTATATTTATAGTAACTAAGGGAAAATTGTTTACTTCTAAACTAGGGCATGTATTATTAATGTTTCTCATATTTTTAAACATTTTTCCTGCAATTAACACTTTTCTTTTTTGTTTGCTTAGTTTTTTTGTATCTGTTTCTATTCTCAAATGTTCTAGAACAGATCTATTAATTCACTTCCCATCCAGAAAAAAAAGTGCAGCTCGCTGCCAGTGTTAATTTAATTTTACATAAACACACTCTTTGAGGCTGAAGCAAATCTGACTGGTTTTCAATGTGAAAATAAAATATAAAAACCGTTCTTAGTTATTTCTAAACAGAACTTGTCTCTAATTCTAATGTAACAGAAATGTATATGATAGTCAGTATTTAATGATGTTTTTTTGTGCAGTAAATTTCAAAGCACAGACCAACACAAAGCAGAACTTCACATTCACAAAAAATATTGTGTTCTTCTCTGGATCTTCTTGCCATCCTTGTCCCTGTGTGAGCAGCAAACTTTGTAGCCACCAGTTGGATTCTGTTTCCCTGATGCTGCTGTAAGCTCTTGGGGAAATGTCTTCCAGACAGGCGAAGAGGTGTGACATCAACAGACCATGGACAACCTCGAAGACGTTGCTGCCCTGGCCTGTGGTACTTTTCCAGCATTCTTTTAATCAGTGTCAGTCTGGAATTTACATGGCTGATCGTGTGCTCAAGATTGTCCTTCTTGAACAGGATATAGGAGTTCAGCACTGTAATGTTTAGAAGGTGGTGAAAGAATTTCTTGTACCAAAATTTGTGCCTTTTGTGCTCAGAAAAGAAGTGAGCATCTGATCAGCTGAGTCCATTGCTCTCATATTCTTGTTGTAATCCACAATGATACATGGCTTCTTAGTTTTCTATTTCTGTTGTCAATGTCAATCACAGTATCATTGTGGAATGTTGACAACACTGTCACCTCCTTGTCACACCATTTCAGTGCCATAAGTTCACCACAGAATCTGGCTACAGTCATCCCCTTTGCAACCCTTTTTTTTTTTTTTTTTTTTTATCATTTGGTATCTGTTTTCTGTTCAAACGAGCTTCTCAATTGCATCAATCCTGTTTTGATAAAATTCTCTGAAAAGCATGGGAGATGTATAAAAGTTATCAAGGAAGACGGTCATTGACCAAGAAAAGAACAATGCACAACTATTTCAGACTATCAGCCGAACCTTTCAAATTCATACTGATCCCTGTGTGAACAAGTGCATTTCACATGTAACCAGATTGACTTTCACAAAGTACACAAAGCTTGAGACCAAGTCGTGCTCATTTTGTCGGACTATACTGCTTCATAGCTAACTGCCCCTTTAACAGCATCAGTGATTCATCAACTGCAGTGTTTATGTTTGGAGTATAAACAGTTGAAAACTTATTTATAAGAATATTGGACATAGGTTTGATCTTCTGCAATAAAATCTGGGCCTTTGATTGGCCAACGAATATGGAAGAATTGTTGGCAAAATGCAGGTGCGGAAGCAAAGTAAAAACCTTTCACCAGTTGTAATTTGCCTGAGATAAAGTATATCCAAAAAAGGCTTTGTTGACCAAACAACTTCAGCTCAGGTTTCTGCACAATACCTTGCAGTAACATTACTGCAAAAAAGACTTTCGGTTTGTCATTGTCAACGTCTTTTTATTTATCCATTCACAAGAATCCTTTTGGACTAGGTGGCTTTGAAGCCAACCAGGCAGCTTGGGTATTCGTTTCACTGGCAATTTTTGAAACAAATTCCTCAGTAGAGAACATTTCAAAAGACTACAGTGACTCAGTGGTATCACTGATGTCAACTTTTCTGCCTGGTGTGCTGGTAAATTCATACTTTTAATGTGGAATCATAACATGAGTTGACCTTTTCAGAGTGTGACCCGAATCAGCTAATGTAGGGCTATTTCCATCAGATTCTGAATCAGACAGAGACCTGACCATATAGTTTTCTGAAGCACTATCCAAAAAACTCATCAGAATTGTCTCTTTCAGAAAAATTGAATTCATCAAATGAATCTTCAGCTAATAACCGTTCTAGAATGATGTTAACATCACGTGTGAGAATGTTGCGTTTTCTAGGATTTGCCATTTTCAGCTATCAAGAATTACTGTATTTTGTTAATGGAAATACCACTACTAAAAACAGGATGCTATAAATAGAATGATGTCATTTGTTTTCAAAGACTATTAGAGTACTAGAGTGATGCGAAAAGAGTAATAAAAGTGAGATATTTCACAGCAAACTTTTGGGGTAAGGTTAGGACTATAACTGGAAAGTTATCTCGATGTAAATGCTGCAGCCACAAGTGCCCCTGGCAAGTATTCTTGGGGCAAACAGGAAATGAGTTTTGTTGTTGTTCTCAGAAAAGTGTAGCTTTTAATGCCTGGTTCCTTTTTTATTCCCTTTGTTTTACTGTTTTGTGTGTGTGTGTGGGTGTTAGAGGCATTCCTCATATGTTTAATAATTCTTAAATGCTTACTTTGAAAATGAAACACTAAAAACATAATTACACTTATGTGGGATTTGTTTTCTGGTGAGCTACATTACAGAATGATAAGAAGCAAGCTTTTTCATTTTCAATATCTGATGATATATATACATGTAAGTTTTATAACAATTCAGAAAAGTAGACATTTCTCCCATTTTAGTGATAAAGAAACAGAATCAAATGAGGTTAATTTTTCAAAGTTGCACATTTCATTAGGTAAAATATTGTATTTTTTCCTTCAGTTTTATATGACTCAAAAATCTCACACTCTAAGATATCATCATATAATTTAATTTTTTCCATTCTGGAGCTACGGTTCTGAGTTAAGTGGCATTGTTGTAAAGTTTGGTGAAAATAGTCACGGCTCTTTAAACTGCAGATTAAAAGTAACTTAACATGATTGTAAGAACATTTTAAAATGCCCTCTTCAGACTTTCATTTTATAGCATTTAAACTAAATGTTGGAGTAGTAAATTATAAAGGAATTAAAAATGCCTCACCAGTTTGTGCTTTGCTGATGCCACCACATTCTTGAGTAAAACTAGATGTGGGAAAAGAACCACTTTCATAAACTCTGGAATTAAATATAAATATGTATAATTTTTTGAGAAAGCATTTTGGTAATATAATATATCAACAGCCTGTAAGAAGTTGATACCTCTGAGCTAGACATTTACTATTAGAAACAACTTCTAAAGAAGGAACAACTTCTAAAGAAGGAAAACAACTTCTAAAGAAGGTATAATTAAAACCACAAATCAAAATTATGATGTTCATTATTAAGTATGCAAATATAAAATTAGAAATAACTTAAATTTCTGAAATGGGAATATTTTTAAATTAATCATGGTGAAGCTGTATGATAGAGTATTCTGTAGCTCTTAAACATGATGTTTTTAAAGAGTACTTAAAATACCATAAGGAAGTGTCTGGTGTGTTAAGTGAAAAAGCAAAATAGCAAATTGCACTCACAGTACAGTACAAAGTAGGTTAAAAGTCATGTACATATGTACAGAAAAGAAGACTGGAAGAAAATGCACCAAACTACAGATATTATTTTTTTCTAGATTCTTGAATTTAAATATTTTCATTGATGCTATTCTGTAATTTTCAGATTTCCTAACATAATTATGTATTTCATTAATAATGAGAAAAGTCTAAAAGCACTTAAAAGGAATACAGAAAAAACTCTCTTTAGGCTCTTAGCTGTTGAGAGTAAGTGAAGCTAAGGATTCTTTGGTTCTTTCTTACTTTCATATCCCCATCTGGGGATAGTGCTAATAGGACAGAATTGGAGTCTTTACTGAACTGAATTGTTATTAAGAATTTCCTAATTTAGGAAAGGATACTGACTCCTGTCATCTTTTTTGCCCCTTTTCTCTGTTCCCTAACTCAATCCTCTCATTTTCTATACCTTTAACACCCATCATTGGATTGTCATAGAGTTCATTTAAGTTGCTAATGTACATTTTAAATTTATTGTGCATTTTTAAATACAGTTCAGCTATAAGTATGATTCACTACAAATTGGAACTGGTTTGTGAATATCTATTAAAGATTTTCTAGTCACAAATGTTATATATGAGAGAAGTTAAAGGTTTATAAATGGGTTTTATAAATAAAAAGTAAGGAGAAAATCATCCTGATTACCTATAATTAATACTGGTCTAGCTTTTAGATATTTTTCCTAGGTAAATAAATATTTTATGTAATATAATTACTAATTACAGTGATTTTAAACACCTGGGTTTCCTTTGCACTATCTATAAAAATCTTTAGGAAATAAGAATGCATGAATGATGTTGAAACAGAGTGAAATGGGTGGGAATGTGGATATTACTTAAACTTTTATGAATCTCAGCCATGCTGAATTCTTCTAGAATAGAAATTATATAAGTAACATTGCCAATTCTGTGGACATGATTTTAATAACAGAATTTTTTTGAATAAATATTTTAAGACATATGTACTGTGAAATTCAAAGCAAGATAATTCAGTCAAATTAAATAGTTAATTCATATAAGGGAGGCCAGTAGATACTGTGTTCTTGAAGACTGAATTTTTTTTTTTTTGTAATCACTGAGCAAATATTTATTAAGGACCCAAGAGCTAAAGCCTTGCTCCCTCTATTAAAAATGGTATTATAAAACACACTGGCTGGTATTTTGTATTAATATAATGAAAGTTTGGCAGATTGCTACTTTTAAGCAGCAATATGAAAATAGTGCTTCAGGTCAGAGACAAGGAACATCTGCAGCCCAGCTTCACTTATAAAATATGGTAAGTTGAAAGACAGATATTTCTAATTTTGACATTTTTCCCAGTAGGTTAAAAATCTTATGTTTGGTCTAACTGAATTCATAATTAATTGTCATGCTTGTTAGTTTACAATTTTGTATAAATGCTTTTAACTTTAATATTTTAGGTTTGATATAGACAGCTTTGCGTTTTCACCCACCAGAATGAGGTGTACCAAGTATGTGGCCTCACTGCCATTGCATATGACTTTCTTAATTGCAGCTCCAGATCTGCCCTAAAATTGTCACATACTTTGGATCCTCCTGGACCCAAATCCTATATGTGACTCTATTTTCCCATTTGATGATCTTCGAAGTTCTGATCTTGCTCCCAAGTTTACTTTGTTTACATTGTCATAAAAAAGAAAAAAAAAAAGGTTTACTAATGACTTCTTCCTGCAACAGAGTTTAAAGGATTGAGTTAAAGCCACTGACTTATTTTCTGTTGACCAAAATACTTCTTCTCCTTTGTTTGTTAAGTAGGCAATTTTTCTTTCTTTCTTTTTCTTTTTTTTAAAGACACTCAAAGTCTTTATCTTTTGACCATTGATCTGTGTTATACAGGATAATGGCAGAGATTCAATTAAGTCTTTAATTGTGGGGTATAAGAAGTGTTTAAAGTATGCTTATGGTGTGTCCAATTGAGCATTTTGTTTCAACAGGAAATTTTACAGTGTTGTTCATCTTTCTGAGGCAGACATTCACTTTTTTACTTTCTGTAGCCAGAGAATTCAATTCATATTTTATAATATTTTAAATAATCATAAAATGCACATGATAAAATATTTTTATCTATTATATATGAATTGCCTATAAAAACCATGACAAATATTTTTTCCATAGCGTATGTATTTTAAACATTA
This sequence comes from Pteropus vampyrus, assembly GCF_000151845.1. Classification (NCBI taxonomy): domain Eukaryota; kingdom Metazoa; phylum Chordata; class Mammalia; order Chiroptera; family Pteropodidae; genus Pteropus; species Pteropus vampyrus. Next base: position 16,076,256 of record NW_011888793.1, read on the forward strand.
CATAGTTCATTTTTGACAGAATATCACTCTAAATATATTTTTAGTCTGCCCTTGACTTTAAATAAAAATAAGTTCATCCAGTTTTTTATAGTGTATTATTTAATGATACCAAGTGTTTATACTCATGTATGATATAAAGTGCTCTTTGTAAAACATTTCCCAGGTTAATGTAAGGTCAGTGTATAGCTAATGTATTCCCAGATGCTGTGGACTTTCATATATTCCTCAAATTCATTTTTCAGCCAGTGTTTATATAGGGAAATTTTATATTTAATAACCTAAATTCAGCATATGATTTTTCATAAAATAGTGTTTGAGAAAGGACTGAGTTTAGGAAATATAATGTCCAAATTAGCTGAAGCCTCTCCAGAAAACATGTTGCATATCAACATTCAACGGTGTGCTTCAGTGTGGCATAACGCTGAGAGGCCATGCTACTGCATCCAAATCAACTGTTTGCTGACTACCGTATTGATCACTTGGTGACCAGGAAACACAGGTTTAAGTAGTTTATATCCTAAGATGATAGTTTGCCGCTTAGAATTTTCATGTATTTTCTGAAATTTATTGTATTGGGGTTAATGTGTAACAAATACTGATATTTCCCTAGCTTTTTTATGTCTGATTTTCAGGAGCCATATATAGTGGGAGGTACTTGAACTCTATTTTGAAAGTAGGATACAGTGGAAAAACATAGGCTTTGGTATCCATGATCCTTGGTTCAATTTTGCCACTGCTACATTATATATACTTGGATAAGTTTCATGTTTTGAGCTTTAGTTTTCTCATAGGCACTCATTGAGGCAGAGTGGGTAGCCATGATACATGTGTCACAGAGGATGGTCTTGAGAAGTTATCTTTTGTTTAAGGTGATGTCTTTAGTAAATAGCTGACTTTTGTGTCTCAAGTACAGGTTTTACATATCAGGTTTTACATGAGACGTAAATTTTATTTTATTTAGTGTTTACTAAGTTTTATGTTTAGAGTAGATGTAGTTAAAAATGCAAATAAACAATGCAAGTTCCTTGCCTTCGTAGATTTAAAAGCTTTTGAGGATTAAGGGAGACAAAAATACATTTAAATGACCATAATCGAAGTTGTAATATGCCATGTGTGATAATAATTGCCCAGTGTTGTTCATCTTTCTGAGGCAGACATTCACTTTTTTACTTTCTGTAGCCAGAGAATTCAATGTGGTGGAATGTAGAAGAAAACACAATAAAACAAGCGTGGTGGAATGTAGAGGAAAACACAATAAAACAAATCTCGATTGTATTTTTGGTTAATGAAACTCCTAAAAGATGTTATGATTTATGTAGAAGAAAACTGGAGGTGACCATAATTATCTTAGAATCTAAAGCTATGACAAACTATACTTTTGTTTAAAAGGATTATGGACTTTAATAAATGCACTCTACAATGTGCCGAAATTTATGGTAAGGAAAAATAGCTAAGCAAGGTAGTATAACCACCTGTTGATGCTTTGTGGAAATGCTTAGGTAGTCATTAAGTTTTAAAAATGGAAAACTTAGTTCTGTGTCTTAATTTATTCCACTTATGTTTAGGTAGGAATTAGGTTTAATGAGTTTTAATACTATACTTGAATTTGGTGTGTGTATCTTCATCTAGCACACTTAGCTCCATACTGCATTAAGCAGTACATGAAGAAGATAAATTCTTCCTTTACTTTCATCTGTTCCTGAAAAAATTGAATATAAGTGGTTTGGAATTAGAAACATTTTCCATTTCTTGTGATTAATTCAGAAAATGAGCAGATTGGGCTTTCCAGGTACATTCTTTTCAGTAATGGGGAATTTTTTTTTTTTCTTTTATTTGCTGTACATTTAAAGGTGTTGCTGTCAGATGAGTGTTAGGTAATTCTCTGCCATTAAATACAGTAAAAATTGTTTGCTAAATTTGCTCATTTTGATTTAGTTAATGTTCTCCATGTCATATTTTATATATAAAATAAAATTTTTGTGCTTTAAAGAAATCTATACTGACATAGTTCATCAAATTTTACAATCTGATGTAACTACCTTTTACAAATATCTTTAAAAATATTTATATTTCCTCTAGAAAACAAAAGAACAAATAAAGAAAAAATTACCTTTTTTGCCATCCATTATGCTTATTTAACCTTTCTATATATAAATAAAATGGTATCACATTTCATGATTTTCTAAGCTTTTTTTAGTTAACAGTATACTTTTAATATCTTTATGTTATTAAGTATTCTTTACAACACAACTTAATGGCTGCAATTTAATATATATACTGTAGAACAAATTTTACCACAATTTATTTAATTGAAGCTTTTTTTCCCTCCTTCCCTTCCTTCTTTTCTCCTTCCTTCTATCCCTCCCTTCTTTCCTTCATTTCTTCCTTCCTTAAATACTACAAAGATTGCTGCTAGGAGAATGTAGATAACTACAGGCACATGTTTTACTATGTTCCAGCCAAGTGTTTTATAACATTAGCTTACTTAAATATTACTTATGGTATAGAAACTACAACCATTACTATTTTACAGATAAAGAAACTGAGACTTAGAGAAGGGATTTAAAGCTAATTATCTATGGTTTCAAAGCTCATCCTAATCAGTAAGCATACTGTCTTTCTTAAAAAAATAAAGCTATAGTGTGATTGTATACTATAATTAGTATGGTTGAATAGGAGATTTCTTGAGGAAGACATTGACTTTTATGATTAACTAAGACGCTCAAGAGGCAAAAAAGGAACCAGGGAGAGTTCCTGCCCAAGCAACTGCAGGCTCCTGCTAGACTCTTCACAGAACTTTCTCTGTCTCTCTCATTTTACACTTTAATTCTAATAGCGTAGCTTCTCTGTCATCAGGTAACCATAGTTCAATAAGGTTTTCTCTCAATATAACACAAATTTAAGATGATAAGTGATTAGATTATAGAATTACGAGCAATTTTAGTTTAGGTGTCAGGAAAAGGAATGTCTCTAGCGGTTGAGGTTAAAGGGTCTACAGAACAAAGTGAAATGATTCACCACCCAAATAATTCTTCTCTCTGTTGTTATGTTTTATACTTATATGAAAAAGTTTTGGACTATTTTTGGAGACTGATGCACAATTTTCTCATAATTTTAGCAATATGCATCATAATTGTGTTCTTTTTCTTTATAGTTCAGTATTAACATTTCTTATTTAAATATGTACTATAATTAGAAAAATAGATAACATTCTTCTTTCTTTTCCCTGCTCCTTTTCATTGTAAAAAACTTTTTCCTGTGTCTCAAGTAAAAAAGACTACATTCTCTCTGATTAAAAAAAAAAAAAAAAGAAGAAGCAGTTTTAGAAAATGTTGATCTGACTGTTGTCTTTTTAAATTTATAACAAATCACTTATAGAATTGTGTAGGTTTTTCTTTAAAGAATAATTTATATTAAGGAGAGCATTGTATCTGTGAAGCTTTTTTTAAGAGTGCGTTTTTGAAAAGCAAAGATTTATAAATTGAATGAAATTATAAAATTTTTTACAGAAATATGTTTTACTTCTATAACAATCTATAATTATAAACATAATTATATAGTTCATATAATTATAAAGACAATCTTTGAAGCCATGCATTTTTATTTTGTCCAAATATTAATAATGACGTTTAAAACATGTTACAAATTACATTTCATTACCTGAGGGAAATACAAGTTTTTAAATTATTGACCTATGTGAAATTATAGACCTACAAGCACCATAAACCTTGTGTATTGACTTTTAAAAGATACAAATTTACTTTTAGACTATTGTGAATATTGCTGTCATAAATATAAGAAATTTAACTGTTTCTTTCAGGAGTTTCATCTCACGTAATATCTATTAATTTTTTTTAATATCTCAAGGCCTTTTATACTATTCTTGTTTGATTAATGTCATAAGTAAGATTTCTATGTTGAAATATGAGATAATTTTTTAAATTCTAGTGATCACTTCCTTGAATTTCCCACATTATACATTTTTTATTATAGAAGAATCCTTTAAGAGGTACTTTTCCCTGAGGTTTTCAGTAAATACTCTGTGGAATTATTTTACTCGTGGAGAAATATTTTCACTCAGTCACTAGCTAGTTTCTAACATGATGAGGTAGAAATCTGGAAGTAGCCTATACCACTGGTTGGTGGGGTAGCTAGTATGTTAACAAAACAAAACATTTTTGTATTTCTTTTTTAAGTATCTCTTCATTGAGAGAACTTCAATATCACCCTTAGGTTTAATGATTCACTAGAAGCACTCACGACTCAGCATATAGTCATAGCTATTATCTATTATAGCTAGTGGAAAAGATGCATGGGGAGATGTCTGGCAGAAACCAAGCATAAGCATACCAAGTCCTTCTCCAGTGGAGTCACACAAGAAGCACCCAATTCCTACAGCAATGAGTCATGAAAGTGTGAAATGTTGCCAAACACAAAAACTTCTTGGATGCTAAGCACCTAGGGTTTTAATCAGGCAAATGTCATTTAGGCACCCTCTACCTGGCACATATAAAAATTATAGACCCTAGAAGAAAAGCAGGTGGTCAGTATAAACTATATTACTTGTATAAATAGTTTAGACACAGTGAGCCTTTCATCAGTTTTGGGAATGGTGGGAACCCTCATGAATTCAAGTTCTCTACCACTAACATATTATGTATTTGAGCAAATCACATTTACCTTTCCAAATTTCAATTTTCTTCTCCCTTAAATAGCAAGATGTCTAGATAATATCAGAAATAATTTCTAATTCTCTAGTAATTGAAATCTAACTTTTATATAGATTTATTTCTTGATCTACATAGATCTATGAGGTCCATTTTAATTATGGTGATTTATTGTAAGTGAGGATTAGAGGCTTCTATTGCACTCAAGTTATTTCTGTTTTGACTTTTTTCTACTTTTATAATTTTTACATCCAAATGCAAAGTTGTATTTTATATGTTAGAAATTTAAATAAGGAAATTAAGTCATGGATGGCATAGTTTTAATGACAATAGGTATGAAAGACTACAGGGCAAGAATGCAATCCCCATTTAACATAGGAAGGCACAATAACTCAGAGAGGATAATTAACTTGTAAATGTCTGTACAATTAATACATCATAGAGGCTAAATAGACTGTGGTTTTAACTACAGTCTATTGACAGTAGAGCAGGGACAAAGAAAGATATTTCTTTGTTCTAAACCAGAACAGTACATGAAGGGGAACCAGTAGACCAAATAAAAATGTATGTAATTTACCAGGTAACCCCGACTAACCTAAGAGAGACACAGAAACAGAGAGATACAGGATGTTCTTGGAGGGCGGATACTGACTTTTTTTTCATGCTGTACCTTCAGTGACTGGAACATATAGGTGTGGCTCAGTGTTAGATGGATAATAGTTGTATGCCTTAGGAGCAAGTCACTCATTCTCTCATTGAGCAAACATTTTGAGAACCTAGTTATCAAAAACATTCTTCACTCTAATATTCTTTTGTTTTGATTGATAGTTATTGTAATTACCTTTGGTGTTTTCAATTAAGCAGGGACCCGCCTTTTGCTGTTAAGGACTTTATCCCTTCTTTTTAGAACATTAGTTTCTGCCCTTTCTCTCTCTCTCTCTCTGTTTCTGTGTTTTTCTTAGGTTAGTGGAGGTTACCTGGTAAATTACATACATTTTTATTTGGTCTACTGGTTCACTTTCATGTACTGTTCTGGTTTAGAACAAAGAAATGTCTTTCTTTGTCTCTGCTCAAGCCATCTTTGAAATAGAGGCTCCCAGACAACACAGTTTCAAAGAAGACCCTCTGACAGAATAAAATTAATTTGCCATTTTCAAATTAGTGGCCACTGTGATGGATACTGTAATCAATTGTTCTTGTAAATTAAAGAGAATTATGGTGTTACTGTATTCTTTCTTACAAATGCTTTAAATTTTCTATGCTGACATTTTTCTTTTTAGTTAGTTAGAATTAAAGTATAGCTCTTTAAATGCATTTAGGGAATTTTATTTAAAAGTTCTTTGGCAATTTTGGAAAATTCTTTAGGAATTATTTCTTTTTTGAAAATATTTTTCTGGAGCTATAAGGAAAATAAGCACTGTAACTGAATTTTTGGTATTAAAAAGTCCTTATGAAATTATTTTAAAACCTGTATTTAATTAAATATAGAAGAATTATTTTATACTGAAAATATTATGTGTCGACATTAAGACTATCTTTCAGAATTGTATCTTTGTAAGTTTAGTACCATATTTAACAAATTAGATTTATTGTGTTTATTATTGTTACTTTATTTTTAATTTTTCAATTATAGTTGACATTCAATATTATATTAGTTTCAGATATACAGCATAGTGGTTAGACATTTATGTAATTTATGAAGTGATCCCTCCAATAAGTATAGTTCCCACTTGGAACCATACAAAGATATTACAGTATTATTAACTATATTCCTTACGCTATACTTCACATCACTGTGACTGTTTTGTAATTACCACTTTGTACTTCTTAATCCCTTCACCTTTTTCACTACCCAACTCCCTGCTCCCCTCCCCTGGCAACCATCAGTTTGTTCTCCATATCTATGAGTCTGTTTCTGTTTTGTTTGTTCATTTATTTTGTTCTTTAAATTCCATTATAAGGGAAATCATATAGTATCTGTCTTTCTCTGTGTAACTTATTTCACAGCATATTATTCTCTAGGTCCATACAAGTTGTCACTTAGGTTGCTTCCAAATCTTGACTATTGTAAATAATTCTGCAGTGAACATAGGAGTGCATATATTTTTTTTTTCGAATTAATGTTTTGGATTTCTTCGGATGAATACCTAGAGGTGAAATTGCTAGGTCATAAGGTAGTTCTATTTTTAATTTTTTGAAGAAACTCTATACTGCTTTACATAATGGCTGTACCAATTTGCAATCCTGCCAATAGTGTATGAGGGTTCCCTTTACTCTGCATCCTTGTCTGTACTTGTTTGTTGATTTATTTATGATAGCTATTCTGACAGGTATTAGGTGATATCTCGTGATATTAATTTGCATTTCTCTGATGATTAGCGACATTAAGCATATTTTCATATGACTATTCACCATCTGCTCTTTGAAGAAATATCTATTCATGTCCTCTGCCCATTTTTAAATCAGATTGTTTATTTTCTTTGTGTTAAGTTGTATGAGTTCTTTATATATTTTAGATATTAACCCTTTCTAGGATGTATCATTAGTAAATATCTTCTCCAATTCCATAGGTTGTCTTTTCGTTTTATTAATGGTTTCTCTTGCTGTGGAAAACCATTTTAGTTTGATGTAGTCCCATTTGTTTATTTTTTCTTTTGTTTCCCTTGCCCAAGAAGATACATCCAAAAAAATATTACTAAGGGCAATGTCAAAGAATTTACTGCCTATATTTTTTTCTAGTTTCAGGTCTTACATTTAAGTCTTTAATCTATTTTGATTTTATTCTTGTATATGGTCTAGTTTCATTTTTTTGCATGGATCTGTCCACTTTTTCTAATACCATTTAATGAAGAAACAGTCTTTATCTCATTGAATATTCTTGACTCCTTTTTCATAGATTAAGTGACTGTATAAGCATGGGTTTATTTCTAGACTCTATACATTGATCTATGTGTCTGTTTTTATGCCAGTACCATGCCGTATTGAAGTAATCATTACTATATAGCCTTGTAGTATAATTTGTAATCAAATATTGTGATATGTCCAACTTTGTCCTTTCTCAAGATTGCTGTGGCTATTTGGGGTCTTTTGGGGTTCCATGTAAATTTTAGGATTATTTGTTCTAGTTCTGTGAAAAATGCCATTGGTATTTTCAGGAGGATGGCATTGAATCTATAGATTGCTTTGGGTAGTATGTACATTTTAACAATCTTAATTTTTCCTCTCCATAAGCATAGTGTGTGTTTCCATTTATTTGTATCTTTTTCAGCTTCTTTCTCCAATGTTTTATAATTTTCCAAGTACAGGTCTTTTATCTCCTTGGTTAAATTTATTCCTAGGGTTGTTTTTTTTTTTTTGGTTATAATTATAAATGAGATTATTTTCTTAATTTCTTTTTTTGATAGTTCTACGTTGGACTATAAAAATGTAACCAATTATGAATATTAATTTTGTATCCTGCTACTTTACTGAATTTATCAGTTCTAATAATGTTTTGGTGGAATCTTTAGGATTCTCTATATATAGTAAGTATCATGTCATCTGCAAATAATGACTTAACAAATTACATTTATCATTCTCTACTTAACTATTAGACATTATATAAAGGAGAAGTTTTAAGTAGCAGTAATTTGAAGTTTTATTATTAAATCTTTTCATACAAATTTGAAGCTTTGATATTGAGAAGAAAAATGTTAATTAGTTTGTAATTTAAAATAACAGTGACCTTAGAGTTGTGCTATAGAAATGATGATAATTTTGGATCACTTGAAATAGTAGATTTGAAGAGATTTTTGAAGCATTAGTTTAAAACAAGAAGCATAAAAAAAGAATAATATATGATATATAAAACATATTTTCCAGTTGAGCTATAGAAATGACATGGTGCTATTGTAACATATCTAGGCTTAGATGAAACTTTTAAGTTTATATTTATGATCTGTGTGCTTTAATTTTATTTATAATTTTGAAGCTGTAATATATTTATGCTTTGGCACAGTTGACTATCAATAGGGCCACAATATTTCACACCTTAGTAGCCCTATTCTCATTATACATGTAAATAATGTTTATATATGTAAATAATGCTTACTGTAGCTATGCAAGAAGAAGCAATGAGAGCAGGACCATGCTATTTTGGTTGTCATCTGGTGACAATATTAAGGACAGAATTAGACCTTCTGTAAAAGTTGATATATGTAAAAGTCATAAATATTTCAATGGTGATGTGGAAGAAGTTTTATAGTCCTCACTACAGAAATTCAATATTTGACCTTCTGAAACTTGTTGGAAATTTTAAAATATCTTATTATGTCTTCAGACTTGGCCAAATTTTACACACAAACACAAGGTCACATTTTTGTATAACTCAGTAATAAATACTTTAAGATATAATAACGATTTAATTTTTATAGTGACAGCAGTTTTCAGTCAAATTTAACTAGACATTTGATGCCAATATGTTTGACTGAAATTCGTTAATTTTCTTGGTTTTCCACTGAATTTTCCACATGAAAGGGCATGTGTATATTGAGTCTTTTTATATATTTAAACATTTGATTTCTTGTTTATAAATACTTACCAACTTTTTTTTTCTGGTGCTAATGAAAATATCTTTAGCATGCTTATTATTTCTGTCCCATATATTTGTAAGTATGTGGAATATACTTTTTGGCAATATCACAATATATTTTAGAAGAATTTCTGTAACAAATAAGTTTAAGATATACTCTTAGACATTTTATGATAGGTAAAAATTAAAGCATATTAATATTATTTCATAAAGCAAATCATATTTCCAAAGTGTGTGGGTCATTTTCTCATGAAGACTAAAAATATTTATTTGAATTAATTTATGCAACATTATTAACTAAAACTTACTTAAGACTAATGTAAGCATGTAAAGTTAATGTCCTTCTAGGTGCTAAGTTTAATATGTTTTACAAGTTATCATGTGTAGTATTCTTTTTATTTGGTTTTAAGTATTTAAAAATCTTTTTTATTTTCTGACCCATGAGTTTTTAATATATTTATTAATATTATAAATTTATAACCTAACTGCATTGTGATCAGTGAAGGTGATCTATGATTTAAAATTTCTTGAAACTTATTCTTTGACCTAGGATATGGTCAATATTTGTTAATATTCTACATGTGCTTTAGAAGAATATATATTCTCTAATTGTTGATTGCACAGTCTGGTAATAGTCATTAAATTAATTTTGCTGATTTATTGTTATAAATTTCTATAATTATTAATTTTGTCTAATTAACCTATTGGTATTTGAAAGAGTTGTGTGTCTCTTTCAAAGATATTGATTTACTAATTTTGTCTTTTGTTTTTCTCAGCTTATTATGTATATATTTGAGGGTTTTTAAATTATGTGCATACAATTTAGAATTATATATTTTACATACTACTAATGAGTTAAATGTTTTATTATAATGAAATTACTATCTTAACTCTAGTAAAAATTTAGTTTTATTTTGTCTGAAATATATTTAACTATTCCAGATTTCCTCTGGTCCATATTTGCTTTGTATGTCTTTTCCATCCATTTCAACCAAGTCATTCAAAATCTGTATGATTTACATTTGTCTTGTGTCCCTATGAACTGTACTTTTTTAGTATAAAAATGTTATATTTATTTTTCTGTATTTTTTAAAATTAGTAGACTGCATTTTTTGAACAGTTTAAGTTTACAGAAAAATTTAGTGGCAAGTATAGAGTTCTGTATAGCTCCCCACGCTTCCTATTATTAACTTGTTATATTAGTGTGTCATATCTGTTACAATTAAAGAGCCAATATTGATACATTATTATTAACAGATGTCTGTAGTTTATATTAGGGTTAACTCTGTATGTTGTTTATTCTATATTTTTTGACAAATGTATGATGACATGTATCCACCATCACGGTATTATATGGAATAGTTTCATTTACTTTAAAAAATCCCCAGTGCTCTACCTATTCATCCTTCCAACCCTTCTCCTAAATCTTTGGCAACCACTGATCTTTTTACTCTCTCCATAGTTTTCTTTTTCTTTTCTTTTCTTTTTTTTTTAAAAAATTATTGGCATTGGTTAATACAATTATATAATTTTTGAGTGTACATTATAATTTGACATCTATATATTCTATTGTGTGATTATCACCCAGAGTCCAGTTTCCTTCAGCTATCATATATTTGATTCCCTTTACCCACTTCACCTTCCCCCAAATCCCCTATATTTGATCTCCTTTACCCTGTCTACCTCTTCCTTCCTTCCCCACGCCCTACCCTCTCGTAACCACTAGCCCATTGTCCGTGTCCCTGAGTCTCTGTTTGTCCTGTTCATTTGTTGCTTTTAGGTTTATATCCCACACATAGTTTTATTTTTTTTCCCAAAAGGAAAAAAAATGGAAACAAAAAAAAAGGAAACCTTTCAAAATTTTTTTTTTTCACTTAGAAATATGCATTTAAGGTTGCTCTGTGTCTTCATCTATGTAATGAAATTTGGCCTTTCGTTTTCTTCTATCTCAGTATCTCTCTGCTCTGTTTTAGAACTATAATTTGTAGTTATTCTTGAAATTTCCATGTATACTTGAAGTCTGAAGTTAAATGGCAATTTAGGACTGGGATCTTAGAACACTTTAATATGATTATCTTTCTGATTTACTTATTTTTGTTTTTCTTTAAATTAGATTTTAGATGCCTGAAATTTTGAACTTATTATTATATACAGATAATATTTTTATAGATTTATTTTACATTAATTCCAGAAAGAGTTTATTCACATACAGTTCTATTTTAGTGCTTATTTGCCTCAGCAAACATAGATATAGAACTTCAAAGATATTATTTTGTAGTTTTCTGGCTTCTATTATAGATGGAGAAAAATCTACTACCAGCATGCCTGTCATTCTCTTTTACAGAATTTGATTTGCCTTTTGCCTCCTTTTCCTGTTTATCTGCTGTTTCAGCATAATGTGCCTAGGTGGGTATTCTTGTATTTGCTTTCACTATTCGAATATTTTTTAGTCATTATCACTTCAAATACAAACTTTTATCCTTTACACTCTCTTCTGGCTTTCTGTTTAAAATTATCTTAGGTCTTCTCATTCTACTGTCTATATCTTTGAATTTTTTCCCACTTTTTTCTATCTTGTTTACTGTTTGTGCTCCAACTGTGTAATTACTTCAACTCTATCTTCCTTTCATGATTTTTTTTTTTTGTCTTTAGTTCTGTCTAATCTGTTGTTTAACATTTCACTGTTGTTTTATTTTCAATCATAATATTTTTATTTCCAAAAGTTCTGTTTGGCTTTATTTCAAATCTGCTAATATTTTGAGAGTCTGTTGTAGTATTTAAATAGTTCTACTCCATGATTTACTTTAAACAAAATAAGAAAACAAAGAGCATGTTTTATTGAGGATCAATTTTGCCTACCCATAAATCCACATACATAGATGCTGACACTGTCTTGGCCACTTCCAGAAGACATCTGATTTTCTAATACTTTGAGAACTAAGTATGTCATACTAGTATACACTATAATTCCTTTGGCCCTCACTGAAGAATGCAAGATTGACATGACAGAAATACCTGTGTCCAGGGCTGGTTATGACAAATGATTTGATACTATTGCAGTTTGATATGAGCTATGATAATTTTTATGTTATTAAGATTTTTATTATTTTTTGCTTTTGATAAAATTAAAGATATCATATAAAGATTTAGGTTATATGTATGTATTTAAGTAAGAAGTTAAGTAAGTTTAAAGAATTTTTTAAAAAAAATTTAAATTAATATGAGATTTCTCTGACTAGCATGTTTAATTTTTAAAAAGTTATTTCTAGCAATTAAAAAATAGATATATACTTGTTGCTTATAGTGTATATCTATTTTTCAGTTGTTTTAAGACATCAGGCCTTGAACATCTGATTAGAACATTTTTCCTAATAGATCTTATTTATGCTTAATTGAATTGCAAATTTTACTACATATTTTGTTTCTGATACATTTCAAGTATTATCTTACCTGTATTTATCTCCATAATTATAAATATTTGATTCAATTACACTAATTGAGTTATCAAGTTTGACAATACTGTCAGGAGGCAATCTGATATAGTCAAATGATTCAAACCTAGTTTTAAATAATACCTCTGTTTAAAAAAAACACAAATAAACCCATATGATCATATATCAATTCTTTTTTGAATATCAATTTTGTCATTTATAAGATGAAGATAATAGTGTTACTTTAAGTAGTAAATAAAAAATAAATAGTACCTGGTACCCAACATTTTCCTAAGAAGTAGAACTTGTAATAGTTTTGTATTATTATTATTATTAAACAGATACTTGCAATATTTTTGCATCCTTTGAGTATTTTTATTTGAAGGTATAAAAGCTTTACTACGAATATGAAATATAAAATAAAAATTACCTCTGCTATGTTCGTTCAGTATTATTTCTATGTGTTGGGAGTGTTTATAGCCATTTTTTGGATATAAATCCATGTGACATTGGAATTACTAGGTTGTTAGTGTCTTCCTGTGAATGCATTTTAAGTGTTCATGTCACTTACGAGCTTTATTTCCCATTTCGAGGAACAGATTCACTCTACCTACTGTTCACAAATTAATCTCTACTTTTTCTGTTCTCTACCACTACTAATTTCTATTTATCAGCAAAACAAATTAAAAATTTAATGAATCATCCACATATTGATTGCACACATACCCTGTAAAGATCACAACACAGGTTTATCAGTTACTGTAAGACATCATTTTTGGAGGTACCAAGAAGTTTTGTTAGTACAACGACAAAGATTAAAACTCAGTTTTTCTGAATCAGTTACATGGAATTTTTACGTCATATTGCTTGCTATAAAACATGGTCTCTGAGCTGATGTTTCATACATATACGAAAAGTTCAAATATAGTAAGTGATGTAGTAACAGTTTAAAACAAAGGAAGATAAGTGAAAAGGACTTATCCATTTAACAAGGCAATACATGATTAATTGCCAAATAAGCCATGCAGAAAATCATGGTTAGCAGTCCAGAGGACACTGTAACTTGCTCTGTGATTTTATTAGCATTGTCATGTGTATGTTTCTGAAATATGTCTGTTCTGGGATATTTCTTATTTCTCCACTTAGACCGTAAGCTCATGTTGGTAGGAACAATTTTTATTTTTCTGTATCCCCATGAGATATGACATAAAGCACACTTATTGAAAATCTTTGTGGCTTTAATCATCATTATAATTATTCCTTTTTTAATAATAATATTCTCTAAGACATAGCTGAATTAGTCTTTATACAGGGTATTCTTTAAATTGTACTATAATTAAATCTATATTGAAATGTTTTCAGCATCTTGCTTATACAAAAAAACAAGTCACCTCATGCATGCTACACCTTCTCAGTCAAAAATGATGCCACCACTGTCTGATCATATTATAGTTTTCATGGATGTCATAGATTATACTTAAAAAGAAAAGATTGTAAAAGAGAGGATATTACATTTATATATTTGTGAAGAGTAATTTTATTTGTATGTCATTTTCTATATGAAATATTCCTTTTAATAAGGAAAAAAGTACTAACATGGCAATGTAGTTGAGCATGTTTTCATTTGTTCAGTATAATAGATATAAAAAAGTACAAATTATATTTCTATTTTTCTATTCTTATTTTATTGTATGTTAGTTAATATTAGTGTGTTAGTTGATTGTTTTCTTTCCCATTTTAGAGATCTGAGGGAAAGTGTTCATAGTTGAAATGGATTTTAGGGTAGCGACTACCACAATCACCAAATAATAGATTGTCATTATGGCCATCTCTACATTTTATTTCTTGTTACATAACTGTGTAGACACCTGAGAATTAAGGCAAAGAGTAATGGCATAGCAAAATAATGTGCACAAAGATATAATAGATAACAAAATATGAATTAAAATTATAACCTCTATGAATTTGGAATAATCAGAAAGGATGTAGCTTTATTATGTTTGAGGATACTTTTAATACTCAAATTCTTTATAAGAAGTTAATTTTTGGTGGTAACTGCTAATTCTCTTTGGAAAATATACTGTTAAGACACATTTTGTGGGTATAGTGATAACCTTAAATATGGATCTTATTCTCTTGGGTATTTCATATAAGAAAATAAAGCTATATTGCACAATCTTTATCCTGTAGTGTTCATCAAAGGTAGGTAAATGAGCTAGAGCAAATGCAATTTTAGTGGTGAAGGAGTAGGAAAAATATGCTAATATAGTATAAGGTCGATCTTAAGGAACATATTTGTTCCAGTTAACTGTAAAAAAGTATAATAAATAGATCATATTATGAAGTTTGTGTGATCTTTGAATGAAAGAGATATAATTTTTCTAGTTGAGATATTGAAAATGTATATTATTTCTCCTACCAGTAAAGATACTAAACAATTTCATTATTTTCAAGATCACAAAAACTCCTCTGAGACTAAGGTTCATAAGTTTAGTGCCTGTTTTCTTTTATGTATTTTAATGTTTCAGATTTTAAATTTAAGAATTTAATCCATTTTAAGTTAATTTTTGTGTATGGAGTAAGATAGTTGAATTGAACAGTTAGATTTTGGAGTCACTTCTATATACAGGTGATAGTTAAGGACATTGGATTTTGACCAGATTGTCCAGGAAGCATGAAATTAGATCCCTGCATCCTTATTACCACTACATTAACATTTAAGGGATGAATTATTTCAGCTCTTGAAAAGAAGCAGTGAAATTTCTCAAGAACCTGACCATGAGAGGGATGAGAAGAAAATCTAAATAGAATGGTATCATGGAAGCCAAGAATTGAAATAGTTTTAAAAATAGTCATCAAATAGGTTAAATGGTAGAAAAGTCAAGTGGGCTTTGGTCATTACACTTGTCCTTCAGTTTATCTTTTATCTCAGATAGCAGTGATCTAAATTTGAAATGCTTTACTCTTTGACTTTGTTGTTTATAGTATATTTGGTAAAGAAGTACAGATTGTTCAATAACATGTATTGTAATGAAGGGAAAGTTTGTACAAAGTGTAAAAACATTTTTGGATGTGGTCAGAAAAGACTTCAAAGGGAAGACATATTTTAAGATAAAACTAGAAAGATGAATAGTTTTCCGGGAACAAAAAAACAAAAGGAAAAAACCGAAAAAAAACAAGCAAGCAAAAAAAAAGAAGGCAATTCCCAAAAAAACTGCAAGTAAGTCAGCATTACCAGAGCACAAATTCTGAGTGACGGGTTTGAGGAGAATTGGGAAGGGAAGGGGTCAGAGAGAGAGGAGAATTGATACATAGGATAATAGATTTGATATTGTCATCAGTAATGATCTTTGAAAAATTTTGAGCATTAGTGTTTTATAGTCAGTACTATTCTTCACATATTTACAGATATCCTAACGCTCTTTCCAGGGACATGGTAGGATTGCATTTCCCAATCCTTTCTGATTTGTGGAGCCAAGCGACTAATTTTGGCCAGTGAATTGTGATGTTTGTCATCTTTGGGCTTGAGCCTTAATCGCTGATGCAACATTTTCTAAAACTGTCTGTTCCTCTGGCACAATGATAGGCAAAACAATCTTGGATACATGATTGTTTGGTTCCTTGAGTGACTATTATGAGCATAGCCTCCTGTCAACCCACAACAGACACTGAGTGCAAGCCACAAATATCCATTGTGTTAAGCCATGGTAATTTGGAATTTGTTTCTGTAACATAATTGTTTATTATGACTGAGAGGGATATGCTGTTAAAAGTAGGAAGAAGGTAGACTCAACTCAATATTATGATTTACTAAAAGTACCAAGTGAGAGAGAGAAAGAGAAATCTAGACTGGTGAGATGTATAAAAGATTATCCATTGGAATTAGTAGTTAGGTTGCCATTTGTGATCTTCAAGAGGGTCATTTTGATGACTTGATGAGGAAGGAAATTATACTGATTAACGATAGAGTAAATGGGAGAAAAAAAAAGTGGAGACAGTGTTGAAATCAATAGCATGAATTACAGTACTAGACTAGCTGACCATGAAATATCTGAATGTGTAAAGTATAAACCTATTTGCTTCTATTTAAAAAAAAATTCAAGCTATATTACCAGAAAGTGAAGTTAATGTAGTATAAACAACAACAACAACAGCAACAACAACAACAACAACAAAAGCTATGGCTACATTTAATAGTTAGAATATGGAAATAACCTTGGGAAATGAAGGATTCTCATTGGGTAATAAGGATTCTCATTGATAACAGCCATTTCTGCTTTTTATCTTTAATTTACATGACACTTATATGAAGAAATTTATTATTTATTTCTAAGACTTCAGTTCTTATTCAGTTGCTTTGGAAAATATGTCTAGTTGTCTAAATTTGATATTTTAGGAAATAAAACAGACGGCATCTAGGTTCCATTTAGCCAACAATTCAGATGTAATTCAAACTACAAGATAGACATATTGTCCATTGTAGACATTCTGCAAATGCAAGAAAAGTCGTATTTACATCTTTTTGATGGTCACCTGTAAATGAAACATAATGACTTAATACAAGGTTATTAAATAGCAAGCAGCTGAGATAACACTAATGCAAAATGATGGCAAAGACCAGCATAAATCTATAATATGATAAGTGCTGCCAATTATATAATTTCATTCTGAATTGTATATAATCTATGAAACTGTACCTGTATGCACTTTTAAACATGCTGCTCCTCGAATAATTTTTTTCTATTAAGTTCTTTAAATCTTGAATAATCACCAAGTACTATGCCATTTTTTTATAGTATATGTGCAATCTTAATATAGATTCTGTAAAGCAAAACATACTTGCAAAGAGGAAGGAAGATATATCAGATAATCAAAAATGTAATATGGGATGTTTCAATGTGGCTTATTTATTAAATATATAGTGACAGTTGTCAAAATAGCTATTGTCGACTTGTATTAATATAGAATCTATTCAAGGTTCTGCATTTACAGTAAGTGTTTTATTATAGCAAACACTGCACCATACTCCTTAGGGTCAAATCTGCAGGCATTTAATTTCAGCAATTGCTGTAATAGAGGCATTATGAAAATGTCTCAGCCTCTTGAGTACACAGAGAGGTTGGATGCTATTATATTTTTCCTTTTCCTCTCTTTTAAAGCTTTTGTCTATAATCCACACATTACCTGGAAAAGCAAGGTTTGTATCTTTTGTCGAATATTTGGAACTTAGTTTCAAAGGTTGAAATGAACATAGTCTAAAAGAAAAAATGGCATATTACAGAAAAGGGAATAATTTTCCACATATTTTAGATCTTTGGATACAAGGGACTCATTACAAGGACCACATCTATTTTTCCTGAGATCCTCCTTCAAAATTAATGAACAGCAAAATGTTTTATGTTTCCCATAAGTAAGCTTAAACTTAGTTATTCTGTCATTTGATTTTGTTCATTGATTTGTTATCATCATTTTAAAAAGAGCATAATTTAATAAGATGATTGTCTTTATCAAGTAAGTCATTAGGCATAATTACTGTCAGCAGGATTCTTATAAGATATAAAGTATAATTCTTAAGAATTTGAAATTGCTTGGTAATTAAATTTTTAAAAAATTGTTTAGTGAAGTTACAGCAAGAGAAATGTGAATGTATTATTTTCTTTTGGAAAATCTTTGGTCAGATATTTGGAAAATATACAGTCTTGCCAAACTCTTACAAATTTCACTCATCCAAAAGGGTATTTTGATTCTATTATTTTATTTTATTTTTATTTTCTATTTTTATTATTATTTTTTGTGAATTCCCAGTATCAGACTCAGTCAGTAAATATGGATTTGGATTGTTATTTGTATTTATTTGTTTGTTATCTAGTTTGCATTTTACAAGAGTAATTGTACTCATACAAGATAGTTGACTTTTTTTTTTTTTTTTGGAGGAAGGAAATTCAAAATTTCAAGCTATGTCCAGAGGAGTAGCAGTTGTATTTTATCAGAAAGTGTTCTAGGTCACTCTAGTTTCAGGAAAACAGCATCAGAATTTTATCATTCTTATCTATTGATGTTTTTAAAAGTTTTCCTTAAACTGAGTATTTATGGGAATGGAGTCATAGTTTAAGAAAAGGCATAATTAATCCATTAATATAATTAAAAAAGAAAATTGATCAATGTCTTTATTTGATATAAATAATATTTTATAACATGTTGGAGCAAGATAATTGGACAGGGAACCAACTATTCGTATTCCTGTCTAGGCTTTTTTAAGGCCAACTGTATAAAATCTTTTGGAAATAAATGAATTTGAGTTGTTTCCTGGACATAGGCATTAGTATGACACATGAATTTGAATTGTTTTTTTTTCACTGCCTAGTTTCTAGTTAGTATTAAAAGATATGCAATTTAAAATCATACATGTGTCATCTGTGTGCGTTAATTTATCTGTGTCCAAGGTTAACACCAGCTTCTTACCTCTGATATCAGCAAAGTTTGAGCAAGTGGGTTAATCTTTGCAGGCCTACTACCTATGCTTAGCCCCAATGAAAATGATATCTATAGAGCATAAATCATATTATCTGTGATTATTAATGAAGGTTAGTGGACCTGGATTGAGAATGAAAGTGTGTGGGGATGGGGGAACTAGTAGTCATAGCCAGGTTTGCATCTCTGGAGATAGTCTGAGTTTCAGTGCAAAAACATACCAGTCAGTACCGCTTGGCAAATGGGAATTTATTTATTTATTCATCAGATTTTTATTGAGTGCCTACTATATTCCAGGCACTGTTCTAAGTACCAGGGATACTATGATAAACAGGAAAGAGAGCAAGGTCCATTCTTTCATAAATTTTAATGGGAGATGGGAAATAGCAAACAACAAAAAAATAGGAAAGTAACAGATAATGATAAGTGAAATGCAGGGCATTAAAATGGAAGTGATATGAAAATCAACAATTGGGTAAATTCTGTAGATTAAGTCATCAAGAAGAGTCTCTCTGAAGAAGTGGCATTTATGCTTATACAACAATTGTATGAAGGATCCAACTGTATTTTGAAGTCTCTGAGGATGTTCAGTAAATTACACCTCTGCTGTGGTCTGAATGTTTATGCTTTTCCAGAATTCACGTGCTGGAATACTAATTCTCAATGTGATGATGTCAGGAGGTAGGATCTTTGGGAGATGATTAGATCACAAAGTAGAATCCTCATAATTGAGATTAATGCTTTATAAAAGAGATTCCACATAGCTCCCTAGCCACTTCCACCATGTGAGAATACGCCTCCAGAACTGTGAGAAGTAAATTTCTGTTGTTTATAAACCTGTACGTATCTGGTATTTCGTTGTAATAGCCCAAACAGATTAGGGTACCCTCTTTTATGCTGGTTTCTGAACAAACTGAAACATAAAATAGGATTTAATATGGAAATAGCACCTTTTTCTAATGGAGGCCAAGTTGGGGGAGATAGCTTAGTGTGAGAGCCAAATTTTCCATACTCAATCCTAGTCTCTGACAGTCTTTTTAAGTAAAAAAGATTTTACATACACATACGGAGAGCCCACAGACTAAGTGGGCAGGATCGCTCTCCAGCAGAAGAAAGGCAGAGTAAAGCAGAGTGTGTCCAGATATTTTTCTGAAATTTAGCAATCAGAAGAAAGAAAAAGGCTAAAGAGAGGGAAATGTCATAGCAGCGAAGATCACTTTGCCTAAAAGAAACATTAGGAGTGAGGAAGGAAGAAGCAGTCTTCCCTGCCACCAAATATAATATGAAGATCTTCAAGAGAAGTGTAGAAACAAAAACTTGGAAATGAATTTGGGATATTCCTGAAATAGGAGGAAAGCCAGTAGAAGAAGACTGTAATAAATAAGGCCAGAATAAAATAAGGTTGGAAAGTTTGGCAGGAGCAAGATCATGTAGAGCTATGTAGGCCAGACATATATTTAGATTTTTATTTTAACTGAAAGGAGGAACCATAGGAGGGTTTTAAGTAGAC
>NW_011888793.1:16099134-16163307 GCF_000151845.1 Pteropus vampyrus
ATTTACTAATGCTGTGATTCTGACCACCGAAGTACCATAAATGGATTGACAAGCTATGCTATACTACATGTTCTGGAGAAACTCTCAGCTTAGTGTGTGCATAAGAATCACTTGTGGAGTTTAAAAAAATATAATAGGTAGGATTGAGAACCACTATATTAGGCCATATTGTAGGAGTACCAGCTGAGCTCACTATATCATAGAAATCTCCTAAAATATTGATTTCCATCTTCTGCCAGTGAAAGGCAGAGGGCATACGCATAAAAACTTTGCACTAGCCTTAAAATAGAAAATAGATATCAGTAACATGACTTGAAATGGGTAAGAGCAAGAGACCAATGTTGATGGATTAGCACAATATTATTCTTCTACCCTGTGTGGTGTCAAGGTTCAGATTCACTGTCAGTTCAGAGACATCTAAAGATGCAGAGCTGTGGGATATTAGAACCCCTACCTTGGAACTGTCTTAGTATTTCTCAGTCATAAGACCTCATAGTGTTTTGTTGCTAGATCATTTTGCAATGAAAAGACATTTTTTACTTAAAAAGAATAATATAATAATTTACATTTATTACAGAAAAATGATGATGATGATAATAATAATAATCAGACAAGCCCAAATAACCACTTTCACATTATTCTCATATTGAATAGATTTCCAGACATTTCTGTATAGGCGGTAGAGTATGATATGAGGCAAGTATATTTTCTGGTTAAAAACATAGACTTTGGAGCCATATTTACTAGCTTTGCATCCTTGTCTTGTCACTGACTAGCTCTAAGACCTTAGACAAATTATTATTATTTTCTTGCTTCTGTTTTTTAGCCTGTGGAGTGGAGATAAAAATAACATGTCTCTTATTGTACAGTTATGAGGATTACATATATTAATATATGTAAGATACTTAGAATAGTGACTTGTACATAGCAAGCCCTCTGTAGGTATTAACTATATGTGTAAAAATCTATAATTAACAAAGATTAGATAAAGCCACTTTGAGCAGCTTTAAAAACAATTGTAAATTTCAGTGAATATTTATCTATAGATTAAGAAGCATTTATTTAGCACTGACTGTGTGCTAGGCACTATCCATCTAAATTAACTTTATAAATAGTATTCTATGCTATATAGATTGTACTGTATTTTACTTAATCAACTCCCTAGTAGTAATTAGATATTTTTTAATTTTTAAAAATATTATAAATAAAACCACAGTCCTTGAAACTAATTATGATATAAATCCATGATATTTTCTAGAAATTTCTGGAACAAAGAATATGCAGATTTCAAAATCTTTTCTTATTTGCTGACAAATTACCATTGAGGGAGATTGTGCCTTTTATGATCACACCAATGAATGAAATGAAAGGCAAAGATCTTGAGCAAATTTAGTTGATTGATCCACAAATAGTTTTAGAAGGAAAACTTGAGAATTTCACATCAAGATGTGGCATTGAAAAGCTATAAACAGCCAATAAGAATTAGCAAATCAAAACCATTTTGAAAATTTTTCCTAACAATTAATCGTATTGGTAAATTTGTAGCAAATTGAATCTAGATTATTAAATATTAAGATTAGGGCCTAAGATGTTTTTTAATCCTTGTTGGTATTGCCTGTTAGTTTTTTGTTGTTGTTGTTGTTGTTGTTGTTTTGGTAAGCAATATCTATATATTTGAAAATTCCACAAATGAAAAATCCTGTTATTTCTTTCGTTTAGAGGTTATGGAATTATTTGTATTTGTTCACATTAGTTGAAAAGAGCCAAAACATTGTTGTTTTGGGTTGGTGCTGGATATTCCCACTATGCCCAAAGGAAGAGCACTTAGAAAAACATAAAGAACAAGAGCAAAATTTCTTTCTTGGAATTTTCTTGGAAACGGCTTATTTCCTAAAATTCCCATCTGTCTACAAGAGCAAACCTCTTCTCCTTCTCCTTTTTGTTCCTTCTTAATAGATTGATTACAACCATAGATTTTTTTCCACATGAATATATGCAAATCTTTTAAAAGGTTGTCTTGATAATCAATCCAACCTAATTCTTTTTGTCATGTTGAATATGATAAGCTGATGCAATTAATTCATTGTTACAACTCCACATTTAAACTTTGTATTTAAAATAACATAATATTTAGCATCAATCTGATAGGTAAGATTTAAACGATACTGTAAAAGTCTTTTCTTGCTTGATTTTTTAAAAATTGGAAAAAATTGTGAATCAAGTATAAATTATCTAAATATTTTAAAAGTCATTTTGAGAATTAAGTTCTGTATTTTGCTCATTGTGTCCACCTCTTCATTATTAAATAAACAAACAAAAAAGGAATTAAGGCTTATCAAATGTCAAAAAAACAAAACCCACAATTATGTAAGTTAATAGAGCAGTGACTATGGTCCTTTCAATAGTATAAAATACTGTTAAGCTATTAAGTTCTGGCTTCAGTCTTATAGATTCAAACCACTATTTCAGCATCACTGTTTCTTTGGACAAGCTATATAACCTCTCTAACCCTTAAAGTCTTTGTGAGTAAAATGGGCACAGTAACAATACTCATCTCATAGATCTTTATTTCTTTTTGTTGTTGGTGTAATGAGGATTAATCGAGATAATGCATAGAAACGTTTAGCACTATTTGACAGAAAATAGATATTCAATAAATGCTAGCTGTAGCTATTTCAGTGAAATGCAAGGAAAAATTTAAGAACAGGTTTCCATTAGCATCACATGTTTCCTTTCTCCGCAGTTGTGCTGGTTCAGAATCCAGAGAGGTGAACAGATTTCCCTTTCCCAGTATTACAGCCACAGCAACAGCAGCTGTGAATGAGTAGAAAGCAGAACTATCTCTTCAAGAGGAGACTCGCTGATTCAACAGATAGTATATTCATTGTCTGAAGGCTGTGAAAGAGATTAATAGACTAAGAATCTTTGCTGATCCTCTGAGGGATAGAAAAACTGAAGGATACCCAATCATAACTTTTCTTATTAGTCTTGAGATGGACAAGTCTCCATGAGCCTTCCAGTGTTCTTCTGAGAATAGGGTCACAAACTGTATTCTTTTTTAACTTAGCCTTCTGTATGTATTTCCTCGGTCACTAAGAGGGAGCAGGGTGAATAGGGAATTGTGTTTGGATTAGCTGGACAAATAGAGAAAGATAGCCTATGATAGATAAAATCACAATAGACTGCAAAATATTTCTCAATTCATGATTCTACAGTGTGTTTAGTATGAGCATTCAATCTAACTGACATGGTATAGTGAATTCAGAGGACACCTCTATTATATCAGGTGAGGAAAACTTGCCATTTGAAGTTGGTAGCACACCCAATGGATGGAGCATGGAAATGAAAACTTCCCATCATCTTTCCTATAGGAAAGATGCTTGAATGAATTAAATGGCACACAAAACTGCAAAGTTCACCTTGCACATTTAAAGACCTTTGAAGAATTTTGGTTACTATCTCAGGATTGCTATAATATAACACACTTTGTACTTTTTTTCTTTTTCAGAAACTTCAGTTTTCAATAGTTATGAGTTTCACATTTTCATGTCAGAATGAAATGTTAGCACAGAATATACAGACATCTTCAAAGACTACTTCTCTAGTTTTTTTGTTTAGTTGATTTATTATGAGTTTTGATGTTGTGGGTTTTGTT
Organism: Pteropus vampyrus; assembly: GCF_000151845.1. Classification (NCBI taxonomy): domain Eukaryota; kingdom Metazoa; phylum Chordata; class Mammalia; order Chiroptera; family Pteropodidae; genus Pteropus; species Pteropus vampyrus. The sequence continues at coordinate 16,102,790 of NW_011888793.1, forward strand.
TTCTGTTGTTTTTGTTTTGCTTTTCTTGGCCATAATACCACATCTGACATAAATCTGTGTCCAGCAATTATCAAGATTTTTATTCTCTTTCCAACAATTATCAAGATTTTTATTCTCTCAGCTGAAATGATTTTTAAACATTTTACTGTTGTTTTAATATTATTCTTAAGGTAAGTGAAATACCTGTGTGTTATTTTTTTACATGAGATTTCAGCATAAAATAGGTATAATAGTGAGTCACGTTCAAATTATCATTATATAAATTGCCTGATTGAGAGATATTATTCAGCAATTGATAGTTTTATAAGATGTTTTACAGACTAATGGAGTTTTAATTTTGGAATGGAGTATTTCTTCTTTAAAGATGGGCTAGTAGGTTATATTTTTAGGCCATCCTGAGGGAGCAATAACCAAAACAGTAATTAGAATCAGTCATTGGGCAAGGATTGGGACCAGTGCTCAGGAATGATCTACACAATTTCGATATCAAGGTATCTTCTCTTAGAGCCTGTTTCATCTTTAGGTGATTAATCACATATTTAAAATGAATACATTCACTTGATCTCATGTAGCGAGAATGTTTGAAAGTGCAACATATGAAAAAATAATTTTAGAACTACAAAGTTTTCTAATTTGACTCTTCGCTAACAGAGATCTTTGCTTTTGATAAATTCCCTTGTTTCCATTATTTATCTGGATAACAATGCCCCTAAAACAATAGTTTTCATGAGCCCTGAGAATTGAGTCTAAATTCTTCCTGTAGGATCTATTTTGTCCTCCCCACCGCCTTGCTTAAATTGTTTAGCAAAAGATTTGAATTTGATATGCTGAAGTGTCTCTATTTGCTGTGTGTGTGTGAGGTGTGTGTGTGTGTGTGTGTGTGTGTGTGAGAGAGAGAGAGAGAGAGAGAGAGAGACAGAGACAGAGACAGAGACAGAGACAGAGACAGAGACAGAGACATAGAGCAGCTATCAGTTCCCTCACCTACAACTAACAAAGTGAGACTAAGCGAGCAGGCTAGCAAGAGTGCTCAGACTCACTATAATTGAGGCTATCAAATTCTCCTGTAGTATAATGTGTACAAATAGTCATATATATTCCTTAGATCTTGTAAGATAACGTACTATATTCCAGAGACCTTCTTCCCGTTAACCTTCTGATGAATATTTTAACTGCAAATTGCTAAGTAAGTTATCATACCAACAGCATAAATGCTCTAATCCATATCTAGTATAGTTAGGCTTAGGAACAGTTTGTTTGAAATAGTTATACATTAATTATTAGCAAACTTTTCTTGGTGATTAGTATATGTCAGACATTGTTCTAAGTGTTTTCTGAATTTTAACTAATCCAATCTTCACTTTTGAGGAAGGTATCCCTATTAATATTCTTATTTTGCAGATGGGAAACTGAGGAACAAAGATTTTTTATATTTGCTTAAAGTTACATAGCTATCAAGTGACAGAGCTGGCTCCAGAGCCCACACTCTTAACCAGTATGGCTGTCTTGCTTTCCTGGAAAAAAAAAAAAGAGATAGCTGATTTTAAATAGGAAGTAAGACTAGTTTCTTATTTAGAGATGTAAGTTAAAGACTTGACCCTCAGACTGTGGTTTATATCATTCAAGTGCACGAATTAGAAATCCTTGGTAGAAGTCCTGTCTTAGTAAAGCTCATTTCCTCGTTGATGGACTTTTATTGCTGTTAACTAACACTGCTCCTCACTTTGACACTTATCTTTCTGGACAGATCTCCAGGAAAGATACCCATCATGTGCAGCATGTTAGCACCTTAAAGAGTAATGATGTACAAGTAATAATTGAGACTAATACTGATGCGTAATGAAAATGTCTGCCAGATGCTGGCAGAGTTCTGAGAGCTCTATCATATCACATGGTCATTGCCATTGTCGTCTGTGAAGTAGTTTACTGATTTCTTGATTTTTTGTGATATTTACATGGTTCTAAATTTAATGGATCATTTATTTTAGATTGCAAATCACTAGTAAGATTGAGGATTTTTTTAAAAATTTGGTCAGCTACTTTGGAGTGTAGCTTAAAGGGAGAAAAAAAGACTCGATCAGTTTTACTATCTATGTCAAAGACATAATCTTTGCCAATACTGAAATTTGTTTCCTAAAACAGTAATCTATCAACAGATGTAAACGCAACCTGGCAAAGTGGTTGGAACATGGGACAATGCAATTTAAATTTTGTCTTTGCTACTTTCCCCTAATGCAACTCTAAGCTGATTTCTTATTCAAGCCTTCTTTTTCTCAACTGTAAAACAAATTATTTCATGGCCATAGTTGGGAGGATTTGCAAGGCCCTGACCATCTCTGACCGAAAGACCATGCTGAGAATAGTCCCTAGTCTAGGCAGCTTTGCTCCAACTTTTGTAGGCTGTTCCTGTTCTTTACATATTTTATGTTGCTGAGGACTACAACATACATTACTACCGAGGGCCAAGTTTTTCTTTCTGAATCAAACTGTGGCTCTGAGTAGTCTTACACTAGTGACTCAGACTAGTAAACCAAAGAAGGGCCTGTGGAGACAGTGTGATACAGTATAGTATTTCCAGATTTGCCTCCTAATGAGAATTGTTGTAGATCATATAGTTTTCCAAATCCTTTCCTTAGAGATTCTGATTTAATAGGCCTGGAGTGTAACATACATATGTTTTAATGAGATGTCCAGACAATTTTAATGATAAGACAGCATAGGAAACAAGAATAAGTTTTAGAGTTCATAGATCTGTGCTTAAATCCCTATGCCACTTACCAGTGCTGAAATTATTTAACTTTCTGAGACCTAGTTTATAGGTGTTTAATACAGATGTTAGTTTCTTTTCTCATAGCTTTGTTAATAGAATCCAGAGTAAGTAAATGTTAAGTGGCCAATTCCTTGCTTCATTGTCCTGCCACCTCTTAGCAGTTTCTAGTGGTGTATTAGTTTCTAGTGGTGTACTAGGCTCTCCAGAAAAGCAAGCCTTATGTTTGCCTGTTTCTGTGGGATGAATATACCCTTCATGGCTGGTCTCAAGCTACCACTTTCTATCACTGAATGCAGAATTGAGAAGAGATGCACATTCAACTTTCATGAACTGGAAGGAGCTGCTCCAGCACAAATCTCACATTCATCATATTTTTCCTCTTCTTCTGCTCCTCTTCCTTTCTCCTCCTCCTTTACTCTCTCTCTATCTCTTCCTCTCCCTCTCTCTCCCTCCCCCTGGAATGAGTTATTATATTATTTCTTTATTATATTTTACTTCATTTTAAAGAGCACTTAACATGAGATCTATCCCCTTAACAAATTTTCCTTTTATGAAACATTTATTGACTCTCTACTGTGTTAGGTACCAGGAATGCATAATAAGTTATTACAGTTCAATCTCTATGATTTATATCTGCCCATATGAGCAACATGGAAGGAAAATCATGAAACTTGGAAAAAAAAAATGGCTCCACTGCAAATGAGTGGTTTATACTTTCAGCTGAACTCGCCAGCACTTCCTGTTAATTCTTCTTTCCATTTCACATTTCTACATATTCTTTCTTTTTTTGTTGTTCTGTACTTTACTTGCCAGTTATCATTTTTTTTTTCTCTATGTATTGTCAGCTTCGTTCTCTCTGTTGGTTTGGTCAAGTCTCTCCCACCTTAAAGAAGACAACAAAAACAATATCAACAATAAAAAAAGCCATGACTCCCTCAGAGTACTATTCAATCCTGGCCCTTTACAGTTAAAAGTCTTGAAAGAAGAGTAGGCTCTCTTTATATTTCCTCATCTTCCATTTTTTTCTTTACTCTCTGCCATTTGATTTCTGCCCCTACCACTTTAATGAAAATGTTCTAGATAAAGCCACATTGCCAAGAGCAATGGGCACATCAAAGTCCTTATAATACTGGACTTCTCTACTGCCACTGACATTGTTAATTCATCCCTCAACTATCTTCTCATCCACCACTTGCACATTATTCTCCTGGTTCTTTTCAGCTTTTTGAATGTATTTCTAGACTCTGACTTACTAGATTTTAACCCACTATTTTCATGGTTCTTAATTTTTAGCATGCATTAGAACCACCTGGAGGGTTTGTTAAAACACAGATTACTGGGCCCCAGGTTCTCTTATTTCATAGGTCTTGGATCAAGAATGAAAATCTGTATTTCTAATAAGTTTCCAGGTGATGCTGATCCTGCTGATCTAGGAATCTGCTGATCCAGAATCACTGCTCTAACTCTGTCTTGGTTTCCTCTTTTACTTCCTGCCCCTAGATGTTAATTTAGTCTATGATTTGGATATGGGCTTACTCTTCTCACTAAAGACCTTTTGTTTAGGTGAACTCATCTCTTTATGGTTTCAGTGCTTATAATGTCTGACTGCAAAAATGGTTGTCTCTTACAGCACTCGTGACTAGCTTCAGATTAGGACATCCAATTGTGTGCTCTACATCTTTTAGAATATGTTCCAAAGGAAAACATGCCTTGCCCATGGCTAGTCAGTGGTGGAGACAAAATTTGCATCTGTGTGTTTGAATCAAATGTCCCTGCTTTTAGCTGCGTACTTTTTTTCATCTCTCGTCCCTTTTATGATTGCACTAATTCACACCTCCTTCATCTCTGAGAATATGAAGCCTTCTGTTTCAGGGTCCCCAAAACCATCCCAAGTCTGATGTTTTTCTAGGAGAATTCACAGGACTCAGCATATAGTGGTATTCATGGCCATGATTTATTACAGTGAAAGGTAATAAATCATGGTATTCATGGCCATGATTTATTACAGTGAAAGGATACCAAACTGTATCAATGAAGGCAAAAGTCACATTGTCTAGAGTCTGGAGGAAACCAGGCACCAGATTCTAAGAGTCCCCTCCCAGGGGACATGCTTAAGTCTTCCAGCAACCAGTTGTAACCACATGGATGAAATGTTTACTACTAGAGAAGCTCATTGGAGACTCAGTGCCCAGAGCTTTCATCGGAGATTAACCACATAAATACTCTCTGCCTAACACAGGCCAAGATTCTAGTCTCCCAGGAGGAAATCAGATGTTCAATATAAACTTTATATTTACACAAACAGCTTAGGCACAGTTAGCTATTCTCATCAGGGAATGCTGGGAACTCTCCTGAAATCAAAGTTGCAGCTGCCAGCTAAGGACCAAACTAGCAAGCAGGCCCTTGTAAGAATAGTAGTCTGTTAACTCTTTTCTCTGCACCTTCTAATGAGTCTTTCTATATACAATTTTTTCTCTCTCATTTTTATCTCCACATTGCAGCAGGGTGAGCCATTTAAAATGCAAATCTGATTTTTTGCTTCCTTGGCTTAAAACTCTTTGTAGTGTATCTTTTCTAGTTCTCAATCTGGTAGAGGTCTTTGGGATCATAATTGTTATTGCAATTAATTTGTTCTGATTTTGTAATATGAAATATCCAATTACTTATTTTAACTTTAGGACTCATAAGAGTTTCCTATTGAATGCTGTGGTTGGGAATCCCCTTCATAACCACTGCTCATTTTCTGGACAGAGTTGATCTCTCCTGGTTTTGAGCTGCCTTAACAATTTAAGTTTTTCTCACATAGCACTTACGACTTTCTCTTCTTTGTTATAGTTATTTAAGTGTGTGCCTCATCTCCATATTATAAGCTCTTTGAGGAAATGATCCATATCTCACTCTCTTTATTCCTCAAATTAATCTCCATGGCTATCTATTTAGCACTTAGTTAGCTTTCAATAAATATGTTGAATGAGTGAATAAATGACTAAAAGTGAAAAATAATGGTCCGTACTTTCTCCTGAAAAAGTTACTTATCTAATTTTATGAGTGGCCATTTGTAAAAATTATTCAGATTAAAAATCCTAATAAACTAAAAAGAAATTAGGAGAATATTTAAGTAGAAATTAATTATAAGTCCCTATTTTTAAAATATCTAGTCATATACTTTGATTTAGTGAGATTAGATTTCAGTCCATAATTTGTTTTTACTCTTTATATTAATCTTTAAGTAGAGGCTTTTATTTTCATTCTCTCTCTCTAAAATCACATTTCAGTGGAAATTGTTTAATTAGGACTGTGCTAAATCGTATACACAGAACATATACTTAAGAGTAAGTGAAAGTGGTTTCTTCTCATCCAGAAAAACTATGTTATTCCTTGGTATCAGAATCTTATAGTTCTCACAAGTGACATTTATCTATCTATATATCTATATCTATATCATCTATCTATATCTATATCTATATCATCCACCTATATCTATATCTATCTATATCTATATATCATCTATATATCTGTATCTATATCATCTATATCTATATCTATATCATCTATCTATATCTATATCTATATATATGCGTGTGTGTGTATATACATGTGTATATATTAGTTAGGCAAAGATATATACTCTCAACATTCTAATGAGAAAGTATAATTTGTTCATGATAAACAGTTTTTAGTGTTTTTCAGGTCTTCAGTAGTAACCAGTATATATGTTCTTAATAGTAAAATTAAGAACTCAGATTTGGACAGCAAAAATCAAAGAGAATTGACTCATAGGCATTGCTAGGATATGTGTGCCTGAGTGCGTATATATGTATATGTAATTTATCTATATAAATATAAAATAAATATATAGATTGTTCAGCAACTATATATATTTTGAAGATATTATCAAGCCTTTGTGTGCTGCTGTCACATTTGAAATAATAAAGGTGGAATATTAAACTCTCATATCTATTATGTGATAAAAAGTCTTTTGAGGACATAACCATTGTTATATGTCTGTGGCAACCATGAGCATGTATCTACCTACAATATGGAGACGTATGTTAGCAACACCATGTGCCATTCTAATGGTGCCTTATCTAGTCTACTGTGACAAATAATTCTACTCAGCTTGTCAGTGGTGACAGCTGAGACTTCTTGCTTAGATGCCTTGACAGTGCTTGTATTAAACAGCTAGAGCCATACACTCCATTAAGTTTCTGTAAAATGAACTGTCTGCTTCTTGCTGTTTTGCTGATAGTGGCAGCAGCTGTAAGCTAATCCTCTCCAGTTGTGGATTGCTCGACTGAGTGCCTTCACTCATCGACAGGTAGTAGATCTCATAGTTTTAGTAGAGTGGCTACAAGGTTGATATCTATCATAGGCACGACATAATTTATTTCACAGCAGATTTTTTCAGCAGTTATTTGCTCTAAATTACACTGCAAATATATCTCTAAATAGGAGAAAACTGACTTTCTAGATGGTGAGGTGATAAGTTTTTTTAACGCATAATTATTCATAGGCTCTTAGTGCTAAAGACATAAACATGAGAGGAACATGTCTCTAGTAACTATACATTTAAGCGTGTGTGCGTTAATGAAAGCTACATGTAAGTAACATATGTTTAAGTAAATTTAGAATAAAGTAAATAAGTCTTCATTATCTTAGGCAAAATTAGATTATTGGAAATACCGATACCTGATTGTTTTTAAATATATGCGGAAAATATATTTTGAATTATTTTTTCCTTTAAATGCATAGTAATTACTTTCATCTATTTCTTATTACATTTATGTGTATTACATGATAAGTTGGCTTCGACTTCTAATGACCCTACGAATGAATGATATCCACATGTCCTACCCTGCTCAGCTCCTGCAGACGCATGCCTATGGCTCCTTTTATGGAGTCAATACATCTCATATTTGGTGTTTCTCTTTTCTTGGTGCCTCTATTTTTCCCAGCATTATTTTCTTTTTTCAAAGAACCCTGCCTTCTCATGATATGCCTGAAGTAGGACAGCTTTAGTTTTGTCACTTTTACCTCCAGCAATGTTTCAGGCATATTTGCTTGAGAATCCACTTGTTAGTCTTTCTGGTGGTCCAGGGGACCCATACAGCGCTCCTCCAACACTGTATTTTAATTTAATAATTTTTCTCATCACCCTTTCTCACTTTCTGTCTTTCATATCTGTACATAATAATTGGGAATATGAGGGTGTGGATAATCTTAGCCTTCATCTCTAATGACTCATTTTTGCTTTTAGTGATTTTTCTAATTCTTCCATCACTGCCCTCCAAGTCTTACCCTTCTCTTAATTTCCTAGCTGCAGTCTCCATTTGAATAAGTGACTGAGCAAGATAAGCAAAATCTTTGATAATTTTAATGTCTTCATTGTTTAAGTTAAAGTTGTGTATTTCTTCTGTAGTCATGGTTTTTGTTTTCTTGACATTCAAATACAGTCCCATTTTGGCACTTTCTTTTATGTTCATTAAAATTTGTTTCAGATCTTTGCAACTTTCTGCCAGTAAGTCTCATCTGCATGTCATGCGTTATTGATATTTCTTCCACAAATTTTCACTTTTTCCTCTGAACGTAGCCCAGCTTTCCATGTGATATCATCTGTGTACAGATTAGACAAATAGTGAGGAAAAAAAATGCACCTTGGTCTGACACTATTCTGTCTTTCCATCTTCTACTGTGACAGTGACTTCCTATCCACAATATAGTTTATGAATCAAGATAATCAAGGCCCGAGACAAGCATATTTCTTTAAAGAAAACAAACTTTTCAAGATCCACTTAAAGGCTTTACTGTAATGTATAAAACATAGACCAACCTACTCCAGTATCCAACAAATGTTCACAATTAGATCTCAAGTGCCTCTTCTTTTTCTGAATCCAGCTTGAACATCTGACATTTCTTGCTCTGTATAAGGTAGAAGCCTCTGTTGCAGGCCCTTAAACATCACTTTTCTTGTGTGAGAAATTAGATCAATGGTGCTATAATTACTGCACTCCTTGTCATCTCCTTTCTTGGAGATTGGGATGTATATCGAACTTTTCCAATCTTTTGTTTTTCATATTTGTTGACATATTCTTGTTAGACATTTGACAGATTCAGTCTCTGTGGCTTGAAATAATTCTATTGGTATCCCATCTACCCCTGGTGATTTATTTCTTCCCAATATTTTCAGGGCATTTTCTGCTTTGCTTTCTAGAGTTACAGGTTCTTACTTATTGGAATCTTCTTCAGAGGCATGTGTCATCCTTTTGTCTCTTCTGTATAGATTTTCAGTATACTGTTTCCACCTTCTCTCTATTTTCTCCTGGTCAGATTATGCGCTTCTTTGTTGCTTATTCATCATTTGTAATCTAAGTTTGAATTTCCCTTTTATTTCTTGCATTTTCTAGTAGAGATCTCTGTTGGTTTTTTTTGTTGTTGTTGTTCTATTTTTTTTAATGTTGATTATTGTAATAGTTCTCCTTATCTCTGTGTGATAGTCATTGAAAAGCTGTATTCAGGATTTTAACCCTGCTTTAGACATCTTTAACTTTTGCCTCTCACCCATCTTTAACGATTTTTAGTGTTGTTGTTTTTTTTTCTGTCATCTGTTTCAATTTTTTCTTCTTTTTACTTCCAGCATTGTCTTTTTGCATTCCTCCCTAATAACATTTCTAGTTTTGGTCCACAGTTCTTCTGGTTCTCAGTCAATTAAGTTTAACAGTGCAAATCTGTTTTTTTATGGGGACTTTAATGCATCCAGAATGCTATTTACATTATATTGTGTCACTCATATTCTCTTAATGCTCTTCTTGAGCTTTACTTTAATATTTGATATTGACAGTTTGTGGTCAGTACCATAATCTGCTCCTGTTCTTGTTTTGGCAGAGAGAATACAGTTTGTATATCTCTAGCTTTCACTTACATAGTCTATATGATTTCTCTATCGGACATTTGGTGATGTCCATGTATACAGCCATCTGGTTTTCTGAAATGTGTTTGTGATGGACAAGTTTTTGCCTTCACAGAAATTCACGAACCTGTTTCCTGCATCATTTCTGACCCCTAGTCCAAAATTTCCAACAACGTTTGAATCTGCTTTTTCTACTTTTGTGGTCCAGTCACCTTTGTTACCAGCATGTATTGTTTTGGTGTGTGATCAATTTCTTTTTGGATAATTGTGTAAAAACTTTCAGTTTCATTTTCTGCCTCTGTAGTTGGAGCATAGACTTGGATGGTAATTATACTAATAGGTTTTCCTAGAAGTCTGATTGATATTATTAAGTCAGCCCTTACATTGTAGCTCCTAGTAGCCTGTACCAGTATTGCCTTAGTATTAAAGCCACTACATTTCTTCTGAGTTTGTCATTTTCAAAGTAGGACACTTTGATATTGCTTGACTGGAAATGTCTCATTCCAGTCCATTTTAGTTTGTTTAACACCAAGTACTGCAATGTTTAGACATTCCATTTCTTATTTTGTTCTTCGAAATCCCATGTTCTGAATGTATGTGTTGTCCAGCATTGTACTTTCTTTGACCTTTGTGCACATCAGCTACTAGATGTCCTTCCTGCTTTGTTTTAGTTTTGTCATTAGCAATGATGCTATTTGTACTTGGTTATTGCTCTTTTCCAGTAACTGTTTGAGTGTTTTCTACCTGGGAGACTCATCTTTCAGTATAATCTCATATTTGTTTTGGATTGTCTCATAGGATTTTCATGGTAAGATGTTAAAAAAAGACTAAGAAAAGAAAACACAGCAGTGGTTTACCATTGTCTTTTGCTGTTCAATATGTGAGTCCAAACTACATGTTCTCAGATCCATAGTGTCTCAGTCACCAAACGCCTGTAAAATGTAAGCACCCCTGCAGTATTACATGTATGTATTTTACAACCTGTGTTATTCTCTCATGTCCCTTTATTGTTTCTTCCACAGAAAGGCATAAATGTGATAATTTTTTTCTATGTGTTGCAAAAACCACCCTTCTCAACATACACTGTAAATTTGGTTGAAAAGCCAGTGAAAGCTTTGGTGTTTCATTTGTAGGCAGCTTTAATATCCTACCTGTCATCACTGGGTGTTATCAGTGATGGAGTAAGTCTTTGAAGAGGACAAATAGGAGGTGTTTATAAGGTTTGACATTAATTTTGATAGAAGTTTAAGAATTTTTTAATGTTAAAAATTCAAATTTTAAAAGAAATTACACATAGGAATAGCATACTCATATTCTTTATAGTCTTGTTTTTTTTTTTTTTTTCAAAATAGTTAATCTTAATTCTGACATTTATAATGTAATGTAATAACCTCTTATAATGCCTCATTGGCTATATTATGCCTAATAGCACTTCAGTGAAATAAAAAAGTTTTGGTATGGTTTTGAAACATATTTTTGCAGATGTTGGTAATTATGTAGATTTAGAAATTAAGTTGAACTTTTGTCCCCAAAGCTTTTGGATCTCTATCATAGGATGAAGTGCATTTTTAGTTGTATATGAGGAATCCTTAGTGTATTGTTATCTTTGTCCCAGAGTATATAAACTCTCAGTTAATGTTCTAAAGAAGAGGAAGAATTTTATTCAACTGGATTGGGGAAATTTCATGCTATAATAAAACTGTTCTCCAGTATGGAATTCATTTACTTTTCAAATAACATAGCCAATAATTAGAGACCTAAAAGCAGTAATCTTACAAATAACTTAGTGCTTTCTAATAGTACATTTACCTCATAAAGGTGACTATTTTCTGCTCTAGGCCATTTTGCAACCCAGGTTTTCCTTTGGCAAGGTAACTTACATTATTATTGTAGGAGAAATGAAGGTTTTGTTGAATCAGAAAGTGACCCAGAAAAGACCTGCCCACAGTCCAGCTGCGTGTTAGCTGGGAAGAAGTTGTTAGGTGACTTTAAAGAATAAAGCATGCACTCTTCCTTTTAAGAGATACTGGGAACTGGGTCTGTTTTGTCCTCTTTTCTGTGATTAGAAAGCCATCTTGTAGTGAAGATTTAGACAGCATCCACAAATTTTTCTGCCCCAAGATTTTTTGCTGATGGTTCACTTGAAATGTTAGTTGTGTCAGGAGTTGATAGAGGTGCTTTTTCTCTCTCCACTCTTTCTGTTAACAAAAATAGATTGGACGAGTCAGGGAATGCAAGAAATAGTCTCAGAAGTAGCAAGGCTACAAAAAGGATTCAGAAGAATGTCTTTTAGGGTATTAAAGAAGACTTTATTTTATGAGCCCCTCAAAATTGCAGGAGAATCTAGTTTGCTTTTCTTAGGGATCTATATCATTGATTAGATGAGCAAAGCTTGTGTCACTTATAACCGATTTTTGTGAATGATCTTTCTTCTCATTCCTTCTCTTCCTACAGCCTCTCTTCCTCCATGTATATCTCTATCTCTTTATTTTTATATCCAGCTCTGTCTTTATCTCTATCTCTCTTTACCATTAACAGCACCTGGGATGTGTGCTGGGTTATTAAATACACATTTTAAAGTAAGAGAAATACCTTATATGTATGAGGCACTTAAAATTGCTAAATAACTATGTAGATAAATGAAATTATAGCTCTAAAATTATCAAAAGGATCTAGGACACATGGAACTATAATCTTATACAGTACATTGAAAAAGTTCTGTGGAAACTTAATAAGTACAGACATAAATCAAAACAATTTATGTTGCACTTATACCAATTGTTTAGTAAATTAATGTAAATTACATATGAATACAAGGGAACTAGTTTCTGCTCAAAGAGTACCTAATTTAACCTTCAGTATCCAGATGTGAGTCTCAATATTTATGGAGTGCCCACAGAGAATATAACACAGTACTTGAGGCTGGAAGTGTATTGGGGAACATGTTTTGTTAAATGCATAATAGATCTATGGGAAATGTAAAATGATCATTAACTTAAACAATGCTTTTTACTAAAGGATTTATTTGATTGCTTTAGATTACCTTTAAGAATGCAATAGAACATATAAATATAGAAAGCTTTAAAGTGAAGTTGGGAGGAAAGTAAAGACTATTGTAACATTGCACCTTATTGTTATTTAATTAACAATAGCAATGCCATTTTTTTTTTTTTTTTGTACAGGCTCTGAAAAATGGCTGATGGTTTGCATATCACCTCAGAGTATTTCTATGGAGTTCTGGGATAATTCATTCAGAGCCATTCTGAATTTAAGCTTGTAACTGCAATTACTGGTACCAAGAGGTGTGTGTATACTCCCTCAAAGAATGAAATAAGTCAAATGGAAAAGTCAGGAACCATATGATTTCACTTATATGTGGGATATAAAACTACAAGCAACAAACAAATAAATAAACAAACAAACAAAATAAGCAATCAAACAAAAATTCATAGACACCGACAACAGTTGGTGGTTATCAGAGGGAAAAGGGGAGATGGGGAGATAGAAAAGAGTAAAAGGGGTCAAATATATGGTGACAAAAGGAAACTTGACTTTAGGTGGGAAACATACAATACTATATACAGATTATATATTGTAGACTTGTACACTTGAAACCTATATCATTTTATTAACCAATGTCACTCCAATAAATTTAGTTAAAAAAAAAGAAAATGAAAAGACGAGGAAAAAAAAAAGAAATAGGAAGCCGCCTCCTCTCCGTGTTAGCGTCCAGAGTCCACACTCACTGGGTATTAAATCTGATGCCAAAATCACGAGTTTCCTTAGCCACCGTATAGCTGTTTTGGGGACTGCCAGAAAAAGTAGGTCTCCTACTAGGAAAGCCTAAGAAGTAAGTGTCAGCTGCTCCAGTATGGAAAAGTGGATCCCAGAGACAGATGTTCTCCATAATAGAAACATACCTAGTTTCTATTCTTGGTATCTTGCTATTCTTGATTATTTGTGTAGAGGGTTAATATTTTAGTATAGCCACATTCAGATTTTTTGTGTTTAACGGTATATACTTAGATCACATGTCATATAGTTTTAGTACTAATTAAATATTAATACTCAGTGTGAAAAATAGTAAGCATAAGTGGTCTCAATATTATGGGTAAATAGCTAGTGCAATTTGACAATTTTAATCGATTTTATTTAGTCATTCAACATTTTTCGGGTACCAGATATTCTGCAAAGACCTGGAAATACAAAGATAATGTCATAATTTCTGCCTTAACGCAATAAATTTAGTGGGAAAGGCTGTTAGTCAATCATTAAAGCTCATTGGGAAGGTCAACTTGATTGAGAAAATGTCTGCTTTTTCTTATCTAACTAAGAATATTTTTGGATAGTTTCAGAAGTAATTTACTTAGTTTTAAAATAGGTTATGTCTGCTGGGTGTCAAGCTCTGTGCTACTGTATACCTTAAAACAAACACTAAGGAAAAAAATAAACCATAAATTTAGTCATTGAAATCTCCTTATAAGTCTCTTTTTAATTAAGGGTTTATGTGGGGATAGAAAATTTTGGACATTTGCAGACAAATTGTACAATTTAAAAAAGTATATGGCAATAAAAATGCTTCTTTACTGGAAAGGATTTTTATGCATCACAAGATTATTTGACCTGTCAATCCAATTTTAGGAAGTAATAAAAAGAAATTTTATGTAAATAATAGAATTGATCAGAGTCCAAAAGAGATTGTCTTGAAATTATCAATTAGACCTACATCGACAGAGTAGTTTTTCCTTCTTGTGACAGATACTAATAAAGCCTGCTGTTCTTTGACAGGTTAAATGAAACAGGCATCTGTGGTTTTGAATTAAAAGCTACTAATTTAGCAGGTGCAGGAATCAGACGGAATTTCCAAGGATAATTTATAAACTGGGTGGAGAAGGACCTATTTTCTTCTTTATAATACAATTGAAAATATCAATTAGTGTAACTATGTTTATAACCTTTAAAGTCTTGATCTAGCTTATACAGTTTCTAAGAGGAGAATTAAGATGCATGAACTTACCCTCTAAAAAAGATAACTAGATATTTTTTATCTTCACTGAGATTAAAAGAAAAGGAAAACATCTTAAATTGTAGAAGGATGAAATTAGTTTAGACACAAAAAAAGAAATTCTTGATAGCATTAAATCCAGAACTGGCTATCAAAAGAGGTTATAAGTTTTTCTTCCTGGGTGCGTTTTAAGAATGTAATAGATGGTAACTCAACATGGATAGTTTATGTAAAGCCATTTCTTGAAGGATAGATAAAAAATGATTTCCTGAGGTCAGTACTACTCCATAATTCTGTGCTTCTTTTTTATCCATTTAAAAATTTGTTCTATAAATTGCTTGTTCACTTTAAGTAAATTGCTGTATTTCCTAGAGTGAAGGTTGAATAAAAATTCTCATAAATTCAGTGATGCTATACTGTGGAAAAGAGGTATGGGTTAAGTATGAAAATATTAAATTCTGTCAGCTCTTCATGATCTCCATCCACTAGGGCTTTAAAATTTTTTCATTCACTCTGTTTAATTAGGTATCCCAGACATAAATAAGACTTTTATTTACTGTAATGAAGCAGTACCCAAAAGAAAAAGATTTTGAGTGAAAGCAGTTATTTCTTGCCCTAAAGACTATATAAGAACCAACAAGCTTAGGACTTAGCCTTAGGTTGATCTACTGAAAGATATCAAGAAACACATGAAAGTTCTGCAGTGTTAAAGGCTAAAAAAGAGAGATATCTTTCTATCATTTTCTGAGCCAAAACATTTAAAGTTTTCTTTATAGTTTATACTTTATTTGGTGATCACAACAAAATATAAATTCAAAAGCACATTAAATGTCTCAAAATAATTCTTCAAAAAATATATTTTTTGCTCTAATCGTCGTTAAGACCTAATGCTTTTAAGTATTATTTTAGTTATCAGAACAACTGTTAAAAGAAAACTACACGTTGGCTTATGTGATTGTAACAACAGTTTCAAAAGCTAACAATTGTTAGTCAAACTAAAGTCAAAACAAGGGATATGTGAGAAACTGAAAGAGAAACCGTAATCAATGAGTATCAGAGAAAGCTTACAAATAAATAATGATGCCTCAGTCTAAATCTTTAAAAGAAAAAAACAATGCAGAAATGATTCAAAACAAGAATAAGTGTTAACTTTTTCAATACTTTGGCTAGGGTTGAAGCAGAAGTAATCCCTCAAAGATATTAAAATTAGATTTATGCCAGTATTTACGAATGGGACACAGATGGGTAGATCACATTGCTTCTACCGTCTTGTTGCAGATGTTTGGTGATATTGTTTAAATTCAAATATGTATTTTCTCGTTAAATGCTCTGAGTGGGGTTTTCATTTAACATTACATTTGAAATTAGCTAGAATACTGTTTTCAATCTCAGGATCCTGGGTTTTCTTGAATTTTCATTGTTGCCTTTCTATCTCTTTGTATTTACAGTTGAAAAGTTGATGCCAAATTTTGTAAAACATGTTCTCTTTCATGCTGAGATCTTTTTTGCCAACAGTCTCCCTGGAGCGGGTGCTTTAGTAATAAACCCTGAAAATGGGAACTGATAATGGAAATACTGGCAGCCCTTTATACAACAGGGGTGCTAGCCTGTGTTTCTGTAATTAGGAATGTGATTAGAAATAAGAGATGCTTTTGGTCTTCAATTTCAAGCCATGAAATGATGGGATTTGAGTTTGTCTCACTTTTGGCAGATGATAAATTTCAGTCACATTGCAGCTTTCTCATTCTGGTCACAGAGTCTTTTCTTTGAATATGTTTTCCAAGCAAATACTAACTGTGCTTTCGTATTGTGTTGGTAACCATGACTTCATTTTTAAATATAAGTCTTCCTCTGATTGTCTTCTTGGTGTTTTCAGTTTTCATTCTCTTATTTCTGCCCACCATTTCCAGAGTTGAGTGTCTTCCCATCGGTGCTATAAAGCACAAATAACAAAATAATAATAGTAATATTTACCAAAATATTTCTCATTTAATTTAAGAGAATTAAATGAGAAATACAGTATAGTATACAGTACACAATAAGTATTTTGCTAAGTATTTACCAAAATAAGTATTGAAGTATTTTGGTGAGTCCTATGAAGTTCATACTACTATTTCCCCCATTTTATAAATGAGGGAAGCACAATCTTGTATTTAAAAAATAATCAAGTCTGTATTCCCTATCACTGTGATATGTCACCACCCTATATTATAAAGTGCTCTATCTAGGGGTAACCTTTTTACTTAAGTCAACATTAATCTCCTTTGTCATTCATTCATACTCATCTTCTTTCATTTGACAAATACTAATTGACGCCAGACATTGTGCAAGGCTCTGGGAACGCAGATGTGAATGAGTCTAGCCCCTGCCCTTGAAACGCTTATGGATGACTTAAATAAATATTAACAGTGCCTGAGACAATGGATACCAAAAAGTGCACCATGTCATCCCAGGTAGTGCAGCAAATGCACAGGGTTGCTACACAATATTAAAATTTTTATGGGAAACACAGCAACATCTATTAGATATTACATGAATTGCTTTCAATTTATGTATACTTTTAAATGGCTATTAAATTAATAAATACTTCTTGAGGTGTTTAGATTTAACCATTTAATAAATAGTACTAACTCTTCAGAGTATTTTTTGGCCTAGAATATACGGAAAAAAGTACTAATTACACCATGGATAGAGAAAGTTTGGGAATTTCTGACCTATGGGAGGCAGTTTGAGATTTCCATCAGAACAATTTAAAGTATCCAACAAACAAAACCGAACTAAGGAACTATTATTGGAACTAAGAGAACAAAATGAGACAGTAAATTTGATTATGAAAGTGATATCCAATTGAATATACAGAAATACTTGCATATTTTCCTCACAAAGATATTTAAATCAATCTCATTTAAATGAGCTTGACTGGCTTCAGGATAATAGTTAATTTGAATTCAGATTATGAAAGTTTTCTAGGAAATAGGTCAAAATGCTTTTCATTTAGTGATCTAATTATGTAATTTGGCTTATGTCTAAATAATAAAAGCATAATGGGCTATCAATTTTATTAATTTGAAGATGGCATTTTTTGATGCTTTATTCTATTGCTTTTAACCTTAGGCAAACTGAATGTACTGAATAAGAAGAGCATATTATGCTGTCACCTTAAGAATATATGATTATAGCATCTCAGTGGATGGGTAGACATCTCATAGAAAAATAACTGTAAATCTGAGGGAAAGACGTATTTGACAGTTCAATGTCTACACACTTCTACTTTCCTCTAGTTTGAATTGCCGCAAGCCTCTCTATAATTTGAGGCCTAGAGCATGTTGAAATTGTTAGCAATGTTCCCTTAACTACATTCTCATAAAAAGATGATTATGTGATGCTAAGAGGATTTGTTGA
Source organism: Pteropus vampyrus (assembly GCF_000151845.1). Classification (NCBI taxonomy): domain Eukaryota; kingdom Metazoa; phylum Chordata; class Mammalia; order Chiroptera; family Pteropodidae; genus Pteropus; species Pteropus vampyrus. Next base: position 16,120,874 of record NW_011888793.1, read on the forward strand.
CATGAAGGAGAATTTTTATTGCAGAAGTCTGCTTTCAAGGAAAAAAAAAAGAGAATCAATGAAAAATAGCAATTGGATCATTTTCTAGGATATTAGAGAGATTACCACTGGGACTTGCTCCCATTATCTCAGAGCTAAGACATAACTATACTTTTCATATCACCAAGTGAGGGAGTGAAGGATGAGAAAATGTGAATGATCCATTAGGGAGAACCTATGTGCGAGAGAATGATACTAATGAAATATAGGATTACATGTAAGGTCTGTATATCCAAGTGTAAAGGGTAGGATGGTGTCATAAAAAAAAAAGAAGTTCACTTTGACTAACAGAAGATCTTGATTCAGCATTGTTTCTGCCTTTTATTTAGATATATGACCTTAACCTTTTACTTAACCTTGTTGAACCTGTTTCCACAACTTCGAAAGACCATTGATGAATGGAGTAAATGAGGCAGTATAGGTAAAATACTCAGGGCAGAGCCTTGAATGTAATAAACTTGATCAGTCACATTTGACTGCTAGTAAAAGACTGACTAATGACATACACAAAATAGAAGTTATTTTCTTTTTCTGTTACTAAAAAAATTCTGGAAAGTTCCGGTCCTCATCTGGTAAAGTATCTTCATAATTTCATTAGCATTCTGCTTTCTGCTTCATCTTCCTTGGCATTGGACTTTCAAGATCTCATTCTAGTTCAAAAGGGTACAGAAGCTCTAACTATCATACTCAGATTCGAGGCAAGATGAGGGGGGATGGAGTATGTGACAACTGTCAATGCTCCTTTAGGTGAGATTTTCTGAAGATTCTGTCCAACAACTTGTTACATTTCTTTAGTTGTAACTTAATGACGTGGCATAACTAGCCTGAAAAAGTTTGCCCCTTAGCAGGGCACATGAATTTCTGAAATTAAACAAGATCTTGTTAGAGAGTCCTCTTAGAATGAAGAGAAGAATAAGGAACTCATGGTCTCTCCCATAAGCTCTCTATCTTACCCATTTAATATGAACCTTTATTTCTTCACCTCTAAACTGATTATAATAATATCTGCTTTTTTGGATTGATGAGATGATTAAATGTGATTATATATGCCAAGGTTACAGTCATCATTTATTGAATAAATAATTAAGCGTTAATGGTTAAATTCTAAGGTATCCTTTAGGATCCACTGTGTCTCTTTAAATTACTCTGATTTTTAAATCTCTAGTCGACTTCATAAATATTGTTGATGCTTTTATCAGAAATTACCTTTTATATTAACATTCTTATATATACTTTCTGACTGATTCAGTGATCTTAATTGATTTTTTTTCTAAGAAGATTTTCAGATTCTCCTCCTACTATGTAAATAAGAGCTTAATTACTTCATATAAAACTTTATAAAGTACAACCAAATACTTGGAAAATAGGATAATCCATTTAGGTGTAAATTTGGATTTCCATTATATTTAACACAAAATAATGAAAATTAGAATAAAATTTATGCTAACATTTTACTGAGCATAGTTGAAAATGCTCAGGAAACACTTAGCTATCTTATTTTAAGGTTTTTAAAAAATATTTTACATTTGTTTAAAATTTCACAGTTGATAAATTACTTCTACATATTCCTAATGTTTCATTTCCTCATAATAATAATTCTGTAACTTTATATATTTTTTTAAAGTTAGCCGGGAAATAAGAACTGCTCAAGGAGCCACAGACCACTTTAGAATTATTATATAAATTCTGTTCTTCTAGGTCCAGTGCACATTTCATTCCATAACAGTCATCTCCATTTGGAACATGATATATAAAATCGTTGGCACCATATGGATATTGGACTGCACTGATCCTTTGTCATAAACCTAAACTGTTAATTTCAACATATTTAATAGTTACCTGGATTATAATCTATAAAAGGCAGAATTATGATTATTTCTCATATGTGACTTTGAGAGTGCTTTGTTATTAGTCATTCAAACATTTTTGAGTGCTATATTTACTTTTTTCAGGCTACTAGTCATTAAGTAGGATTATTTGAATTTAAGTAGTTTATTTGAAACACTATTATGTCTTGATGTTCACATTGCTGTTGTTTATCGACATTCTTTTTCAGAAAGTCTTTCTGTTGATAACATTTTCATATAAATTCTTAGGTAGTGAATATTCATAGGTAGAATAATCTAAATGCTATCTTCAGAAATATATTTTTATATGATATTTGATTTAATGGCTATAAATTAAAAATTTAAGTTATTTCCTTTTATTGTCCATAGATGGTATTCATACCATGACTAAAAATAAAGACCCATAATATATTAAAAAGTTGATATCCTTTTGAAGTATTTTGTTTTCATAAAACAAAACTAACCTGAAAAATTTTCCAAAGTGGTAAGAAAAATTTTTGTAAAATTTGGAAAAAAAAATTTTTCAAACATTAGAAATCATTTTTTTTAAGCTGTGGTAAGAAAAATTTTGTAAAATTTGAAAAAAAATATTTAAACATTAGAAACCATTTTTTTATCTAAAGAAAATAATCTGACATGAATACATATTTTGGATGCTTACATATTTTCATCGAAATTTATTTATACTTGTGAAATATATTATGCTGGAAAATGATGCAAAACTATATAAAGAGCTAATCACCATTATGGTTTATAAAAAGACACCACACAAACACACACACACACACGGACACACACGTACCTGTACACACACACACACACACACACACACACACTTTATTTGGAAAAGACTATAACACTATCCTCACAATGTTAGTATCTTTAAGTGCTGGAATGGAAGTTAGGTAATTTTATCATTTATGCTTTTATTATTTTTCAAAGCTCCTTTAATTAAAAGGCATTCAAATACAAAGTGAAAAGATAAAAAATGTTTAATTTGGTTAATTCAAAAATATTTACTGAGTATGACTAGATATCCCTATTCATATATACAGCTATAGAATTAATTTTGTAATCTGACCAAAATGGAAATTGTGCATTAGCTTGAATCTTTCTATAATTTACTATCTAGTTCCTTTTGTGAGACTACTTCCTTAAGAAAAGATTTAGTAATGGGATTTTGGATCAAAGGCTAAAGTCAGTTTTAAGTTTGAACGCACTAATTTTTTTCATACCTTAATAATTTTGAATGTTGTAATTGATTTTATCTTTATCTGCTTGATATGGGAATGATTAGTCTTATTTTCAGTTCTATTCTTTGGATAAAACGAGATTGAACTACATTTAATTAATTTACCAGAGTTTTTATGAATTGCCTGTTTCATATTTGCCTGATTTTCTATTAGTGTGTTGGGTTTTTATCTATTGTTTTATAAAAGTTCTTTGTGTATTATACCCTTTCTGTCAAGTGTTTTCCCCTTTTTATTTTCTCTTTCTATTTTAAAGCCTTACTTATAGTAACTATTTTCCACACATCATTACAATGTTTTTTAAAGTAGTTAAATATATCATGGTTAAATATATCATAATAGTTAACATATTTTCACTCTTATAGAAAAGGTTTAGAAGGGCCTTTATCACCAAATTATATACAAAAAATTTACTAAGTCATATTTTTATGGTTGAATATCTTCAATACAATTTCTTATATTTCTAGAAGTTGTTTTGCTGAAATGAATAGAGATAGAAATGATGTTCTACTTTTTGCTTTTACTTTCCAATGGACGTTCAGAATTCTTAATATTAATTTTTGAATTATAGTGTTATCTCCACTGATTTGAAAGACAAATTTTGTTATATATAATTTTCCCATATACTTGATAATTAAAATAAATCTAGACTGTTAAAATGTGAACAGTTAACAAAAGTTATTGATTCATTATTTCACAGAACTGTTAGTATCCATCTTTTACTCTCTTTCATTCATACAGTGCCAACAGATTAAGAGCCTGCTCGGTACTAGATAGTCATAGTTCATGGTCTCTGACTTCAAGAATCTTAAAATTGAGACTATTTATATTTACCTGCAAATTAACAAGTATGAATCTCTCAGATGAAGATCTGTTTTTGATAGAATATTAGAATAACGAAGCAATGAATAAATTATTTTAAGAAAGATTGTGAAGAGAAAAGTTTTCTCCTTACAACTTGTTAAAAAAGAAACTTTCATTCCTCAAGTAGTTGAAAATACGAGTCAGAGTATTACTGCTGAAAATGATCTTAAAGATTGTTTGTTTCTACCCCCATATTTTATATGTAAGAAAACTGTTACCCAAAATAATAAATGGCTAAATCAAGATCACATTTTGAGCTACTTTCAGAGGTTGGATTAGAACCTAGATTCCAAAATGGTCCTTTCATTTTGGTTTATCAAGTCATTTCCATGGTATGAGAAAAGATTCACGGTGACAAAGCTATTATTGTTTCCTCCTCTTCTAACATTTTATAGCACTATTACATTATTTCTGAAAGTTAACCATGTTTTATTGTGCATTATAGAATTCTCTTTTCTCTCATCTCCCATATCTCTCTGTTCTAATTCAATGATTTTCTCTTTAAGCATATTGGTTCTCTTCACTGTGAGATTAATTCTTCTGTCTTCTATGTACTCTGATTTAGAACATATTTTGGGATATTTCTATGGAAATATGACTCATATTTTTTCTTCCTGTGTTCACTTGTAAGATTTCTGATAGTTTGTCTTAAAATATCTGCATAGTTGATAGAGAAAAGAGACAGGACAGACAGGATTACAAACTTAATTGTTTTTAAACTTATATTAAATCTTACTAAATAAAAAAACACTCAAAAGACAACTTTCTTTAGTCAGTCATTAATATCTGATGCACTGCACACCATTATTCTTATCACAGAAATAAACATACATGAGGTTATAATGTTACTTAAGGGGGTTTATGTTTCTATTTAACAAGCTGGCCTTCTCTGCCGTGGAAAGATTAGAAACGAGAAGAGCTGTTTTTAGGATCCTAAATAAATCAGCAGTTGATTAATTAGTGGAGAATGAACTTTAGTTACCATGCTCTTAAAATGAGGGCTGAATTAGTGCTAAGAGCAGTTTATTTTTTGAAGACAGCACTAATGTTTCAGAATAGAGAAAAATAAATGGCTTGATCATTGGCTTAAGCATTTGATTTTGGGGGTTTATTCTATTTAATTCTCCTCAGTAATTCTTTAGGGGCATTGACAGAAGCACTCTTAACTTGCACACAATGTATGAAGAGTATAAAAGTGAATTTTATGATTATAATACTTTTGATACACTATCTAACATATTTTTAATAAAGGATAAGTGTTAAAAACAATAATCTTTCAGGAAGCTATATTCTTTCAGATCCTAAATCTGACATCATCTTACCTTTTTGTACTGAATAGGATAGCTCCCTTTTGCAGAGACTGTTCCTCATCTCTATTGTGTGCTTTTGTTGAGGGGCTTAGCAATCCCTTCTTACCCATTTATATAAGCATATGTTACAGAGACTGTGAGTTTTTGGGATGCAAAGCCAATGTTCAAATAAGCATGTAGTTCTTGATAAATGGGCACAAGTGACTTATTAGCTCTGGAATTCTGAAGTTGAAAGGATAGCTATTAGCATAATGTTATGCATGAGGAATGTAGTGGATGTCACTCTACAACTTTCAATATAATGCGCCATTTGGAGTAGCTTTTAAATATATTATGGTTTAGTGGTTACTTTTTAATTAGATTTTCTTATAGTATAAATGAAAGGTAATGCATTATGTATGTAATGCTTACTCATTTAAAAACCATACTACATATTTCTGAAACAAATTTATTGTAATTTTTCATTTTGCTGGTTAAAATATATTATATAAAACACCACTAAATTATGACTTTTATTATTAATCCTTGAATGACTTGCTCTAAAGTTATGACTTAGATATTTTGCAGGTATTTTGCTTTTTCAGGAAAATGCAAAAGATTGCTCTTTAATTGGAGCATGTAAGAGCTGTTTAGTTCTCCTTTTTGGAGAAAACCTGGATCATACATTTTTACCATCACTCAAATCATGTTAAAATGAGTTTTAAAAAAATTGGTGTTCTAAATTTCCAACTCATTTAAAGCTAATATCATTTTGCATAAATTTGTAATATATTTATGCTTACACAATTTATCCTCACTTTTCCTAATATTTTTCACATTCAAAGCAACATGAATGGAAGAAAATTTTTAAACATTTTTATAATGATTCACTGCTCCTTTTTCAGCCTATGTTTCTCCTTTATATTCTCAACTGCTCCCTTTAGCAAGATTTTGACTTATTCCAAATTTAATATAAAATAAACAAGTCAGTTGGAGAGGGGGGTGGACAGAAATTTTTATATTAATTACTTCGATAGCTCTGTTTGTGTTTACTAAAGAATTTGTTAAACCAAAAATTAGAAATGAATTATAACCAGTATCGGAAACTGTAGTTTATCTCTAGGATGTTCTTATGTTATTTGTTTTACAATCAGGTCTGTTGGACTTCAGGTGGGACCTACCAACTCATCAAGCTGGAGTCTTCCTAACTTCCTAAATTTTTGGGGTCCAGTTTTGTAATTTCTAGTTTCCCTGGGTAAAAACAGTTATATCACTTACAGTTTCCCTGGGTAAAGAATCAGTTCATTCCACTTTCTTTCACTTTCAGGAGGTTTGAGTTTATTTGGCTCCATCTTACATGCCCCACTCCAGAAGAGCTCACCATGGTGAAAAATTCATCTGTGTGAATAATAAAGTCTAGGGAGTAACCATCCTAAGTTCCCATAGATTCCCTACATATTGTTAACATCATTTATTGGTCAGATTCTTTCTGTTTTTATTAGTTACATATCCTTTACTACATCTGGTCAAATTTGATTTATTTTATAGTATCATAAACAGTAAAATTTTGATTTAAACTAAATTTAAAATTTAGTTTAAATTATAGTATCATAAACAGTAAAAAGCTAAAAGATTTTCTTTGAAGTAGAATTTAACCATCTCTTTCTGTTCTTGCAGTGGCAAAATACATTCTCCTCATCAGGTTCCTCAAATGCTGATTAATCTTTGCTTGTGGCTCTGACTATTGTTTGAAAGCAGAAAAAAAAAAAAAAAAAGAATAAAGGGTGTGTATGTGTTGTATGTAATGGGAAATTGAATTACTTGATTTATTTTCAAAATGAGCCAGAGGAAGATAGATGGAATAATAAAGTAAACAAGACTTAAATATATATTGCAGAATGAATATGTGTAATAGTAAGTATGTATTATATGGGGTATGAAGACTTCAGATATCTGTTTTTCACTACTTTTTCTTTTCAAATAAAGTCCTTACATAAGCTTAAATATTGATTATAACTTATTTTCTTGTCTCAGCAAATTTTTCATGACATTCGGGTTACTTGATCTGAAGGAAAACTGGCTGTGACATCTGTCAACACATTGATTTCCAGGGTTGATACAGATGGTCTGAGCTGATCTCTGGTCTCCCTCACTGCTCTGTTTGTGTCCCTTCCAATGCTACTTGCTCATCCAAAGTAAATGACCTTCTGAAAGAGGACCAGTAATGAAGGGCATTTAAAAGATGTATTCACTTGATATACTTTCTAGATGTTCAAAATTTATTCAAAGATATATTAATCTGTAGAACAGGTAGATGAACTTTGGTGGTTCCTTTTTCCAGAAGCAGGAAAGTGAATAGAGAGGACTGAACTTCAAAATCCACAAACCTGCCTGAGTAGTTAATTGCCATATGACTTCAGTAAGCTATTTTATCTTTCAGACAGTCTTTTTCAACAAAATGGGTTAATAATATCACAAAGGGTTGTTTGCAAAGACTGGACACCTTCATTAAATCAATATTTTTTGGATATCAACTATGGGCCAGGCACTATTATAGGCATTGAGGCTACAGAATTGAAAGAAACAGGTATAAAGAAATCATAAACAAATAATTAAAATATCCATGCCCTCATTGTGATTATTTTCAAGTTTGGTGAGATAGGCAATAACAAAAAAAATAGATCTGTACAATATATACTATGTATGATAGTGATAAATGCCATAGGGAAAAAAATGAAGGAAGGACAGAAGAAAGTACTGGGAAAGGGAGGGTTGCAATTTTAGGTAAAGTAATATGGAAAAGCTTCATTGACAAGACAATTTTAATCAAAGACTTAGGTGGTAAGGGAGAGGCACTAGATAGTTCATATAAAAAAATCTTAGCACAGTTGCTGGCTCAAAGTACAGTGGGTATTTAATGAGTGTTAGCAAGTATTATTGTTATAAATAAATTAATCTTAGTTTTAAGAAAAGATTTTCAATGTGAAATTTGTGGTTTCACTCTGTGATCATAGAAATAGTATGCAACTGAGTTGATAGTACCAGTATTTGGTTGCTTCTCTTTTTTGTTATGTGAAAACATAATCCAAAGAATAAGTCATAGACTCAAAATCTTACTGTCAGAAAGGCAACATAATTGTTTCAGATACATTTATTTTTTTCCCCAAAACTTAAAAAAATATGCCTTAAAATATTGGACTAGAAACTATTCTTTAAAGATTCATACAGAAACTGATAAAGCCAAGTGTTTTTTGCTTGTTTGTTTTCTTAGAAGAGTCTTTTAAAGTACTTAAACTTTGTTTTTACTTCATTATAGAAAGAAAGCTTAAAATAGATGAGTCTCAAACATTGACTTTTATCCATCTTGAATTTCATGGAGCATCCAGAATGATGCATCTTTCCTTTCAAATATTTATCCATCACTTCTAGACGAGTAGTGTATAAGGCAATAAATAACAGACAGATAGAACAGGAGAAAACAGTTTTTTAATGCCTTGTACTTAAACCGTCACTCTGGCAGGAAGTAATAATTGAATGCTGCATTATTTAAGGCAAGGTAATAGACTACTTCCTTTTAGAAGCAAATTACTTTGGGATCAGCTGCTTACCCTCAGACGCCAGCATTTCCTCAATGAAAGGCTGTAGTTGGGAGGTTTGATGTGAGGTGATTGGCTACTGGGACCTAATGCTTTCTATATACACTAGAGCAGGGGTCCCCAAACCCAGGGCCAGTTAGAATCGAGACCACACAGCAGGAGGTGAGTGGAAGGCAGGCCAGTGAAGCTTCCTCTGTATTTGCCACCGCTCCTCAGCTCTATCTAGCACCACTGTCTCAGTTCCACTGCAGATCATCAGGTGTTGGATTGTCATAGGAGCACTGGTTCCTGGTGCCAAAAGGGTTGGGGACCACTGGACTAGAGTTTTTTTTTTGAGACTTCTGGACATCATTCATCATTAAACAAAGAGTGTTGCCAAGTGTATGCTTTTCCGTGTGGTAGGCAGTGGGGTGCATTATAAAAGCACAAACTTGAAACTACAATGATCTGCATTTGACTGTGCTAACTTACTAGTATGGTTCTGGATAAATAACATAATGTCCTGGGATTCAATTTCTTTGCCTGTAAAATGCAAGTAGTAATACTAACTTCATTGAGTTGCTGAGAGGGTTAGGTTAAATAATGTGCATGAAGATCTGGACCTTATTTTTTGGTGTCAACGATATTTACTACTTACAGATAATTTAAAGATCTCAATTTACAAAAAAGATATATAGGTGTTTAGCTGTTGAGATAAGAATAGGTGTTGCAATTTCTATAACCTGTTATTAAAGGGACCCAGGAAACATTAGCACTCTGTAGTGTTCTCACTCTTCCTTTGAATTTTTTTGAAAGTCATATTGTTTGTTATCCCAAAAGATCATGTTTGACTTGAATGCTCTATATTAAGCCTCAGCCTACAAAAATGTTGTGTGTCAAATGTCTGTCCAGTTTTTAAAAATCATCTGGCCAGTATAAGAGAGCAGACTGTACACTAACACTGCCGTGCCCATTGATAGTGTTGGTTGACTGATTTGAGACTATTTGAGTGCCCGTGTTTTAAAAATATAACTTCTACTGAATTGAATAATTACAATTTGATCTATAAAAATACACGTCCTATTTTCAGATACACTTATTTATAGTATTATTCATGATTTACTTGCTTTTGGATGGTAGTCATGATATTTTCTCCGTCAAAACTATAAAATCTGACTTTCATCTTCTCTTTCTAGCAGCAGTTGTTAGTTTGGTCTGTAGGTTAATAGCACAAGGTGGGCCAATAAATAGAAAATAAAATTACTTGTTGTGCTCTTCACTTTTTAATTTTCTTATTGTGGATAGACATTTTTATAGGTGAATGAGTTTTACTTTTTCCACTTTTACTCCATGTTAAAATAATTTTACCATTTTTCTTGATGTTCCATGAACTTAAACTTGACAGTATTTATAATAGCCTTTCAAATTGTTATAGGAGCACACAGTTTTATTTTCAATGTTTTTGGGGATTTTAATCACTTTTTAAATTCTTAATTATGAAGATTTTATAAAATTAAACTTTATTTGATTTCCCCTATTAATATTATTTTGAACACTATTGACAAAAATATGACATTCCTGCAAACATTAATCTTTTGAACATGTAAACATTTGAGAATTTCTATATTAATTTTTTATGTATAATGCTCTCCGATTTTATGTCCAATGCATGTTTCTTTTCACGACAATTTATTTTGAAGATCAAGGTTAAAATCATTGGCATCATGTGGAGATTGGATTACACTGATCTTATACCATAAACCTAAACTGTTAATTTCAGCAAATTAATAGTTAATTACTTGGATTGCTAACACTGAAAAGCAAGGTTCATGGTTTTTTTTCCGCGCCTCCCCCCCCCTCGCCCCCCCCCGTGGCTTTGAAAACGCCTGGTTACTCAAACGTTTTTTGGTGCTATCTACTTATTTACTTTTACAAGTTATTAACTATTAAGTAGGATTATTTTTAATTAAGTAGGTTATTTAAAATTAATCAGTTTGGAACAGTGTTAGATTTGGGTTTTCACATTGATACTGTTTATTTTACCAAAGGACATTATATTTTGCAGTCTGTGTAGAAAGGTTTTACCTATTGATAATATTTTTTGTGGAATCTGAAGGAGTGAATAATCATAGAAAGAATGAATTAGATAATATTCTCAGAACTCTATCGCTATTAAATTTCTGTGATTTAATGGACAGATTTTCAAATTATTTTTTTAAATATCATCACTGAAAACAGCCAGTGAAATATTAAAATGCAAGTATTATTATTTTTATCTTGAAGGCATTTTGTTTTTATAAAAAATAATCTGAAAAAAAAAATACACGTAGTTAAAAAAAGCAGCAAGAAAACCAGTTTCCCTTAGCCTATGTAATCAGAAAGCAACACAATTTATATTAATGTTTATTGAAAGATATTTATATTTCTTAAGAGTATCCAAATATGGGAATAGTTAAAGTTTACAGCATATCCACATATTGGACATTACACAACTTTTAAGAATATTTTATAAGATTAGTTTATGACAGAGGAAATGTTCACAATATAATGCTATGTTAAAAATACATAACTATATATTCACTTTGATCTGAGTTTTGGTTTGTAAAAATATACACATGCATGAATATAGATACATATGTGTGTACATATTTCAGGATTTAATAAATATGGATATTACTTAATTTTCTCTGCTATTTCTATTTTTTCAAATCATGTTTATAAACAATAAGGTTTTGCAAATTATATCTATTCTCAAATATCAGTAATTTTTTAAGCATGTGAATGTTTGATCTTGGTGATTCTTTTATGAGTGGTGTGTCAGAAAGAATCAAAATGGTTAGTTTGTTCTTAAGCTACTAAACATTTAAAGTGCTCATATTTCTTTATGTAAAATAAAGAAATAAGTATCAGTAAAACACATTAACAGTTGTGTTTTCAAATAAAATTGTTGTAACAGGGTGATGATTGAATTTCACACCTTCATACAGGCTGCCTTTTATTGCAGTATAGATGAAATCTAAATAAAAATATTTGCTGTGGTTTTGCTTATTCAAATGCACAGTATGAGCTTATTGTATTATTTTAATCACAATGGCAAGATTTTAGGGCTTTTCTGCATGGCCTTCATGCAGTAGATAATTATGGAGTGTCTAGTTTGTATCAGGCTCTTTGGTAGGCCATGGAGATAATAAAAATAATAAGAATTTTTTTTTCTTTTTTTTCTGTTAGAGAATTTAGTGAAGAGCAATTTTGCAATATAGTGTGTCATTATTAGTATAATATAGGAAGCTTTGGGACAAAGGAACCTAACTCTGGCTGAGATTGTCAAGGAAGGCTAAACAGAGCAATGCATCTGAGCCCAGGCTGGAAATAGGAGTCAAGAAAGAAGAAGAGATTAAAGGGCATTTTCCACACAGAAGACTACATGAACCAAAATGTAACTATGGCAATTGGAGAAATTACAGAAGGAAGATCAGGCTTAAAAACAAAACAAAACAAAAAGCCTGGTAATATTATGTTAACAGTATGAGCATACTTAATTAAGGAGACTATTTGAGAATATCAGTTTATAGTCATAATAAAGGTAACTGTAAAAATATGCTTTTGCATCTACACAGTATTCAGAAATAGTGAATAAATTGTTCCACATGAATTTTCTAATAAATGTTTACGAAGGGATACTTTATTAATTCTTGATAAATATAGTTCATATTTTTGCTTCATTAAACAAACATGTCTTTCCCCCTTTGTCCATTTTGCTTTTTTTGGAGTTTTCGGACTTTGTGTACTATTTAGATCGATAGAACTATTTATCCTTTCTTTCAATGGCTCCAAATTGCTTTATTTTTGTAGTTCTTTTGACTTTTTTAAACTTTATTTTCTCCTTCCAGATAAGACGTCCTGAACCTATTTCTAATAGTCTTCTGACCTAACGTCTTCGACATAGTCAACTTCAGAATTTATGACAACTCCTTTGGCTAATTAAAAATCTTTGTCACTTATTTACTAGGTTGCTTAATTAAGGTTGTGGAGCATCATAGTACACATTAATTCTAGATAATTTTAATGTTTATTTTTTAAACTTTGTCCTTTTGCATAATATAGTAAGTTTATATATTATTGAGTTCTTTCATGTGATGGCACTTTTCATATCATTCAATAAAGAAGGAAATCAAACTAGGACCCAGGGGTTCCCTTAAAGGAATTTTGAAAAATTATATACTTTTCATTTTAAAATTCACATTTAAATATTTCATCATAAGCTTTATTCTTGCAAAAGTTGTAATTTCTTTTTAATATCATCATTAATTATATCCAATGGAATCTAAATATCATAATTTACATAGATGACATTCACCATCATCTATGTAAAAACACTTGAGCAGGTTTTTTATTATGTAGAACATTTACATCTTTTATTTTTCATCTTGAAATCATGTTAAGCAATGTGTTTAGAGTCCTGAAGTCTGTATACTTAACTTCACTCCATTACCTCTCAGACTGTCCTTTTATAACCTCTTCTCAAGGTTGGCTTATTACTTGTAAATCTTTAAAAATGTGTCATGGGGAGGAGAGGCTGGCATACACTCTGATTTAGTTTAGAAATGTCATAAAGATCCTGGAGCGCTGCTTCTTCTTCTTCTTCTTCTTTTTTTTTAAGAGAAGTAAGCTTATATTTACTACGTGTTTCACAAATAAAGCTGGCTGTGTAAGTGCTTCTTAATCATGGTTGCCCATCAGCATTACCTGAGCAGCAACTTGGCTCCCAAACCCCTGTTCTTACTACCCCTGCGCTTAACCGCCTCTCCTGTGGACAGATATGCCCTGCAGGGTACCCATTCAGAAAAGAGAGAATCGGCTCCTCATTAGCACTGCTTCAGAGAGGAGATACAAGAGATTTCCAAGCCTCGAAGGCTGTGTGGTCCCAGGGAGTCCTGGGAGAATGTGTCCAGGGAACTAGTCACTTGCTGTCTGTGATATCTCTGAACAGGCAAAGCCCCCAGGCCATTTTTATAAAGGCCTGATTCGTATGTGGGAGGAGGAAAAGGTAGTTCTACTTGTAAGGTAAACTTTTGCTCCCTTTTCCCTTTTATTCTGAAAAAAAAAAAAAAAAAGCACCCAAGGAGAAGCTATTAAAAAATGCACACTGAAAGATGGCATATCCAGCCCATGACCTAAACTCCTTAAGTCAGGATCACTTGCAGTGTGTACTGTAAGCTAACTGTGATTCTGCCTCCTTTTCCCTGAGTTAAGAACCATTGTCATATTGCTTTATGTCTGGATGGCTTGTTTCAGTTAAAAAAAAAATTATATTGTGTGACTTCAAAATAAAATATCATTTTATTGTCTTGAAAATATAATTTTAAGAAAAAAAATTATTAATAATAGTGTGTCCTCATTCAAGATTTGTGCAATGGTTCTTGTAATGCCAGGCACTGTTTTCAGCCTGGGAAGTAGATTCCCTGCTCTCATAAAGATTATATTCTAGTGGCAATGGGATGGCTAGGTATATTGTTGAAGGAGACAATATACAAGTAAACAAATAGGTAATTAAGGCAATCATAGATACTGAAATTGTTTGAAGAAAGGAAAACAGAATGACCACAAAATGTTGACTTTGAAACATTAGAAATTTTCTATACAATGATTTAGTTTCCTTGCTGTGCACTGCTTTTGGCAGTACTGCTTTTATTGAGTATGCATAGTCAAAATAAGAACTCACTTCTAAGTGCTTGGTATCTAAGGGTTGCAATATCATATTGCTATTTAGATACAACAGTGAAGTCACAGGTGGCCAAATGATTTTTAACCTTGAACTTAAAAGTAGTTAAAGTAAGCAGAATATATAATGAAGAATACATGGAATGAGGACAGGATGAAAGTTGAAAGATTATGTATTTCTTTTGCTACAGACAACAGAGACTTCCCTTTAGCTCATTTCATGAAAATGTATCAAATTTAAGGTTACCACCATATTAGTTTTTGACATAGTTTTGTTCTATATTTAACCAAAGAGATCCACTTAAAATCATCTTAATGAGAATAGCTCCTTAGGTGGTAAATCTTTTGCTCGTATTCAGTATTCATTCCTTTGGTGACTGAAATCATTAATGAGATACTGGTGTGGGTTAAGCAAAGCTAAATGACACAAGATTTCTGATTTCCATGAGTTGCAGTGATTCTGACAAAGATCATTCAATCTGTATTCAAACTATTTTGGTGCAAGAATATGTTAATGTGGCTTAAAAAGGGGCATGAATAAAGTGCAATGAGAATTCAAAAATGAGGGGTCCTCATTTCCTCATTTCCAGTAATAAGGACAAAGGAAAGCACCATGAATGGTTGAGACTGAGGACAACCTCTAAAGGAGAGAGTATCACTAGGTAGGGAAAACAATGAAGGATGTCCAGGTCGAAAATGTAGTATGAGTATAAATATGCACTTGGGAATGTATAAGTCTGTTTAAGAAGCGTAGACCACAATTATTGGAGCTCGAGAAGAATAATTTAAACAACTTTGGGGAAGGTTAGTTGTTACTATGGAAGACCTCAGGAATATCCCCCAAGTGGAGCCTGAGACTGTCAACATAATGGTTTTTCTTTCTTAAGAGATGCAAATGGGATTTTAAAAACTGTGACTATTATCTGTTGTTTTTAAGCAAGTTTCGCTAAGAGATTTGTGCCTTTTCTCAAAAATAAGCTGCACATCTGCAAAAAGTTGAACAAATGTCATCTGTAAATTCTCTATAGGGAGTACTCCTTGATTTAAAAATTATGCTTGCTTTAAAAATCATGTTTACAAATTACATTTCTAAAAGAGACAACTGTAGACCTAAGATAAGAGTCGTGACTGGAATCCATGATAAGAGCATTTTCTCTGCCATCAGGAAAGTAATGCAAGGACGAGAATGCCTCTGCTCACACCCTGCCAGGTTCATGTAGGTGGGATTCTGAAGCAAGGGCAGCCCTTGGTCATTCTCTGATTACAGTGAGAGCAGCTCCAGCTCTGGAGCCAAGTTCACACATGTAAAGACCCCTCACTCCCCATATCGGGCTGAAGGTAGGAAGGGTGTAGGAAAAATCTAGCATTATTAGGTACCACATAAAGGAAGGAATGAATGGAGAATGGAACCCAACTTAGTCTCTCAGAGTCTTGTAATTTCGATTTCGTTATAATAAATAATTAAAATGCAGTATGGCAATGGTAGTCCCTAAAATATCTGGGATTAGACTTCAGTGAATTTAAATGTTAAACTAAAGAGTTTGGGCTTCATTTAAACATGTAAAGGACCTAAAGGGCTTTTTGTTCATATTGTTTTAATTACAAGAATGACTTGCTTAAAGTTGTGTAATAAAAAAAATTATTTCATGTTTGTGTGAAAAATTGTCTTGGAGGAGAAGAAACTTCAGGGTCTTTGCTCATGAAATTGGTAATATTTTCTCCTTACAAAGAGACACTATTTTCCCCCTTAGAAACAGTTTTCTAATGTACTCTAGAGTTTTTAAAGATAAGTTGTTTTTTCTAATATTTTTTCCACATTTATATTAGAAGATCTTGGGTCGATTTAAACATATTTTCTAGCAAGCCCATTATATGTTTAATAGATATATTTTCCAATATCAGCCTGACTAAGATAATGTCAACCTTATATACCATTACTGAAAAATATAATTCATGCATATATTAAAAGGAATTACAGTTTAAGATGAATTCATAATGATGTTGCCATCAAATTTTATGGATCGATGGAGATTATTAGACTTTCTGGAACCATGCTGTTCTTATAAAGGCCTTAGGTGTAGAATGAATATGTTATTTCTTTGTGCTAACCGCAAGAGTCTATAGCAGATGAAAGATAATTCAAGCTTTCATGTTATATAACTAAGTATGGAAAGGAATCTGAGAAGCTTTCCTTATTCCTAAATGTGTCTATTTCTTAATGAGAGAATTAGAATATGGTATTTTAACAGCCCTGGATAAGTTTATCCATTAGCATTCAGCTGAGACCATATACCAAATCAAATACTAAAGTGGTTCCAATGAGGTTTATAATCAGAATTACTGGTTTGAAAAAAAATATATTGAGCAGGATCCTTCAACAATTCTGATTCTGTAGTTCTAATGTGGTTTTGGGCTCTGTGCTTTTTAAATAAGGTCACGTTTGGGGAACACTGCTCTATCAGGTCATGGGGTAGTATATAATAGAAATACAAATACAATAGAAAATATAAGTTAGGAACTTCCTCTTTTATTTTGCTTTCTAGTTTGGCCAAGGGAACACATCAAAAATTAAGTTATATGTGGTATCTAAGGAACAAAAAGAACAAAGTAATCAAAAACAGATTCACAAATATAGTGGACAATTTTGTGGTGGACAAAGGGGAAGGGAGTTAGGAGGTTGGGAGGTTCAGATAATGGGGTGAAGGATTAAAGAAGTACAAATTAGTAGTTGATAATTGGGCATAGGGAGCATGGCAGAGGGAATGCAGTTAGCATTAATATAATGGTTAAGTGGAGGGCCAGGGGAGGGGGAGATCGTTTTATGGACATTATAGATGCTAACCAATGTACTGTATACTTGAAACTAATTTAAATAAATAAATTTATAAAAGAAAAACTTGAAAAAAAAACTAAGTAATACTTTCAAAGCCAGTGAATGGTGAATAAAAATGAATATAAACAAAAAAGAATATACATTAGAAGAATGAACCAAGTATTATTATTTTATTTTTTTCTATAGTAAAATTTATGTAATGTAAATTTGCCATTTTAACTATTTTAGGTGTGCAGTTAAGTGAAATTAAACACATTCACATTGTTGTGCGGTCATCACCACCATCTATTTCCAGAACTTACTCATTTTCCAAAACTAAAATTCTGTACCCATTAAATAATTACTCTCTATTTCCTCCTGGCAACTTCCATTCTATTTTCTGTCTCTATGAATTTGCTCTAAGTCCCTTATGTAAGTGTACTTATACAACATTTGTCTTTTGTACTTGGCTTATTTTACTTAGCATATTGCTTTCAAATTTCATCTATGTTACAGCATGTGTCAGCATTTTATGTTTGTACTAATATTGCATAAGGTGAAGCAAATATACCCCAATAACATCAATTATTTGGCAGAAACTACCATCTAAGTCTCTGGAATTTTTTTCCTTTAGAACCCTGGTATGGTGTCTACTGCACACTAAATATACCACAAAGGCTATAAACTAATGAGCAGGTATTGTTCATTTACTTTTGTTCAGATGTGAAATATTTATGTGGTTTGAACTCAAAGTGTAATAATTTAGTCTGAGGACAGTGACCGAATGTCACATATGATTATGGAGCAAATAAAAGTGAATTTTGTTCATCGTTGTTAAATTAGAACATTTCTATCACTAACACATTTGTGGCAGCATTTTTATGTTAAAGTTGACTGCTTCTAATAACTTTTAAAAATTACCTATATATCATTAAAATATGGTCTGTATGTTTCGATGCAATCACCAATAACCTTGAAGAATGTGATGTTTAAACAGTAACAAATCTGAAAAGTATTTTTAATTATGACAGAAGCTGAAGAGATACTTATGGATGCATAGGAGTCTTTTTGTTTTTTCTGTTGGCTACCAAGGGACTCGAAGACAAATTTAATATTCAATCTCAATAACTACTTCTTAACTTTTTAGCAGCCTGCTTGTGTGCATGAGGAATCTTAAATCACAAATGTTTTTGGTGGCAAATTTTTTTATCAAAAAATGAATGAATGAATGACCAATAAATAAACATAAATAAAGAAACTCATAGAGATATTTATTTTTAAAATGTACATTTTCTCTTGGTTGGCAATTTGGATCAAATTGAAACGTATAGGACTAAAAGGGGAACCAGACTTCAGGAGAAGCTTTGGGGTTTGGATTAGGACTTGTGCTCTTACAAAATGTATACTCCTGAGAAATGTTACTAGTTTACATTTTCTTTTGTAAATATCGCATAGCTCTTAAAAATAATATTTATGAATAACATAAGTGTTATCCTTGAGTGAAGAATTATTCTTTCTTAATTCATGAATAAACAAAATGCTATGTAAAATGCATCTAAGATCAAATATAGTAAAGTAAATATAATTTTTTATTTTAGTTTTCAAAACTAATTCAAATTGTCACTATAAGCATGTACAGGGTAGGAAAAATTATATAGGGTATAAAATGGTTCTCTTATAAAGTTACTCCTTCCTATTTTTAAATTTACTTTTTCCCCTTTTTGATTAAATAAATGAGTTGGAAGAAATTTATACATTAGTTGGTAGTATATCATACTAGTAAATAATGATAATAAAGCACATATCAATCATTGAATCCAATTATCTTTCTGGGTTTTATCTTAAATCACATAATTTATACCACATTCAAAATGGGCTCATAAATCTTTAGAGATTTGTTTTGAGCACCCATAATTTATATAAGAATCTCTGTCCATTATCAGTTGCAGGGATTTATTTATCCTTGAGGACAGTGAAAATAGCTTGGAAAGCATTTGGGGCTTTGCTTGGAAGCATTGTTTGGAAAGAATTGGGGGCTTTGGGACCTGAAAGACTTGGGTTGTAATTCTGTCTGCCATTGGCTTAGGGACTGTGAGGCAGTGATCAAGTTACTAAAACTTTCTTGAGCTTCATTTTTCTCATTTTTAAACTAATGCGATAATATGTATCTCATAGGGTTATGGCACAGATTCGGTGACTTAATATGTAAGTCCTCTTCAAGATGAGCACTTAATACATGGTAATTATTGTGATTAATAAAGACAAAAATAACAAGCTGCTTGTATTATAATATTCAATAGTTCTTAATGGTACATCAAATAGTAATCTATCACAGTAAACTGTGGAGAATGTGAAAAGCACCTTTTTTTATATGTAAAAATCACAAATGTTGCAGGTATAATATTTGCCAAAACTCAGTAAAGATTCAGAGAAAAAAGTACAAGAGATTTGTTGTTATATGAAACAAAAGGGTTCACTCTAGCAATGGATTTTGATCAAGTTAGTAAAGTCCATTAAGTAAATGAGGAACCTCAGTGAATTTTATGTATTCAGTAATGAAAAAATTGGCCAAAGGGAAATCTTTTTTTTTTTTGGCATAGAAATATATTAATATATGACAGCATAGTAATTTTGCATAATGTGGATGGTATTACCCCTACAATATCAAACATATGTAAACACCAGATACTAAGGATTCAAAATTGGGTAACCATCACCATTACAGACAAGAAAAACAAAGTCGATAAGTAAATGTAGCACTGTGAAGAAGGAAAGCACAAAACTGGAATTTCCACCTTTATACTATGAGTAGGAGTTATTACTTTAAAAAAATTTTATTTTATGTTAATTTCAGGTATACAGTAAATTGGTTAGACATTTATATAGTTTATGAAATGATCCTCCCGATTACTCTAGCAATCATCTGGCTCTACACACAGCCATTACAGCGCTATTGACTATATTCCCCATGCTGTACCCTACATCCCTGTGACTGTTTTGTGACTACCAATTTGTATTTCTTCATCCTTTTACCTTTTTCACCCAACTCCCAAACCCCCTACCCTTTGGCAATCACCAGATTGTCCTCTGTATCTGTGAGTCTGTTTTCCTTTAGTTTGAATTAGGAATTATTTTTTGATAATTTATTCAGAAATAAGAGGGTTTCAATTTTTAAAACCGAATGCGCGCGCACACACACACACACACACACACACACTCATATTCAAGAGAGAATTGTCTGAAAAACAATAGCGATAAAGTGTACAAAATACATTTTAAATTAAAACTTTTTACCATAAAATTTTAAGTAACTGATATTTAGATTTTAATTCTGTAATTTTTTAATATAGAATTATTTTAAGCATAGTTGTTTTTCTTTATGACAACAGTAAATGTGTTTAAAATTTATTGTTACTACTTTATACTGAAAGAAAATATTTATTTTATAGGTAAGCTGAGAATAATTAATCAAAATATTTATATATCCTGCCTGCTGTATCTTTTATTTTAGTAATTTGACATTATTTCCTTAAATAATAAATTCAATTAGATTATTTTAATGCAGATGGATTAGAAAAAAATAACCCCAATTCTGATGATGTATTTTCTGCTTGCATTCTAATATTCACAAGTTTTTAATTGTACATTGAAGTCACTGTCAGCAGTTTTTTTCTTAGCTATTAAGTTAAGGACTTTAAATTTGTTTAGGAACATATACTTTAATTATGATCACTTCTTTTTTTTATTTATTAGAACTTTCATAACAAAAATAATAATACTTTAGGTACATATGGCTTTTACAGTTCACCAAGTCTTTTCATATATAATCTCATTTACTTCTCACAGCCACCCTGTGATATGGCAGAAGATTACTTTCACAGTTTTATAGGTGATGAAATTGAGACTGTGAGGATAAATCACTTGCTCAAGGTTGCATTACTAGTAATTATAAAAATTGAGACTTCGATTCACTATTAACAATGGTTTATGGATAGCAGAGTTTATACAATCAGATGCCTACAGGAGTGAAAACAAATGAATGAAGCCAACTAAGCACAAAACACTGGAGAGATATGGTTGACTGGAAAACACATGCCCTTTCTGAAGGGAGCAATGGTGTTTTGGGTGTAACTATGTTGCCCTGAGCAACTCTGGGTACAGGCTGGCCAGACTTTTGATTTCTTAGAAAAGCTCACAATTTTTTTTTTTTTTTGTGAAATGCCTTTTTAAAAATATTGGCAGCTAATTCAAAAGCAGGAAAAAACAGCCTAAGCAAAACAAGTCTGAGGACTGATGGAACTGTCAGTTTACAACTTGTGGTGGCTCTTTATTCTTCTGTGGAGTTTACATGAGACCAGGATTGTTCATATAGCTGGTGTAAGGTGGTAGATATGTCACCCCAAATCCCGTCCTTAGGATTGACCCAGCATTTAGACTAAGGAAGTATTTAGTGACAATCTTTATCACTTGATTTCCCTGATAAACAGTTTCTTCTTTCATTTGTTGAACCCAAATATATTACATGCCAACCATGTACCTGGCTCTGCGATGCAAAGAAGAATATTATATAGTATTTGCCCAAAACATTGTAGTGGTCCATACATTTCTATAGACAAGAGGTGTTGGAAGCAAAAAGTAAAGCCTCATAGTGAAGGTAGCATTTACAAATGTGTGTTTCTTTATGTAAAGCCATATTCCCTTTTACACAGAGGTGAAAGGGCATTGTGTGGGCGTGTATGTCCACATGTGTAAGAACACAAAAATGGTTCCATACAACTCTCCCTCAGGTAGGCAACCTTGAAATAAAAATGTTACCTTATTTTAAAAAATACAGTTTCTAGTGTAGTACAATTTTGTTTCTAGGCAGATAGAATAATACTAGATTGAAGATTTAATTCTTAATCATAACATGGAATTTCAGAAAGTATGTATTTTCTAATTATACTTTTAATATTTTTTTCTCTTTTTGATGCCACAGAAAGATTTCACATGTATACCTTTATCCAAAGATATATTAGCTTTGAAAATATGAAAGTATGAAATATATAATAAATTAAAAATTAAAATGATATATATTTAACTCTTGCATGGTTATATCTGTAGAGATAACACATGTGTATGTGTGTGTGTGTGTGTGTGTGTGTGTGTGTGTGTGTGTGTGTGTATTTATAGATTAAGACAGAGAGAGGAGGAGGGAGCGAGGGAGGGAGGGAAAGAGAGATGGAGAGAGAGGTATTTTATATCATTTGATGAATTGCACTGAGTCCAATAATAAAAACCTGTGATTGTATTTCTCTGTTGACTTCTATCAGAGTTCAGAGCCTAATTTGATATATGGTCTTAGTAACTAGATTGTGTACTTGCAGTTTTCTTTAGTTCTGATTTTCTCAATCTGTGGATTTAGGGATTTTGAATGTCTGTAGAATATGGTTTCTCAAGTAGTATTGTTTAAGATGCTCCATTAAAAAGATAATTACATAAGTGTGCAAAACACTGTATACCCATTTCTTGTCTTGGAAATTCATAACTTATGTAAGCATATTAAAGCCATTTTAAAGAGTCTTTAAAGATCATAGTATGCTCACTGTTAAGAAGCTGTTGAATTTAGTTTAACTCAATGTTTTCTCACATCATTTGACCATTGGACCCTTTTTCTCCTAATAGGTGTGTTAACATCTCATAGAACTAGTGTTAAGAAAAAGACACGAGGTAAAAATCAGCTTTGAAGATGTGAGATTACTTACTTATTTTCTGTACGACTATAGCAGCAAGTGGGTAGTCATGTTTGTAATTGCCAACTATTGCTTAGGAATCAATTCATGTTATAGGACATGTGGGTAGGGAGTCTCAGTTATTTGTAGAGGAAATTAACAATGGAGGATATAAACAGAAATGCTTTATACCAACCTTCATTGAAGTTTTTTTTTTTTTCAGATATAGCCATTGATTGATTATTTTATGATGCCCTATGAAAGTAATTCCATATAAAAATAATATATTGCGTTTAGCCTAAATCTTTTTTTTTCTTTGTGCATTTGACCCCCTCTCACTTATTTCATCCTTACCAGGAAAATAACTGATTAGGTTCCTTGATAAAATCTTTGGTGTTCCCTTATCTTCTTTCAGGGAAAATAAAAATACTATCTTACTTCATGTTACTTTTGGGTTCGTGTCTTTTTCTTTTTTTTTTTTTTTTTAATCACGTAGGAATTGTACTACCATTTTGAACATAATTTAAGAACTGTTGTTCATGAAATTTGATATGTCCATGTGGTGTCGTTGAATCCCAAATTTTCTGCTCACGTGTTATCAGTCCTTATTAAGCTTCTAGGTAACCGACATACAATTGCTATTTAATGCCTCTTTTAGCGCTATCTAGGCTACTGGCCTTTAGAAAGTTAATTGAGGAGATAACTCAGTTTATTATGTAGTCTATCTTAGGGGCATGTTAAACCCTTGGATGAAAATATGCAGCCTGTAGTGAAGTCAGTACTATATATGAATAAACAATGATAGGAAAAAGGCATTTAAAGATAGTTGAAAAATAGTTTTTGAGCATCAGGTACTAATAGTTCTTTTAATTTGTATAACATTCTTTAAAATCTGGTGACATAAATGTTATCTCTCTCTTTTTAAATTAAAACAACAAATTAGACATTATTATTCCCATTGTTTGAGAGGGAAAAAAAAAAAACTGGGACACACAATGCTAAGTGACTGACTGAATATCATGTTAATAAAGAGACAGAGTTCAAACCAAAACATTCTTTTTCTATCCTATTTGTGCTTTTTCTAAAGTTAGGCTTTTATGTCCTTCAAATCATATGTAATAAGTACATTCTTTTTTTTAATATCTGACTATTAAATGTTTGAATTAGTAACTTCTTCTGCCTACTTTATTTTTAAGTAAACATATTTAATGGACTAACATACAGAAAATCAAACAAATCACATTTACAACTTAATGAATTTTTAAAAAATAAACACAACCATATAATCTATCACTCAAATCAAGAAACAGTGTATCGCCAGCACCTCAGAAGCCCCTTCCGAACCTATCCCAGCTCTTTGTTGCTAAAGATAACCACTGTCCTGAAATCCAACATCATAGAATAGTTTTGGCTGTTTAGCATCTTTGTATAAATGAAACGATGTGTGAATTTTTAAAATTATTTTCATTCACATTGTTTTATCCATGTTAATGAAGATAGCGAGTACAGAAACACCCACATATGTAAAACCACTTGATGTATAGAAAGATGACACTGACGGTCAGTATGGAATGGATAGAATTTTCAACACATAGTGCCAGATCAATTGAATATTTATATGGAAAAAGAAATTTTGACTCCCCTTACACCACACACAAAAATCTTTTCCAGACAGATCATAGATCTAAATTTGAATTGTAGAACAGCAGAGTTTAAGAAGACAACTATGTTAGTCTGGGTCATCCGAGAAGCAGAATATAAAATGGAATTAGAAGAGAATTATCAGAAAAAAATACTTTTGAGGGAAAATGGACAAATAGTCAAGGAGGCAAAGTAAGTTGTGAGACTATAATACTGATCTGACTTATTCAAAAAGAAGGAGAGAAGGAAGGAAAGTTGAATGGGGAGGCATTAGACTGCAGCAGAGTTCTAAGAAAGTTAAGAAAGGTCTATGGAGCTCCTAACTAAACACACCCATCATCTATCAGAGCAGCCTCAACTCTCAAGAGCAGGTCTGCTTTAGAATTCATGCCACACTCAGTCATTAGCTGGGAGTAGACTATGGGAAGCGTGGCCTCTCTGAATATGGTGATAGATTTCAGAGTGCAACAGCTGGGGCCACTAGTTAGTGTACTCTCCAGAGTTAGAACTCCATAGCCACTACAGTGTCATGGGGGAAATCTTCGTGACTCTGTGATTGACAAAGATTTCTTAAAGAACACATGGAAAACCAATCATAAAGTGAAAAAATCATGTTTAATTAAGAAGCTTTGCAAATAAAAAGAGATTATTAATAGAGTGAGAAGGAAAACCACAGAATGAGAAAAACTGTTTGCAATACACATAGTCCACAAATAAAAGGATTTCTAGAAACAAGAAAAAAAATGACCCAATCTAAAAATGGACAAAAGTCTTAGGCAGTTAGCAAGACTAGAATATTCAAATATTCTGGTATTTGAATACAAAAAGTATTTATTTGCATTAGTTATCAAAGAATGCAAATAAAACCACACTGAAATGCCACTACACACCCACAATAAAGATGACACGTAAAATACTGACTTAAATATTTTATGACGGCATGAATGTGGAGCAACTGAAACTCTCGTACAGGCCTGATGGAAGTATAAATAAGACCATTTTAGAAAACTGTCATTAGCTACTATAGATGAACATACACATACCTTAAGTTCTAACATACATATTTGCTCCAAAAATCATATACAAGAATGTTCACAGCAGCATTATTGATAATAGCCCTTAAACCGGAATTAATCCAAATGTTCACCTACAGTAGAATGGATAAGTAAATTATGATACATTCACACAATAGAATGGTATAAGTAATAAAAGTAAACAAGTGCTTCTTTAATCTTTTTAGTCTGTTTATCATTTTAGGGTGATTCCCCATTTTCAAGATTTGTTTGTTGGGTTTTTTTTGTTGTTTTTTTTAAGTCAGTAGAGCAGGCATTGGGGTAGAATAAATTCAAGGATTTCTGTTTCTCAGGAGTTTACAATTTCATAGAAAAGAAAAACACGTAAAGAAAATACTTTTATGTAAGTAAATATAATGTGTTAATTGGTGCAAGAGAGGCTAAAAACTAGTGTCCTTTGATTTCAATACAGGAAGTGATTTTCTTAGTGATGGCACTAGATTTCATAGGGGAGCGAGCACATGAGCTAATTCTTGAATTATTAATAGCATTTATATTTTTGGGCATAACTGAATGGAACTTAAACTAGAGCTCAAGGAAATGTTTGACAAAAGGTTTAACAAATATTTGCAAAGAGATACCTGCAGGCTTTTAATATCATTAGCCACACACTCAAAAACTTGTAAATTGAAGTATTACTATTGAAAAGGTATTAATTATAGCTTTAAGTTCTATGAATAAAATCATGTTTTGTTCTTCCTTCCTACTTCTCTTACCTAATTTCATTGATGCTTTAGAGTCTTGAGCTTTTGTGAGTCTGAAAACTTCATTGAATACACACAAACTTTCTCTTATTTCTAGGAAAGCAGCTGCAGATTATCTCAAGATTTATTTTTTCTAGCCTTCCTCTCTTAGTGTGCCATGTAATATTTAGTGGGATGGTTTGCTTTTTGTATGTTTGGTATATAGTTTATATCATTTATATCCTTGGCTAAATTCTTCTCGGCATACAGAAAAGGAGAGAGTGGTCAAACCCGTTCATTTAATTATATTCTGCCATACTTCGGATAAACTATAAAACTCTGTCAATGTCTCAGTGTGTGACTCAGTTCCTCTAAAGTCAGTAAAGTACACATGGGAGCCCAATAAATATCACTAGCAGAAATAATAATACTTAAAGAATATTTAACTTTTCAAAGCTGTTTTTTATTTCCTGATTTTTTAAATCAAGATTAATCTGAAATCATGATAAGGAAATCAATGACCATCCTAAAATTAATGAATAATCTTTGTTGTCTGGTAATGCATTGGAAAGGGCAAACTTGGCACTACTACATGATTCTCTTTTTCTCATGCATAATTATTCCTAAGACATAACTAACAGAAATCTGTCAGATACATGAGATCTGACACACACACACACACACACACACACACACACACACACACACACACACACACACACACACAAACACACCCCAAAAAACGATTTTGATCTTTTAGTAAGCTTGTCAGAAATGTGCGTCTAAACAAGAGTTTTCCTTCAAAAAAGCTTAAATTGAGAAGCTGCTTTTGTGTCGCATATCTTTTCAATTGAGCCATACTTTCTTTCAAATTGATTCCAGGACCGGTTTATGTAATAGTTACGTATTTTACCATTTTACCTTCACTTTATTTTTGACCAAAACTATTACATTGATTGACTACAGGCACACTATTTTTAATCCAAAATTGATGGAATATAAAAGGAATTCACTGTATATATAAAGATGTAAAATAATAGTGATTAACAAAAGGTAAGTTTTTAGATTTCTAGATAAATATTTAGAACAGTAAAAAGTCATTTAAATTGTTTTTGTTGTTAAAATCACTGTAATATTTGCTTTGGAGTACCACCTTAGACTAGGTAAATCTCAATACTCATTCTCTCAAATATGATTTTAAACTTTCCTCATATGATACTAAAGATTCTATAACTATCACATAGTGAAAAGTTAGTGGTGAAGTGCTTTGATAAATAGCAAATAATCATTGAGTATTCAGCTATTATGTCAATAATTTTCACATTAAATTAAAATTTTAATAACTTTAATAAAAATAATATAAACTTGATGTAAAGAGAAAAATAGAATAATTCAGATAACTTAAGATTTACTATGCATTGGAAACATACTTTATATATTCAACTGCTGAACTGCGTAGCTACTTAGTATATGAAGATAATTTAAATTATTGTCTTACCAGTTTTAAAATGCAAGTGGTCCAAAACACATTGTAATATCTCTTAAATCAGTACATGCCCCATTATCAAGGGTGTCTTAAAATAGTTAGCATCCAGACTAGGGATATACATGCACAATGTTGCCTGTGCACATACAATCTTATAGCATCATTTTAATTAAGTCATATTTAGTAATGATACTTTACACATGTTGAGTTTGTTATTTAAAATGTCTTCAGAAATATTACACCATCATTTGGAATTTAAATGAAAAGTTATTATGAACACATAAAAGCATGACAAAATATAGCGGAGCAAACATTTTATATCAATCAAGCAGATATCTGTCATTGGAGGAAGAGCTACAACTTTATATTTTCTTGCAAAGCAACCGTAAAGTACTTTACATGGACAAGAGGAAATACCTGAAGTAGATGAAGGTCTATTACATTTTTATTACTAAGATTTATGTAAAAGGATGGCCCATCATGCATAGAGAAATGGAACTGAAGGAAAAGAAATTGCCAAATCTCTCGAAAAATAAACGAAATTTTGAAGCAGTCTCATGCATTGTGCAAGTTGTTGAATTTATTTTAACAAACTTTCTACTGACTTTGAACTGAAGCTGGTTAACTGGCAGCTAGATATGATTTAATTTAGAACAAATGAAAATATAAGTGAATAAAGAAAAGGAAACTTCAGGACCAAAGCATATGGAATTGGAAGAAAATCCCAGAGACAAAAATGGAGCACCCTTTTAAGAAACACTGTATCACCATTACTTTTGATGGCACAGAACATTGTGTGAAAAATTAGGAAAGTTTACAATTCAGACAAAAAGAGATTCAAAAGATTTGGACTCTAAAAATGAGAAATTTTACGAATCCTTAACAAATTTGTTTAGCTTTACTTTTTATATATGCTCAGACTGAGCATATATATGTTATAAAATAATGCCTAAATAATAGTACTTTCAATAAGTAAAATTAAAGATCTTAAGTGGTAAGAAAGCATTTTGTTATGGTTTTGATAGTCATTTTTCATTCTTATACTGGTACATAAGAAATGGTTCATCTATAAGAGATGGAATTATGGAGTTGATGAAATCTAGTATTAAGAATAACAAAAT
This sequence comes from Pteropus vampyrus, assembly GCF_000151845.1. Classification (NCBI taxonomy): domain Eukaryota; kingdom Metazoa; phylum Chordata; class Mammalia; order Chiroptera; family Pteropodidae; genus Pteropus; species Pteropus vampyrus. The sequence continues at coordinate 16,149,986 of NW_011888793.1, forward strand.
AATCAAAACGTCATGGTATTGGCAGAAAAATAGACCAGTCACACAGACCAGTGGACCAGAGTTGAGAGTCCAGAAGTAAACCCATGTTTATATGGACAAATAATTTTGACAAAGGAACCAAAAATATACAGTGAAGAAATGAAAGCCTCTTCAATAAATGGTTCTGTGAAAACTTGAAAGCCGCCTGCAAAAGAATGAAATTAAACCGTTGTCTATCACCACACACAAAAATTACGTCAAAATGGATTAAGGACCTGAATATAACCTGAAACAATAAATTGCATAGAAAAAAAACATAGTTACTAAACTCATGGACATTGGACTTAAGGAGAATTTTATGAATTTGACCTCAAAGGCAAGGAAAGTAAAAGCAAAAATAAATGAAACTAAAAAGTTTCTGCACCGCAAAAGAGACTGTCAACAAGGTAAAGAGACAACATCTCAATGGGAAAGTATATTTGCAGGCAACGACTTCAAAAGGGCCTAATATCCAAAATATACAAAGAACATATACAACTAATAACAACAACAAAAAAACAAACAATCCAATCAAAAAATGGGCAGAGGACCTGAACAGACACTTCTCCCAAGAAGACATACAAATGGCCAGTGAATTTAGTTAAGTTGTTAGCTCTACAATTTTCAAATTCATATATAAATATATATTTTTTTATTGTGTGGTATTTTTTGGGGGTGGGTGGAGAAATAAGGTAATTCCCATAAAGCTTTTAATGCAATAATTTCCTATAGATGACATTTTCTTGATAAATTTGATATAAAGGTAAAAAGGACCATTCCTTCATCCACATAAATAACTTTATTTATGGCAATAAATGTAATTTATGGAACAAGTATCATTATAACTTGAAATCAAAACCGTAATACTGTCATAAGTTGGATTTCTATTAAATTTATATTATATTCTTTAACACAGAAGCAAAGAGTAACAGAAACTACTTTCTAAATTTTCCAATATGGATATATTTTATGTTCCCAAATTTTGTTTTCAACTTAAATTGAAATCTAGTTCTTTACTCTATGTATTTGAAATATATAGGAAAAGAACCTACAAGACTGAATGGCTAAAGATTAGGGACAGCAGCAGACTCAGTTTTGTATTCTTAGATCCCTGCTTAGTGGTTATGACAGAATAAATATGCTGGTTATCCTCTGTTTGCCTCTTTAAATCCATTCTCCTCTATACCCCGCTTAATGCCTAAAAAAGTCATATCAGTGAACTCCATCATCTAAACTCGCTAGCCTTCTAACTCAACTGGGTTTAGTCATTGGATATTTATTTCTAATCCCCACAGAGCTGTGTTTGACAGATGGAAACAAACTTATCTACCCATGGCCACATCTTCTGTCATGTGCTCCTTTTTCAACAGCTCTCACTTTTACTAGGTTGCAGTAACACTGCCCTCCTCTCCTTGTCGCCTTTAAGACCCAGAGACTTTTTATTGTCATTAGTCCTCCTGTGCTTCACTACTGAGTCCCTTAACCCTGCCCTCACCTCTCTTTATTGTGCCCTCTCTTTTGACTTCTCGGACTTTACTTGAAACGGTTAGTATTTGGTTTATGTTATTTGACAGAAATTTGAAATGAATATGAAAATCTGAATATATGGAATACAATAAACATTTTCATTTAAAAAAAAAAGAATGTCTGCCATGCATTGTAGGCCATTAAAAATATAATATATGGCTACTTTTATAGAATATTTTCCAATTTTATTATTAAAAATATATTTATAATAGAAAAATCTTTTTATTGTTTTCAAAAAGATAAATAGAAGAAAAGTTTATTTAATGGTTACGTTTGTGAATTTAGTTTAGACAGATGCCTACAGTTTCTCAATATATTTGCTATCTTTTTGACTGCCAGAATGCAATTTAACTGAATGAGATTTTCTTATTTGGTATTAATATATTCATTATTATTATTTTTTTTTACCTTACAGAATTTTATGAAAATCTATGATTGGGTCATTTTTACATTGGAAAGTTATTTTTATTGATTGAATATAGAAAGTTAAGTCACCAAGATATAAAGTGATCTGTTCAAAATCATAATATTTGTTAAAAAATTTACAAGTTGGTTTTAAATATTGGTTTGGAAAGACCTTTATTCCCATTTTATTATGATAACAGTTTGTTGCATCTCTGAGGACATGAAAGAATGATTTATTAAAACTGTTATATACAATTTTAGAAGTTAATTATTGGACATTTTTTATTCTTTCTGCCTTTATCATAAGAAACTCATTTGAAACATTTTTCTCTGCACAGTTCTATTAAGAAGAAAGCACACTGTACTTTTTAAATAAATAATAGAAACATATTTTTGCCTTATTATTAAAGTTAATAAAGTATACTGGTTTTTGGAGCAAGGGCCTTAATATTCTGTATTAAATAAAAAGCTATTGACCTAGAGACCTTTTATAAATATAATTAGTTTATCTTAAAAGAAATGTTATGTTTAAGCTTGTAATTTCTTTCAGGTTATTAATAGAAAAGCATTATTTAAAACTGTCAGGAAAATCAATATTGAAACATTTATGTACAGGATAAAAATGGTGTATTATTATCGATCGTTATTCGATAAGGAAAAGTGTGGCCTCTATATGTATGGAGGTCTCACTGTTAATTAAGTGTGCTTAAATGAAAAGATTGAGCTTTATTAAGGTCTTCGTCATATAAGTTGTTCATTTATTTGTGGTTGGAACATACCTATAAGTATTTTCTAAGAGAAAATCTTGGCCTTGTCCATAGTTATTTCCTCAGGTGGCATATAGTCAGGATGGGTTTAGATTAAAAGTATTTAATGTCAATCCTAGAGTTCACTTACTTCATTTTTCATCAGTAACATAGAATGTTATATTCCATTCTTAGAAAATATGATAACTGAACTCAAAACTACCCAACTTTTGTGAATAGGTTATTTTTTATAATTAACATTAAAGGACAGTTGTTTGAACCATATGCAGTTTATTAATTCTTCTACATTGTTGCTATTGATTTAAACTTCTTTCTTAAGTGACACACCTGGGGGATAGAACATTTTCCAATTAGGAGCTCTTTGCTACAGTGACTTAGAAACAGGAGGAAACCTACTTAGACAGGACATACCTAAATGCTGGGGACATGTAGAGTTCCTACAAGTAGCCCTGATGCATTTCGGTGATGTTTGTACTTCTTCTCCCTCAAGTTGAGAAAACATAGCATTTAGGGTGACACAGACTATTGTTCAATCTCAGAAAAAAGCTTGTTTCCTCATCTCTATTATAGGGATAAAAACAAAGTTATTTTTGAAATTAAAGTTAATTTATCTAAAATTTCTAGCACAGTACCTTGTTTATGGTAAACATTAAATGTATGCTATAATTGTAATTATTATAATTAATATTATTTTAAACTTTAGTTAGATAAAGCAATGTTCTTTTAGAAACACTTTAACTGAACTCCTTGGACTTATTATCCCAGCTTGACATGAAAAATACAAGCAATATGAAATTTGCTTCTATATTATAAAAAAGTTGTTAAGGATATCAAAATTGTATTTTCTTTATGAGGATTCATAGGAGAAACTTAGAAGAGATTTATCACAAACTTGCTTTTCTCATTAATCGGAAAGCTTAAAACAAAAGCTTTTGCAGCTGACTCATGGTTATTAACGGTATCAGTTATTTCACAGAAGTGTGGTTGTGTTCTGGGGCCTATTGAGTTGCAAAGAAATATTTGCCCCAATAGAGAGATAAGTAAGACAAGATAAGTTGACTAGGATAATAAAAGCATCACTGCTGAGAGAAAAGTTGAAAATAGATAAAAGAAAATTTTAATATGATGAGATGGTCTTTAAGAAAGTAATCAGAAAAATCCTGACTGTACGATAAATATGCATAAATTCCCTTCATAGAAAGTTTAGCTTGGCTGTGTTATTCTTATTACATTTATATTATTTTCTATGACCTTTATTTAGGACCGTTCTATATGGCCACATTGAGTATGCTTTGCACTGCTACAGTTAGGCTATTTGTAGAAGCCAGGAAATAAGTGGCACTCCTTGAAATTGTGGAGGGCACAATCTTCATGACATTATAAGTGCCTTTGTTTTTATGATATACTGACATCTATGTGTTTTACAAGATTACACTCATATAACAAAGCGAGAGAGGTTTTTGATGTAAAGCCAAATTATTATGTAGCTGCTTTTCTATAACAAATTTTAGTATTAAATAATACTACAATTGCTTAAAAAGTATTATTTTTATGAAAATTACTGTTCTTTAGAAATGAATTCTATTGCCCTTAAAAAAATGCTAACATAAGTTTACTTGAAAAAAGTGAAAATTAAATGTCTATATGAATACGGTAGTTCATCATTGGAGAAAACTATGTTTTCCCTTCAAAGTTATTGCAAATCCTTTTCAATAGTGAATGAAGTACAAACAAGATGAAATAGCTTTAAATCTTTATAGATATATGTGTTTGGAAGACAATGTTCATCCAGTTGTGAAAATAACACTGAAGAGTAGTAGATACTTTTGTTTGCCATATTCACCTTATTGCTTGGCCAATTGTAATTCACCAATTCCTCTAAAATGTGACAAGCAAAAAATAATAGTTGTAATTAAATGGAAAATACATGTAAAATCTAAGTTTAAAGTGATTAATAAAGTGGCATTGCTTCTTTATATCTCTAAAATATTTTATTACCCCCCCCCCCAAAAAAAATCATAGACTTCCATTATATATTCCTATAGCCACTTGGCACGTTATACATAGATAGCCAGACTGTGGTTAAGCAAATGTCTCACATCGTCTCTAACAGTTTATCAATACATAAATCATGAACTATGAGAATCTTTTTAAGGGGTTTTTAGAAGCATAGAGTGTTATACTGATAAGCAATTAATCATATTTTATTGCCTAGTTTTAAATACTAGCATCAATTGATGTGATCATAGCTATTTCATTCCTAGACATTGTGTTAAAATGGAGTGCCTTTTTTGGTGATAACAGTTAAATACTGTATTTGTTTTAAAATCTGTATACTGACATATGTGTACACGTTGTCCATTCAATGTGTCACAGTGGGTAGTTTAATGGTCTGAATGTTTAGTTTCTTATATTTGGGTTTAATGATAATTCTGTTTGGTGCTCTTTTATCTGGCAGGTTCTGTGCTCCTATGCTTACTGCTTTGTCTCATAATTTAAGGGAATATTGATTTACTATCTTACTGGGTTGAATGTATCTGGCATTATACATGCCAAATGATGCAAATTTTTTAGCTCTCGAGTTACTTGATAGATCACTGGAACCAGCAAAGTCCCCCAGATCTTCATTCTGTCTTTCAGAGCTTAAGATGAAAGAATTTATAGCATACCAAGCAGCTTGTGTCATAGTGGAACATTAGGTAGCTGAGTCACAAGGCTAGCTTGCTATTTTTCATTTTCTAAATATCAGCAACATTTTTCATTTCAAGGTAGACTCTCTAAACTTAGTCTTGTGGAAATTGTGTCCATATCTTGAACATTAATGCTGCACTTCTCAGCAGACATGGAAAGAAAGAAATTAAAACTGGTTTATCCATGAATCAAGAGAAAGGTATTTTCCTTGAATTATTATGAGATGTAGAAATTTTCTACCAACAGTAAGAAAAAAAAAAAAATAGAAAAGAATAGCCCCATGGATATGAAAGTAAAACCCTGGATTTCCAAAGCAGAGAGAACTTATTAGACATGAAGTTAGTTAGGTACCTAGGTGCTGGGCCTGGCTCTGCATCTAGCTATTGATTAATTTTAGAAAAGATAGCTCCTTTGGGCCTCAACTTCTTTCCTGTATTTTCTCTCCTAGCATTCGCCCCTGGATTGGGGCAGATCATTTCTGTGGCTCCTTCAGGCTCTAATATTCTATATTTCGATAAGCAACACTGTGCCCTTGCTAAACTTTCCTGAGATTAGATAAGAAGGCCTAAAGGTCATTTTCTGGTTTTCCACAGATATTATTCTGATTTCACAAATAGCAAATTAACTTTTTTAAATTTTAAAAACTTATTGAAGTAGAACATACATATGTGTATATGGTAAATGTGTCAATTAAATATGTTAAGTTTGAATTATTTTTTAGAATAAAGATTACACCATGAATTCTCCACCTATCAGAATGTAGAATGTTTTAATTACTCTAGAAACTCTACTTTCACCCCAAAGGTAGCCATCATCCTTCTTTTTATCACTATAGACTAGATTTGCCTTTTATTGAACTTTATAGCATGAAATCATACAGTATGTGCTTTTGTTGTGTCTGATTTTCTTTTCATTAAAAACTATGTTTCTCAGATTTATCTATATTTCTGCTGGATAAGCATTCATTTGTTTTCATTGCTATATATTATTCCATTGAAAGAGTATATCGATTTATTTATGTTGTCAGTGATTTGATTGTTTCTATGAACATTATTGCCCTGAATATTTGTATACATATATTTTAGTGAATATTTGTATGAATTTCAGGGGATATATATCTAGAGTATAATTATTAGGTTATATTATATATATATTTTTAGCTTTAGTAACCAGCAAGTTTTCTAAAATGAGTGTTTCATTTACATACCAGCAATAATATATGATCGTTCCAGTAACAATACTTATTTATAAACACTTGTTATTGTCAGAATGTTTAATGTTAGCCATTCTGGTGGATGAATGGTATTTTTTCCTCTAGATGACTAATAAGTTTGATTAACTGTTGATACATTTATTAGACATCTTTTGAAATTTAACTTTTGAATCAAGGAAGCTAAATTTTATTAATGGATTTTCAATATAATGGTCAGTTCTGTGAAAGTTTATATTTCTACAAGATAGCTATAAAATGAGTTTAATTTTTCCTATCTAAATTGTCATGAAATCATGGAACTGAAATGTTTTTATAACCAAATCATACACTTTTTTTGGCAGATGATGATATAACCTTTACAGGAATGTCTGTATTGTTTTTGAAGCAGTCCATTTCATTTGGGGAGAGCTCAAATTATTATAAAGCTATTTATTATATTGATTCAAAATCTGCATTCATATAATTTTGCTCTGATGACCCAAATATTGTTTTTTGAACAATATGGAATAAATTGACACTTTCCTATTTGTAAAACCTTTACATATTTGAACAGAGTTATTTCTTCTGTGCCCTTTAGACTATGTATGAAAGCTAAACCTACTTCTCACAACCATTTCACATTTGCCCTGCTTGCTAGAACATTTACTCTTCTACACATATTTCTATGGACATACATGAATTTGTCGTTGACTTTCCTAATCTGTGATGTCTAAAATTACATTGAGTTTTCTATGTGTCATCCTAAAATGCTGAATTGCAACCACTGTAATCTATAAACAATTATTAATTTTCAAGGTTGAATAAGTACTATAATTAATGGGAAGTAGCTCTGCTATCACAGGAAAAATATTCTATAGAAATGGAAGTTGTGATTTAATGAAGAGCCAAGGACAGCGTACTTTTATAAGAAATAATATAGTGTGAGTGGGTAGTGAATAAAAGTGGTCATTGAAAACATAAGTATGTATTGGTGTTTGCAATCATATTCATTTTGCATTAGACAGTTTAGAATCTTAAAAACATGTAGGATGTGGATTTAGGTGAATGACTTTATATTTTCCTTGAGAAACTAGTTTTACTATATTTAATTTAACATGAAGAAAACATGAAGGTAAGTAAAAGTACTGGCACATTTGAGTGTAGTATATGCAACCTAGCTCTAATGTCAGATGTTATTACTTTTATTAATTTGTCAAACTCATCATGTGGCAGGTTCTGGTTATTACATATTATTTTTCTTAATCTTTACAATGCAATTATTGCAGTTTTACAGGAGAAAATGAATGTCAGAAAGGATAAGTAATTTGTTCAGAATCATATCTAAAGTAATCAATGGAGCCAAGTTTGAATTCAGGTTTTTGAAACTCCAGTGTCCATACAGTGTCCATAAACTCCTTTATGTACATGTATATTGTATTAGTTTTCTACAGATGCCATAAGAAATACCACAAAATGAATGGCTTAAAACATTTATTTTCTCATAGTCTGGAGGCTAGAAGTCCAAAATCAAGGTGTTGGTAGGGTTGATTCTTACTGGAGTCTCTGAGAGAGAATCTGTTCCCTGCCATTCTTCTACTTCCTCGTCATTGCTGTCAATCGTTTGCATTCTTGGCTTGCAAATGCATCTTTCTGTTCTCTGTCTGTGTATTCACATGATATTCTGTCTGTGTTTAAATTTTCCTCTTCTTATAAGGACATTGACCATTGGATTTAGGGTCCACCTTAATCCAGTATGACTTTGATTTAACTTAAATACCTCTGTAAAGACTTGTTCCCAAATAAGGTCACATTCACAGGTATTGGGAGTTAGAACTTCAACATATTTTTAAGGGGACAATTCAATCTCTAACCTGCACACGTGGGGAAATAAATAATACACACTCATTTGTATTTGGATATAGTTAGCATAGAATAGCAAAATAGCATAGAGGTACCAGATGTTTCTTAAGTCAAAAATAAATTTTTATAATTAACATTCTCAGTACACTGTGTCTATTCAGTATTCATAGATGTACAGCAGTTGCCAATGGTAAGAAAATGAACTTGAATTATTTTCAACTATTTACAAGCACCAAAAGCAAATTTTAAGTCTTAAGTACTTAACAATTATTGAATTATTACTTCTGAAACAACTACAATGTTTTCTCTAATTTAAAAAAGCTTTTCCAGCATAAAATTTATTATCATTTTTAAGAAAGTTAGTATCTTTATAGATAAATGCCCATGAAGAATGGCTCAAAATTCATGGCTTCCAATTGTTATTAACTTATTTTATTTGTTTGTAATATCTGCTTTCTTTAAATAAACCGACATGGAAACACCCTTTGAAAGCACAAATATGCATTGTGGATACAAATTAGATTTACCTTCCACTGAAGAGCTATAGCCACTATTTTTTTCATTAGAAAAAAAGTTTAATTGTGGCTAAAAACTCAATACATAAAATTTACCATCATAACTATATTTAAGTGTACAGTTTAGTAATGTTAAATATATTCACATTATTATGCAACTTATCTCTTGAACTTTTTCATCTTGCAAAACTGAAATTCCATACTCATTGAACAACTCCCCATGTTCCCTCTCCCTGGTCCTTGGCAATCATTACCCTACATTTTATTTCTATGAGTTTGACTGCTTTAACTACTTCATAGAAGTGGAATAATACAGCATTTGTTCTTTTGTGAATCGTTTATCTCACTAGCATAAGGTCCTCAAGGTTCATCTATGTTATAACTTGTGACGGAACTTTTTCGAAGGCTTAATAGTATCCCATTGTATGGATATACTACATATTCTTTATACATTCATTTATCCATGGACACATGGATTGCTTCCACCTTTTGGTTATTTTGATTAGTGTTGCTATGAACATAGATATGCAAATATATCTGTGAATTATCTGATATGTGCATATACATTAGCTAAGTTCTAATCTAAGGGTATTGGAAACTTTCTTATGAAGGTAAGCCAAGAGACAACTGTGATTCAGATGTTTTCTGTCCTTGTGTGACTCTGCTGCCCCAACACAATGCATTTCAGTGCTTACATTTCTTCTCTCCCACATTGGATAATAGTTAAACTTGGTTCTCTACCCTCTAGCCTTAGAATATAGCCATTTCTATAAAAAGTTGAAAAGTAGAAAAGGGCTGCAAATGCCAACAAACATCTGTGTATCTACCCAAAGGAACTTTGTTAAAAGATATGTAGACATTTTACTGATTCAATCAACATTCAGTACATGTTTATTGAGGGCCTGCTATGGGTCAGATTCTATCAATTATTTCAGAATAAAACTGAGTAAATCAGAAAAAAAAATCCCTATCCTTCTGGAGCTTATGTTTCTGTGAGATCTATAAGTATATCTAATGATGATGATGGTGATGGTGATGGTGATGATGATGATGTGCCTATTTGTGTATTATATGTCAGGGAGAAATACATACTAATGAGAAAAAGAATAGAAAGTGTGAAGGGGGCATAATTTTCTATCAGGTAGCTAAGAAAGATCTAACCGAGGTGACTTCTCAGTAAACACCTAACGGAGATCAAAGACTGAACTATGTTGTTGTCTAAGAGGAGAGTCTTCCAGGCCATAAGAGCAGCAAAGGCAAGCGCCCTGTGGTGAGAGAAGCCTACTGAGAAGGTCACTGTGACTCAAATGGAGGATTGGGAAAAGAATAGAAGGGAAAGGGATGGAAGCAAATGAAGTGAGGGGGGTCCTGGGACTTGTAGGGTGTAATTGAGACTCTGGCTTGTTCTCTGAGTGAAATGAGAAACTATTGTGGGCTTTCAAACAGAGGAGTGACACACTCTGATGTACGCTTTCACAAAATCACTCTGGCTACTGTATTGATTAGGCCATCTTAAAAGCTGGTCGGTCTCAGTTAATGTCATGTGTATTATTATTACTTTTTTAATGAAAGAAAAGGATACATTTTGATACATAGAATTAGGCCAACAGAATACCTTCTGCTGGAAGTATTTCAACGTTGATCGCCAAATATATTTCACGAGCCCACTTTATGTAAGACATTGTTCAAGACGTTGGGTTTAATAGGTAAATGATGTCATCTTCCTTCAAGAAACTCACAATTTAACTCTAATACAAATTTGGTTTCATAGCAGAAGTAAGAATAAATAATAAGAGAATTGGGAAGAAGAAACATTTAATTTAGCCTGTAGGGATCTGGGATAGCTTCATAGATGGGAGTGTATTTGACTTGAACCAAGAAAGAGGAACAGAAAATTGGCAAGTTAAAAATGCCTTTGTATTGAAAATGCTGAAAATGTATAAATACTGTGATATTTTCTTTGTTTCAAAAGAAAATTTCCTAGTTTTACTCAAATGTCCTACATTTTCATACCCACATATTTATATGGTGGTCATATTTTTTAATGGATTTCCAGCATAATACTGATAACATGTATTGAATACTAGCTTTTTGTGGAAAAAATCAAAAAACTCCCTTCAAGTTACTTATCTGCCTTTCTATTGGGTCCATAGTAAGTATAGGGAGAGGCAAATGATCAGATTGATGAAGGAAAAGGGTTTGTTTTTTGTACTATCATTTTTCTCTCCTCAACTTCATATCTCCCTCCCTACTTCCTATCTCCTTCCATTTTCTTCTTCTGTCTCTGCTATTTTGGCTGACTCTCCTCTCATCTTGGAATTCAATGTATGAGATGAACATAGTACATAAATGCATGTTATTATTTATATTTTTAACTGACTTTATCCTTTTTTAAAAAAGTAAACATTTTATAAATTCTCTATTTTAAAAATATTGTGAGTTATTATTAATTTTTGTTTCCTGTGATTTGGTAATCCTGGACAGGAAAAAATTTTTCTCAATTTAGTCATATTATTTTATAGGTTATATGCATTATCAATATGTGGCTGAATACAGTTTGTTTGCAAGATGTGGTTCAGCTTTTGGTCTACCCCTTTCTTGTTTTAATGATTTCTGCTATGAATTCATAAAACTGCCATAAATTTGTCTTACCTCTATTAAACAGCAGTTCTTAAATATATAAAGTGAACTTCAAGAGATGATTTATTCATTTAATGACTTTTAGAAATAAGTATTCTATTTTTAAATTTACAATTTAGAAGGAAAATAACTAAGGAAGTTTTGAGATTATTTCTAGTTGTAAAGAGAGACTGTTTAGGGATGACATTTGCACTTGAGAGGTGCTGCGGAAATGGGTTCATCTAGTTAACCTTCATCCGAATTGCCATCTTCTACTTTATCCTATGAAACAACTGGTGAAGGAGAAAATGTTAATTAGGAAGCTTTTCAAGATTAATTTTTTTCATTTTCAGAAAGTGAAGTGTTCGCCACTTTCCATGTTAAATAAGGTTCTTCGCTTGGCAACATAGGCTTTGCTACAGTAATTGTGAGCTCGCAGCAAATACTTGATGGTGGAGAAGACAAGTGCAAAAAAGCAATTTTTGCAACAGCCAACCAGAACAGCCTGTTCTGTTCCCAATAAATTAATGGATTTAACCTTGCAGCTGTAGCGGTGTTATTATGCAAATAGTCTGTGAGTATTATGAAAGCCAACTGATTCTCTATAGAGAAAGTTGTTTCTTTCTTCCTGAGAATTCTAAGTGACTAGATAATTGACACATTGTGTAACCATGTTAAGTGAAGGGAAAAAATATTTTCAGTAAATCTACTGAGTTTTATTTTATGTTCCAGCGTTTTCAGCAATTTACAGAGGCTTTTCCTTAGAACAATATTATTTAGCACAGTAAATTCAAGTGTCCACAGACAATCTCCTAGAAAAGGAAGGAATGAAAAATATTGTATGGCTCTTTCCTCTGTGTTATGTTGATTTTAATTCAGGCAGAAATTAAAATTTCCTTCAATATTATTCAAGTGTAGTGGTCCGATCATGCTGAACGTCTTTGAAGCAATATATTTGCATTCTGATTCATGATGGACTAGAAAATTGTGCACTAATTATTTGATCAAGTTGATAGCCACTTTGGTTTTTAAAGCTGATCTTAGATTTATACCATATATAAAACACTTACAGTTGAAAGTTCACTCTCAGTAATTGACCAGTTGTGAAGATCACTCAAAGTGCTCTTCACTAGATTGAAGTTCCGTGGTTAATGAAATCGTTGATGATTTAAAAATATTTAAAACGAGTAAATATAAGAGTGGGTTCATTGGTGTCTTTATTGTGGTAAGGCTGTAGTCAGTTGATCAGGGAAATGATCTTGGAAATTAGTTCAGTTATTTCATATGAACAATTTGCATATATAATTTTCGGTTTTGTCATAGACAGTATTCACCTTATGTGTGCTTTATATTATTAGATTATATAAATCAGTTTTTAAAAATGTACTCCAAAATGTTTTATAATTATATGTACATATACATATATTAGGGATTATAATAACTGCAGCTTGAGAGACTTGCAGTTATTACATAATAGAAAGATCACAAGATTTGGAATCAGAAGTCCTAGATTTTTGTACTTTGATTTTTTTAACCTCTTAAAGATCTTTTCTTACCCTATAAATAACAACGCCTGAGAATAGATTTAAACTGAACGATATATATAGAAGAGCCTTGTAAACTTTAAATTAGAAAATAAATATATTATTTTTATTTAATGATATTTATGGTCTTTAACTTTCAGTAAACTGTTTATACACCAACATTTTATTTTGAGTTAATAATTCT
>NW_011888793.1:16164112-16168238 GCF_000151845.1 Pteropus vampyrus
CCAATACTAAATCATTGCCCCTAGGGGAAATACAGGTTTAGGTTCCTGGGACCCTCTGGTCACAATATTTTTCTCAATCAATCAATATATAAGCTTGTTTTATGTGTGATATAGTTTAAAGACAACTTATAAAATGTATATTGTTGATTCGTTAACATTGAACTCATAGACAACATTATAACTCATGACCGAATGAAGCTTACCTAACATATGTATTTTCTCCATAAGTTTCTTTATAGCTTCTTACACTTAGGAATACTGCGTATCACTTCAGCTCTACATGTGGGGGCTTTTATAAACAGCACACGCACACACACACCATAAAAATGCAAAAACGATGTCCCTAAGTAGACCACAAAAAGGACACATGTTTCACCTCAGCTGTGAAGGTGCATATAGGACGATGTAAAATTTGTCACTCTGTACATCCCTGCATCTTCAAAGAACAACAAAAGCGAAGCAAGTTACCAGCACATTTTAGGGCAAACTTATAAACCAACATCCACAGTCAATTACAATGGAGTCCATGTCTTTAACTGAAGTGCTTCTCAAACACTAGCTTGGTAAATGTTAGATTTTCAGGCCCACCTCCGGTGATTTTGATTTAGTAGAACTGAATTAGAGCCTGAGAATTTGCATTTCTAACTAGTTTTCGGGTTATGCTGATAATGCCAGTTCATGGAAAATACTTAGCAGAGCTCTTAGTAAACAGGTATAATAATTCTCTAAAGCATATACCTTCCTGGAATTGCCAGCTCAAAAGTTGGGCTAAATTGCCATCATATTTTATGCTTACCTTCAGTTTTACATGTAAGATGCCAATACCGCATACCATTTAAACACAGAGATACCTGTGAATGTTCTTCTGTTATGTCTTGGATCTTTACAAAATGTGGTCTTTGGCCAAAAAAGAAAGAAAATCTAAATATATTTAATTGGTCACATTTTCTTATTGGAATTTTTTTCATTACCAAAAAGGATTTATTTGTTGAAAAAAAAAAAGGATTTTTTTCTGGCCTGCATGCCAAGATGGAAGAGTAATTATAGAAGGGAAAAGGAAGTTAAGGGAAGGGGAAATTAGAACCACAGAGCTTTATTATGAACAGTTTTTCCTGTAGTGTTCTCATGATTACATAGAGTGTGAGAACTTCTATAAGCCCTAGCTCCTCCCATAAACTCTCCTCACTGATTTATGTTTGCTTAAAGTTCCAGTTGCTCTTTATTACTCCCCTTTTGATCAAGGTCTTTCTCTAAAAGCATCGCTGAACAACAGTCAGGTCTTCTACCTTCAGCAACTTTTTGTCCCTTGATGTGAGGAAGGACCTCTTCTGGGTGTCATCTCATGTGTCAGAAGGAAGGTGCATGGATAGAGAACAGCTCGTGTCCAGGTCAACAAGCAACAGGTGCAGAATGTTCCAAAGCTGGTAGGGTTGTTCTTCTTGGAATCCCAGATGAGTCCCCAAATGTCGACTGAAAAATAATATTAATTAGGTGTTTCACCACCAAAAAGGATTTATTCAGGGGAAAAAGAAAGGGTTGCAACCTAGGACATGCAGATGTGGCAAGCCACTATGCACACTTATTGGAATTTAGTAAACTTGAAATCAACAGAACAAGAAAACAAAAACAAAGATTTAAAAAAAAAAAAAAAACACCTAATAACACCATCAGAAAAAAATCTTTTCCATTTTGGGAAAACAAAGTAACAGAATATTTTGCTAAATGGCCCCAGATTAAAGAGGAATCTGGAATAATGAAAAGCAAAATTTTTATTAGAAAAAATACCTTACAATGAATACAGCTAAAGCTGTATGGAAAGAAAATGTATTATATGGCCTAAAATATTTAAATTTTAAAAAGACTGAACGCAAGTAATCTAAATGTTCTAATTAATAATAAACCAATAAAAAATTTAAAAAGTAGAAGATAATAAAGATAAAACTAAATAGAAAACTAAATTCATAGAAAGGATGAATAAACTTAGTACTTTGGACATATTAAATTGGACAATGATAAGCCCAATTAAAAAAATAAGGCACAAAATGAAAATATAAAGTCAGGTTATAAAAGGTGCAAAAGCCATAGTACAAAAGATTTTGGAATACTTATGATATTATAAAACATTTATATAAAAAGTGTGAAGTTCAGAGAAACTGCAAATTTTAAAAATTCTCAATAAATAAAATGTTGGCAGTCAAAAGATATTAAACTAATTCCAGATGTAGTAGTGTATGTTCCAGTAATGGAAGGATAAGTTTATATTGTAAAATTAGAAAATTAGAAATTCACCAGTATCATCTATTATGACATCAAATTAATATACACAACAAATGTGAATTTATGTATAGAAGTTGGGAAACATTTGATAAAATGTATGAATACATTATTTATTTGCACAAATTTTGGAATTTGAAAATCTAAGTACAATATTAAGTACATTTTCTTTTGATTCAGCATTGTTTCTTAGGTTGTTGTTAATATCATCGCCACCTATACACAAAAAATATGTGATATTAATAATAGGAAAAAAGAGACAATTGTTATTTGCAGCTGATTCAATAGCAGGCCTGGAAAACTAAAAGTAGGTTAGAACAAATAAACAGGTAAACAGTTTAAAGAAAAAATATTTTTTAAAATGTACCTTTACTATTATGAACATTTAAAAATTAAAATAGAAAATACAAATTTCATTCATAAGAAAGGAGAAAGTTATAAAGCACTTAAAAATTTTACACAATTGGCTCAGAATCACAAGGTTCACGTTGTAACATTGTTAAAGGATAAAAAATTATGTGAATAATTATAGATGCTTGATTGATATGAAAACATGCTGTGTTTCTAAATGGAGAAATTTAACACTTAAAAAAAAAATCAGTCCCAAATTATTATGGTGACATATGGTCTTATTTTTGGAGCTTAAGAAAAGCATGGGAGAGTATAGTTGACTGTTCACATTGGTTACTTAAAGGTGTTGAAATTAGAAGGGGTAAGGAAATGCTACTTATGCTTTATTCATCTGTATTGAGTTCTTTCAGTAAGCTTTTCACTTTTGTCAAATATAGTAGGAATTCTTTTGTTAAGTATGTGTTGACTTTGGATGCAGATGGCTTATTTTTTATTTACTAGCTACATTTCCTTTGGAAAGTCACTTTACCTATCTAAGCCTCAATTTCTGCATCTTTAAAAGGGGGATAGTAACTCTCTATGGTTGATGTGAGGATTAAATATGCTGTATGAAAATCTAAAAACATAAATAGTGGAGCAGAATGTACACTCTTAGTAAGTGGAAGCCATTCTGTCTTGTATAAAAGTAGCCTTATTCTGATAGTGCTTCTTGTCCAGTTTTTGTTTATTTAACAGTTTTCCCCAAGGGAAACCAGATCCTAAATAGAGCACTGAACTTAGTAAATTTAAGTATGGGATTGGCACAATACTGCATAAGTAATAATGTTTTAAAAAATAGTTAATGACCAAGATGTTATTTAATTAATTTTCATAACTTTTTATTATAGGCAGCCTGACAAATTTTTATCCGCAATCACTTATAAAATAATTGTTAAACCAGCAAGCTCTTAGAGTTTGAAATATTGCTGTTTCTTGACTTACACAGGTACCTGTGTTTTGTTAATTTACCTAAAATACATGATATCCCTGACATATGACTTAGAAATTTATTTAGGGAAAAGATACATTCTCTTACTACCTCCTGGTTGTCTCAAACTTTTTGATAAAATATGTACTTGGAATCATGGTTCTCATCTTTGTAGTGCATGAAGATGGACAGCACTCAATTTTCAGATTGTGGACACTGGCATGTCATTTGACTTCATTATATTGATAATGTGTTTTTGTTCATTTCCAAAATGTCTCATTCTTGAAGCATGCTAAAAAACTGGGAAGATAACCAGATATTTCTTATTGAGAAATAATGTAAAAAAAAAAAGTAGTTAATGATTAAAAAGCACTTAATAGCAATTACTTTTATTTTTAAAAGTGTTATGAAACATTTTTGTCTCTTAGTAGACTTAAATATACTTAAATATATATCAATTAGATGATTAAATCATGTGATTGATATGTATGTATGTATGTATGTGTGTGTGTGTGTGTGTGTGTGTGTATATAT
>NW_011888793.1:16170388-16184457 GCF_000151845.1 Pteropus vampyrus
GTTACACTCAGAAAGAAGCCTATGTGTTCACTTAAGTAAAATGTGTTCACCAATGAAAATTTAACCAGCAGTAAAAGTGCCCAAATTGAACTTGCTATAATCACCTTTTTATTTCTAGTTTTAGTATGCTATTTCAAAATTGTATGTAATGAAAATGTCAAGATAAGAAGAAAAAACTAATTAAAAACTGCAAAAAAGTACCAAATACTATACAAACTTTAGTTTTCTAATAAAGTTGTGATTTATATATACTGATAAATACATGACTAGAGCTTCTGGTATAAGATAGATGATAGATAAATAATAGATAGGTGATTAGATAGATAGATAGATGAATGGATAGGCAGAAAGACAGACAGATGTAGAGATGTGTGTATGTGCATGTAATTAAATATATTTCTTTTTAACATTTTTCAGCCATTTGCTATTTTCTGAACTTTGCCTTGGTAATATAAAAGAGAAAAATGAGAAGGAAGTAAGTAACTTTTACAAAGGATGTTAGTTTAACTTGACAATTTTTTAAATCTTGCATTAATACTAGAGACTAATCATTATACTGTGCATGCAGTTTAAAGTGAGAATGAAAATCTATTTTTTTCAGCGCTTTAGAGTGTTCAAAACTCATGTTTAAAATAGCTTAGATTTTTAACACTGTATTAGAGTTTTTAAAGAAATATTTATATTCATTGCAATTTTTTAATTTGATTTTTAAGAGGTTTCAATGCATTACATTTAGGGAATATATAGGCTTTAATTATTTTCTTTTTCTCTCATATGCAAGTACTTATTAAAAGAGAGTTGCCATTTAGCCAATCATTTTACATATGAAAATCACACACTCTCCTTATACATTAACTTTTTTGTATATACTAGATTCACATTTTCCTAATAATAAGATCTTGAAATTAAAAGTGCTGTAACTTATAGAACTGATATACTTTATGCTTTTAGTATTTGTGGAAATTCAGTTGAAATAATTAATAAATATTACTTTTACTTCATCAATATAAATTATAGATTAACTGTTAAAACAAAAGTGAATGGTTGTTCAAAACTTTTAAAGGTTTAAGTAGCCATAATCTCAAAATGTATGTTTACAAATATATAAGTGCCATTTATAAGTTAAACTCATCGATTTATTGACTTTGTTACTACAGGTATCTGTTAACCTTATCAGAAAATCAAATTTAAGTTTTTTAAGCTACTTTGAATAACTGTGTGTAGTTATAATGGATATAATTGAATTTCTTTAAAATATTAAGACTTTGCAGTTATTCCAAACATCCTCACTTAATTTTTTTTCCTGTGTTTTTACGATAAGCTGTAATTAAATTAAACGGTGTCTCATCTTCTATACTTCTCTAGATTAATATGGCAGCTTATTGAAGAGAGACTTTTATGGTTGTGTTCTATAATTTATATGCTAGGTGGATGATACCTGGCATATAACAGTTATGTATTGATTAAATATGTGGTTCTTTTAAATTCAATACACATTCCTGATCCAAATTCTCAGAGAACTAGGAATAGTTTACTTCCTTATCCTTGTAAGGAACCTGACTCAAACCAGCAAGCTATATCATATAAAACATTGAGGCATTAGTTGAAATCCCATTAATGTCAGAGAAAACAAGGGTTTTCTTGTCACCTAACCACTGTGGTAAAATAGATCTTAGATAAAAAGAGTACTTTGCTTCCAGATAGTTAAAATATGTTGTTTTTGTCTTACCTTACAAATGGTTACTGGAGACAGTGTATTGTGGGGCAAAAAATTAATTTTGGAGTTTGGATCCAGCACTGACTGGCTATTTAACTTTGTTCCAGACAATTAACCTGTTATCTTCAGAAGCCTCATCTGTAAATGAGTTACAACATCGATGACAAAATCTATGTCATGAGGTTATTATAAGAATATGCTGAGGATAACAGATATGAAAATACTTTATAAGTGACAGGGCAATTATAGACTTGGTATGATTATTAACACGAATAGTGAAAACAGTAGCATAGTATTTATTTTTTGTTCATTATGAACCTGTTTTATTCCCCCCTCATGAACTATATATTCTGCTTCATATTATTTAGCATTCTCTCCAAACATGTTGCATTTTATGCCCAGTCCACCCTGACATTTATTGGTCTTTTTCCTATGCCTAAATTGCCTTTTTTCGATGATCTATGTTCATTAAAATCGTCCTCAGTCTTCAACATAACAAGAATACTAACTGTTCCATGACCTAGTCTTTAAATCTCCCACTCCCACCTTCTTTACTAGTTAAAACAATCTTTCTTTTCTGCCTATTATGGAGCTTCTCTCATTCTTATTAATTATACTATTCAGCTTCTAAATCCCTTGCCTCTCCAAGGTAGTCTGTGAATCAGCAGTATGGCCATCACCAGGGAGCTTGTTAGAAATGCAGAATCCTACATTCACCATACCCCAAACCAAGATCCCTAGGTGAATCTTATGGGTATTACACTTTGAGAAGAATTTCCCTAATTAATTATAAACTTCTTGGGAGTGGAGAGATAGTGAAGGCAGAGCTTTTTCTGTATTGCCTTAGTATCCTCCGGAAGGCTCTGCATCATCCAGTGTTTTGTACATAATAGGTGTTCAGTTGAATTGAATTTTATTTTTAATATTTTGAAGTCAGGAAAAGCCAGTTTTAGAAAACTCAGTTATTAGGAGAAGATATTCTAAAGTCAGAGCAAGAAGAAAGCTATTTGTTATTGAAGCTGCTCATGTCAACTAATCAATATTTCTTGGTCATCAACTACTACTATACTTTTTCATGCATAAAATATTAGTATGGATCCTTGATCTTATTTAAAAAATCTTCAGTCTAACCTTCACCTTCAGATAATTCATTTAGATAACTGAATCAAATGTGATTGCTTTGTCATCCTTGTAAATATTTAACATAGGCTATTAGAAGTCATGACAAAACTTTAGGGCATCGTACATCTAAAAATGACTGGTAAATATCAAGATGTGATTTCATTAAATTATTTAGAGAGACCAACTCATCATTTGTCTCAATTTTCTATAACATGTTGAATAAAACCATAAGCAACAATTTCTCATTTATAATTAAAGTAAGGTTTATAATGTAAAATATTTTCTTTTCCAGTGTATGATTTAAAATCAATTGTGATATTCCCCCTTTATATGCTTATTAACACGATTTTGTGTGTGTGTGTGTGTGTGTGTAGAATCCCATCAAAAATTTCTGAGTACCATTGATTCACATTTATCTATCTGTATAAGCTAATTGTTGTGAATTAAATTAAACCCATCTCTAATTGTAGGTAGTTTCTTTCCATTGCCTAGAAAGTTGCCAGTCTGCTTATTCTTGCTATCGGCTGATATGTGCTTAGGGAACAGAAACTAATTTTAACATTAGCCCAAGCAAAATGTAATTAGGATGGCTAATCTGCTAAAAAATACCCCCAGCAAAAATCCTTTTTTTATGTAATACCATTTTAATGGAATGGCCTTTTTATTAAATGCAAGTGACAAAGACCTAAATGATGCCTATTTTCTTTTAAGAATAGATGTTCTGAATTTAGAATTTAGATATTAAGGGCAATTTAAAAGGATTAATAATTCTCTTAAATATACCAACTGTGATTACTACCAGAATTCATGAGTTCTTAGTTTATGCTAGGAGTTAAGTGTTTTATGTTTTGTTAATTTGATTTTATAGCAAACATGTGAAAATGATATTATTATACTAATTTCATAGATTATGAGACTAAGCTTGGGGACATTAAAAAACAACTAGTGAATGGACCAGTCGGGATTTGATTCCCTATTAGCCTAAAGCCAATTCTAGGATTCTTAATCAATAGGCTCTAATGCCTCAGGAAACCACAGTGACAGAGTAACATATTCACAGATCATTATCTTTCTCTTGAATTGTGTCTGAAATGAATTTTATGCTTTAATTTGGTCTCACTACAATGTAACTTAAGTTTCAGATACTTGCTTCAAAATCCAAAGTTATGTAAAAGTTCAAACCTTCTGTGAAATATATGAAACAACTGTGCTTTTCACCTACAGATTTATGTTTAGATGAGACCAGGTAATTGTCTAACAAAGTGGTCTTTAGAAAGGGAGTGTTAATAATTTATCTAATTCTTTGCCAAAATTCAAATTGTTTCTGGAATGACTCTTCTTTCAAAATTTAACATGTTTCTTCATTTTGCCAACCAGGCCTGATTTTACCTTTTAATTTTAATTTGAATATGATGAAACTTACAATATTCTGAATTTTGATGACATTGCAACCTATTATGGAGACTGACATTATTTTGATTAAAGTACCCATCACTTTAATTTCATGTGGAGAATTAGTATTTACAAAATTAGGCATGTGAATCCATGTTCTGCTGCCTACAGAGTCTATCTACTAGAATGACTGTTGACGAAGAGTGGGGTGCCACAGTAACACTCATAGGAGGGTCACCGAGAAGCATCACAAGATATTTTAATTTTTCAAGGAAAACACAAAGATACTCGATAACTGTTTAGATATCTGTTGGACACAGTGCAAACTACTAGCTCAAAGAACTTTATTTCTAAGCATTAGATTGTGCTTTATTCCTTTTGATGATAATTTATATTTACGAAGCTGGATTTTAAAAGTTTGCTTAATAAAAGCAAGTAGCGAGAGAATAGCAATATGGAGCAAGAAGTGAGAGTAGTGGTGTCCACTATGATTTCAAGGTTTGAGAAGTTCTGTACAGTCCAAGAGGAACACAAATCCCATTAGTAACTGGTTATTTGAGAATAAAAAATATATATTATTGCCTTCATTAAAGTCATGTGTATTTTTTTCAAACAGCTGCTAAAATTATTAGGATGTAGATACTTATTATATCCTAGATATTAAACTATTACTACTACTTAAAATACTAATGTAAGTACTTAAAATATGGAACTGTTACCTATTTCATATACATGATATATAATTATATGTTTATTATACAATTATAATATAATAAAATTTAATTCGTGCCACGTAATTTTCTCATTCAAAATATACAATTCAGTAGTTTTACTATATTCACAGGTTTGTGCAACTGTCACCAAATTTAATTTTAGAAGATTCTCATCATTCCCTTCATAAAAAAAGCACATACCTATTGGCAGTTATTTTTCATTTCCTCCCAGTTTCCAACCCCAGGCGATTATTAATATACTTTCTGTCTCCACAGATTTGCCTACTCTGGACTTTCACGCTATATGTGGTCTCTTGAGACTAGGTCTTGACTAGCTCCTTTCATTTAGCATGTTTTCTAGGTTTATCCATGTCGTAGCATCTATAACTACATTATTTTTATTGCCGAATAATATTCTGTTGTCATTAAGTACATTTAATTTATCTATTCATCATTTGATGGCCATTTGGGTCATTTCCATTTTCTGGCTATTATAAATAAAGCTAATGTGAACATTCGTGTGCCAGTTTTTGTGTAAACATATGTTTTCATTTCTCTGGTTTGTATAGTTAGGAGTGGAGTTACTAAGTCATAACTCTGTTTAGTCATTTGAGAAACTGCCGGGCTGTTTTCCAAAATATTACATCATTTTATATTCTCACCAGAAATGTATCAGATTTCCAATTTCTTCACATCCTCTCTAACACTTGTTATTATATATATATATATATATATATATATATATATATATATATATATATATATATATATTGGTTATAGCCATTCTAGTGGGTGCGAAGTGGTATCCCATTGTGGTTTTAATTTGCATTTCTCTCATGGTTGATGATCTTTTAATGTGCTTATTGGCAATTTATATTTGGGAGTAAAATTTATTTAGATCCTTTGCTCATTCATTAATTGAGTTTTTATCCTTTTATTATTAAATCGAAAGTGTTTTGGATATTTATATATAATCTGAATACAAGTCCATTATTAGACATATGATTTGGAAATATTTTCTCCTAATCTGGGGGATGTCTTTTCATTTTCTTAATGGTATCCATTGAAGCACAACATTTAAAAATTTGCATGATGTCAAATTTATCTACTATGTCTTTGGGTGTCATATTTAAGAATGCTTTGCCTAATCTAAGGGTATGGAAATTTTCTCCAATATTTTCTAAGAATTTTAGCATTTAAGCTTCTGTGTTTAGGTTTATGATACATTTTAATTTGGTTTTATTGTATTGTGTGAAGAAGGGGTTTACCTTTATTCTTTTGCATATGAAAATCCAGGTTTGCCAACACCATTTGTTGAAACAAATTTTTTTATCCTATTAAAGTGTTTTGGCTCCCTTTTCAAAAGTCAATTAACTAAAACTGCGAGGGTTTTTTTCTGTACTTTCAATTCTATTCCATTGATCTGTGTATTTATCCTTATGCCACTACTGTACAGTCTTAATTTACAGACAAAGTCTGTAGCTTTGTAGTAAATTTTGAAATCAGGAAGTGCGAATCCTCTACCTTTTTTTTTCCCTAAGTTTGGGATTTGATAGTGATTACATTGAATCTGTAAATCAATTTGAGGAATAAGGATATTTTAGCAATTTAGAGAATTTCAATTTATAAAAATGGGGTATCTTTCCATTTATTTAGATCTTTAATTTCTTTTAATAATTTTTATAATTTTTACAAGAAAAGTTTCCTAGTTTTGTTAAAATTTATTTATTAGTATTTTATTAATTTTGATGATATTGGAAATGTAATTATTTTCTTAATTCCAGTTTTGATTGTTTACTGTTAATATATAGAGATACTGATTTTTTAAATATTTATGGTATATGCTACATCTTTACTGAGCTCATTTATTACTTAATTTTTTATTGTGATAAGAACACTTAACATGAAATCTCCTCTCAACAAATTTTTAAGTGTACACTACAGTATTGTTAACTATATTAGGTAAATGTCATGTAATAGGTCTCTAGAACTTACTCATCTTGCATAACTAAATCTTTTCACACATTAAATAACAGCTCACCATTTCGCCTCGACCGCAGTCTCTGGAAACCACCATGCTACTCTTTGCTTCTGTGTGTTTGACTATTTTAGATACCTCATGTAACTGGAATTATGCAATATGTTCCTTTGGTGACTGACTTATTTCACTTAGCATAATGTCTTCAAGGGTCATCCATCCATGTTGTACATGTGCCAAAATTTCCTTCCTTATTAAAGCTGAATAATATTCCATTGTATCTACATTTTTTATCCTCTCTTCCATGGGTGGACATTTAGATTATTTTCATATTTTGCTTATTGTGAATAATGATTCAATGAAGATGAGAATGCAAGTATCTCTTTGAGATTCTACTTTCAGTTCTTTTGGCTAAATGCCCTGAAATGCAGTGGCTAAATCATATAGTATTTCTGCTTTTAGTTTTTTGAGGAGCCTCCATAGTGGTTTTCATAGTGGCTGTTCCATTTTACATTCCCACAACAGTATACAAGAGTTTCAGTTTCTCTACATCTTTTTGCTCCATGTTTGCCTCTGCATCATTTTTAAGTCTGTGATCAAAGCAGAAGTTTCAGTTCATGGTATCTCTTAAGACCCAGTAGACAATAGTGGTCCAGCACTGCCCTTGGGACCATCAGGTCTTCATGTTTGGTCATTATTACCCAGGATTTTCTTGGCCTTAATTATTATTGCCTCACTTGGGTACATTTAGAACTGAAAGCCAAAGCCCATGTAGCTTAAATGTATAAAAGACTATTGTTTTTATGATTTGGAGAGCTAACTGCATTTCATTTTTTTAAATTCATATCAAACTTTCAAATATTTTTTACTTAGTAGAAGTAGTCTATGGATTCCTGAGTCTTTTTTTAAATTTTAACTTCTTTTTATTAACTTCTTTTTATAATTCATATCTATGAAAGAATTCAAATTTATTGATTAAAAGGCTTTGCTTATGATTTATAAAGCAACTGAAAGAAGTTCTTGAAGAGGTAGCATTTAGTGAATTAAATAATACAGTTTTGGGGAAAGGACCTGTAATTGATGTACATTTGAAAAAATTTTTGGTATTAGGTTACAATGCAGATTTATAAAACAATAAAATGTAGAAAAACACAAAAGAGTAAAGTTTTATGTGATCCCAAAAGGGTACCCTTTCCTTGATTGTAAGGGAACCAAATATTTTTAGAAGCTAAAGCTATTGAGTTTACAGAAGTGAAAAACACCAACACTAAACAAAAACTATTTTTTAAAAAATGTTTTCTCTTTTTCTTTTCTTGACATAAATTCTAATTTTTTCAAATGGTACCAAAATCTCTGAAACCCTTTCAGTGTCATCTAACACTTGAATTTCTATTTCTGGATAAAAAAATCCATTCACAAATGAGCTGGGCAATTCGGTCACCCTTTTTTGACTTCAAACTTTTCTTTGCCAAAATTAAAGAGTACAACATCAGTATTTCCTTTATAATCTTCATCTATGACACCAGCTCCTACATCTATGAAGTGTTTTGCAGCCAAGCCAGATGTGGAGCTACTCTTTCATAGCATCCAGAAGGAAGAGCGAGCTGAATGTCGGTTTTCACGAGGATTTCCTCTATAGGTGGTACTGTGTAATGAATCATAGGTACTGTATAGGTCATATTCCGCCGCCTAGGCAGACCCCTTGGTCCAGGCAGCGGCATGCTCCGGCAGCCAGACGAAGCGGAGCCCTGTGGCTCAGTCCTCTGTAGTCCTCGCCGCTTGCTGGAGAAATGGCGAGCATCTCTCTTCAGAGGGCAGAGCAGAGCGAGGGCAGAGGTAAGAGGAGAGGGAAGGAGAGGGCGCAGAATGAGTCCAGCCACTGAGAACACACTCAAGTCCTGAGTCCTTTATAAAACACATTTTATCTGAAAGCTCCAAGAATATTTTCTTAAATATTGTTTACAAAATTAATTGTTCCTCTTTCAGTTCTTATTTCACTATTAAGAAATTTTCCAACTTTAGTATTCAGAATCTCTGACCAGAAAGCTAATGCAACTTTTGTTTCTTACTGACATAATACAGATAAACAACACAATTGAGATTATGTTGGAAAGGTTAGTGTGACACGATGTCTTTGAATTGCCTTTAAGCACTGGAGAAATATAGAGTTAATATTTAACATCGGAAAGTGAAGTTGATGCAATAAGAGAGAGTATAAAGCCAATCATTAGTATGGGAAAGAGAGGTATACAGAGAATAAGTAATGAAAGATAAAGAGAAAAATTCAAAATGAAAATAATAATATTTGCATGGTTTACAGAGTGTTGTGTATATAGTTTGCCTGTCAATCTCCCTCTCCAAGTGAAGGAATTATTTGGCTAAAGAACGAGGAACCCACATTCTCTAACTAACTATGCAAAAAGGGGTTCATCGTAAGGATCCTGGGAACACCATAGAATCCACTTGCTAGCAATATCATTGGGCCTCCAGGGACTAGAAGGCTCTAGTTTTTCTCTGTCTTTAAGGACATATATTCTATTCTTCTTATTTGCACATTTTTTCCATTCACATCTGCAAACTAGTTATCTTTTCAAAGCCCTCCGTCGGTGCTCCTTCATAATTTTAGTCTATTTGTGGCTTTATCTCTTTTGCTACATATTTCTCCATCTCTCCTCCATAGCTCAATGACTCAGAATCAGTGATCTAATTCCATATTTCAGGTAGAGAAAACATAATATGCTGAATTTGTATAAGTTGTCTGCCGTTGGTATAATTACTATGACCGAAAGGATGAAGTCTAGTATGCTGGGCTGTTCTTGTGAGGGTTATAGGTAAAACTGGTTCTCTAAGAGAATAAAAGACATATTAGCATATCTGTCGTGCTGTCTAGTAAACTCCTTAAGGAAAGGGATCATGCCTTATTAATTTCTTTTCCTAGCACCTTGCACAGTATTAAAATGAATATTGAATAAAATAATCTTCTTTACTTCAAGGGCAATATGCATTCCTGCCTCCAGAGGGCATTGGTATTGACACAAATGAAGAAAAGATTCCAGTCCCTTCTGTTTTTGAAGGATGTCATTAAGATAACTTTTGCCTTGGAACGATGGTTAACCTTTTTTAAAAAAATTAGACATCTTTGAACATACTTTAAAGACTTTTTCCATATCTGTGATTGAAGCAATAATGACAGGGACACCTATTTATTGTTGAAGATCCGTGTTTCCACACTATTTTTAGTAGTGCATTTATGTTAAAATTTTACATAGAACACAACTAAATACAAAATATAAAAATGGAATGCATGGTTTAAAGCAGATGCAAAAGAGCAAACTCTGCCTGTTAACCTTCTTTGCTCTGCTCATCCTCCATAAAGCCCTCCCCAACCTTGGAGGCACCTCTGCAGAACCTCAAGGGCCCCAGAGACTACAATTTGTAAACCACTGCAATTATATAAGAAGCTAGGAAATTTTAGTCTAATTTGCTTAATGTTTGCATATGTTTATACTTTTATTTATACATGAGTATGATGCAAAAGATTTTGCAAAGATATAGAAAATAGTTTTATTGTCTATACTTACTGCTGCAAGTTTCTTAGGGATAAAATTCAAAGGCAGAAATTCGTTTATTCGATAAATCTTTACTGAGCATTAAATGCTATATTCTATGCTTGGCATAAAAATTTGAATAAGACAGAATCTCTGTTATCATGTGTTCACAGTCTACACTGAAACTCTATCCAATGAGAACATTTATTTCTTTACCCTTAATGCAAAATAGATAGCATGCCTAGAACCATTAGTGGTAAGGAACTAGCAAATATTTCAGTACACAGAGTAAGTTTAGGATCCCAGCTTTTTCCATTTCATCTTTATCCTGAACCATGCACATAAGACCATTGTTGGTATGACCATTAGATCCTTTGCTTTCTGTGGTGTTTTCTCTCCCATTTCCTTTTATGACTTGAAACATTGATTCCCCTCCCGCCAAATGGGAAAATGCTCAAACATTTTATAACTTACATCACTAGGTTAATGTAACAGTATTGTAATGAAACTCAATTAAAGAAATATTTCTGCTTATATTAAAAAAAAAGTATTAGATTTTTGCTTGTGATAATGTGGTGTTGGAATAGCAAACATTTTATAAGCAGATGTGTTTGTTCTAAGCCTAATGTATCTTCATAGAACTGTAGACATTGGAACTAAAAGAGAACTGAGAATTGATTATAGGCTGTGTGAATGCCTACCAAAGATCCATTCATCACTTCTTGATTTTTCAACAGAATTCTAGTCTTGTTCAGGGTGGAAATGTGCCCAACTTCGGCTAATGGATCTTAGCCATGGGAAGTACCACCCCTTTAAGTGACGTTTAGAAATGTTTGAATATGTTTTAGAGTGTCAAAAGGACTAAGAGATAATATTGACTTCAGTGTCTTTGGGCTGTAGATGCCAAGTGACCTGGAATGTACAGAACTGTCCAGCATAACAAAAAATTTTCCAGCCTAAAATAGTCCTAGGGTTCCTAATGAGAAACACTGGTTTAACCAAATTATTCTAATAATGTTATCGTCTTTGTCCAATTTAGTTTTTAATGAGCATATATACATATGACCCAGGTCTGGATAGTGAGATGCAAGGAGGAGTATACTAGAGGGTGAGTATGATGGGAAGTTTCAGGAAAAAAAATATTTCTGGTGTAAAATAGACATATATGTTTTGGAGTTTACCTAAACCTATGTGATACTTGGAGCTATGGCAGTAATCTTGCAACAAGGAAGATCAAAAGTCACTGGACAAATTTTGAAGAGTAGATATATGGTAGCACCTGGGCAACTGTTGATCAGTGTAACTAATTTTTTTACTGTAGGAGTGCTAGACTTCTTGTTATGTAGGGAAAAAATAAACTTTTTGGTAAGCTATTATTAGTTGGATATTTTGATACTTTCAGTTGAAAACACTCATGACAGATATAGCTATCACTTAGTAAACACATGATCTTTGCCCTATACTTAATCTCTTTATTTTATCTTTGAAAAAATTACGAGTCAGGCAGCTACAGTTAGTTGCCTGAAAAAAATTTACCTGGTTATTTAATGGTAGGTTTGAATTACAAACACTTTTTCTTTGTTACTAATCTTGGTTTCTCAAACTGTTGTGTGTGAAGATCCTGCCTCCTTTCTTGAAAAATAATTATTTTATAATTGCATTTGAAATCTATATATACCTGATGAAAAATTATAATCATACCATGACATTAAAAAAGAATATTCTGAATATGTTTTAAAGTTTAACCTTTCACAAGGTTCATCCCCTGATTTACAAGGGTAATAAAAATAGCCTTCATAGCAAGTCTTGCTAAATTCTCCTTCAGCAGGTGCAATAGAATTAAAAGCAGGTGGTTTTAAGCAGAAAAAGAAGATGGTAGGTCTTTTAGTCAAGTAGACTCTTACAAAATGGAAAATTATAAATATTTAAAAATATAAAAGCATTGATTGTCAGTTGTCTACTGGATACATAATTGAACAAAATTCTAAAGTAGCTTGATGATTTTGACTTAGCAGTAAAAATATATAATATATACATAGAAATATAAAACTTCTAGATGATAGCAAAGCCATTATTTTACTGTACTATACTTAAAAGTTTATTCTTACATAGAAATAATTGCATAACAGAGAGAAAAGTCAGAATATGATATTTTCTTAGACAGATGATTAAACAAGCAAGCACTTAGATAGGAATTTCAACCTTGTGTACAGCATGAAAGGTACAATCTTAAATTTTTCCCGTGCCTGGAATTCTGTTAAAAAATAAAATATTATGTTGACAGAAGTTTATTATCCATTAGAAGATCTAATAGAGATGAATTTGAGGGCTTTCAATAAGTCACTTTTAGATTCTTGAAAGGTTGAAGCATGCCTTTTTTTTTTTTCACACCCACTAAACATGCTTAATGACAGCAAGATAAAAGAATAAGTTGAAGCTGACAAGGTAGCGACACATTATGTAATTGATGCAGAAAGGAAACCATGCAATTTTAGAGCTTCAGAAGATATTAGGGATTATCTAGTTCAGTATTTATCATAATCAAATAGGTTCAGGTACTCCTTTAAATACAAACAATGCATCGTATACCCCTGGGGTTCACTTACATTATTTTTACTATATATATAACTTAAATAGATATATACTTGAAACTGCACATATATTTCCTAAGCTTATGACTTTAGTCATAATACAATCAGAAATTTCAAAAAATATAAAATTAATAACATTAAAAATGTTATTCACGTAATGTATAATGTTATATTCTGAAAAGAAGTGATTAATGTTGCATTTAATACTCAAAAAATAAAGTCTCAGAGTTTCTTATTTAATCTATTTCTATATCTATTACTTCAAACGACTTTGTTTATAATCACATATTGGGGGCAAACTTATATCGATTTTATTTGACAATTTTTAAATTTTACCCATATTCTTGAAAGATAAATTACTGGTTTTATGATTCTAGATACATAGTCATTTCCTCCTAAGATATTATTCTACTATCTGTTGACCTTTATAGTTGCCATTGAGAAGTCTGCTAACAGTGGGAGTACTAGAGATCTGTCTTTTTGGTGGTTTGAAAATATTCTTTTTGTTTTTGAGATTCTTTAATTTTCTTATCGTGTCTCTAAATGTTTATTTTAAATTGTTTTTAGAGGCTATTGTATTTCCTGTGTGTATACCTTAATTCCTATTCATCAGTTATGGAAAATTTAAAGATGAATAGCTCTTTAAATATTGCCTTTCCTTCATTCTCTTTCCCTGTGATCCCTTAAGTGAATATTAACCTTTATATTTGACCATAAAATCTTTGAGACTCTTTAAATTCTTTATTTCCTTTGCTCTCTTTGATGCATTGTGGGTAATTTCTTTAGCTTTATCATTCATTTTTTTTTTTTTTACAATGTATTCAGTTGAGTCTAAGCTGACATTTAGCCATGCATTTCTAATTAAAACAAATATGTTTTATTTCTAAGGTATAATTTTGAGTTATTTAACCTTTCCTGGTAATTTTTGAAAATACTGTGTTGGCTTGTTCTTTTTTGTTGCCCTAAGATATTTCTGTAAATATACCATGCATAGATATTCTACTGGGT
>NW_011888793.1:16184507-16196626 GCF_000151845.1 Pteropus vampyrus
GTAATGTATAATGTTATATTCTGAAAAGAAGTGATTAATGTTGCATTTAATACTCAAAAAATAAAGTCTCAGAGTTTCTTATTTAATCTATTTCTATATCTATTACTTCAAACGACTTTGTTTATAATCACATATTGGGGGCAAACTTATATCGATTTTATTTGACAATTTTTAAATTTTACCCATATTCTTGAAAGATAAATTACTGGTTTTATGATTCTAGATACATAGTCATTTCCTCCTAAGATATTATTCTACTATCTGTTGACCTTTATAGTTGCCATTGAGAAGTCTGCTAACAGTGGGACTACTAGAGATCTGTCTTTTTGGTGGTTTGAAAATATTCTTTTTGTTTTTGAGATTCTTTAATTTTCTTATCGTGTCTCTAAATGTTTATTTTAAATTGTTTTTAGAAGCTATTGTATTTCCTGTGTGTATACCTTAATTCCTATTCATCAGTTATGGAAAATTTAAAGATGAATAGCTCTTTAAATATTGCCTTTCCTTCATTCTCTTTCCCTGTGATCCCTTAAGTGAATATTAACCTTTATATTTGACCATAAAATCTTTGAGACTCTTTAAATTCTTTATTTCCTTTGCTCTCTTTGATGCATTGTGGGTAATTTCTTTAGCTTTATCATTCATTTTTTTTTTTTTTTTACAATGTATTCAGTTGAGTCTAAGCTGACATTTAGCCATGCATTTCTAATTAAAACAAATATGTTTTATTTCTAAGGTATAATTTTGAGTTATTTAACCTTTCCTGGTAATTTTTGAAAATACTGTGTTGGCTTGTTCTTTTTTGTTGCCCTAAGATATTTCTGTAAATATACCATGCATAGATATTCTACTGGGTCTTGCTGTAAATTCTAATTTATAATTTTCTACCAAGTATTAATCTTCTGTTGTTTTTATTTCTGCTTATTCACGAAGTCTTGTTTTTAGTGTGCCTATGAGCTTTATGAACTTATATGTGACTAATCTGTGGGAAATTTGAGACCCCAATTTGAAGGTACCTCTCTTTGGAAAAAATTGCATGTGATTTTGCTGAGAATTTGGTAGAATTACTGGCCTTGGGAAGACTTAGTTCCTGTGTAGGGTCCCAAGCAGAATCTGGGGTGTCAAGTTTAATTCTTTCCCTTGCAGAGTTATTGCTCATATTGTTTCAATTCTCTCTCTTAACTTCCAGAATGCTTACTACATTTGTTTACTTATTTGTTGGTTTATTTGGCTATTTGAAGTTTCTCTTCTTCTAAAACTATCAATGTGAAAGAAATTATACTCTGCAAGATATAGTTGTTTTGCTGTGGAAATGCCTCACTGTTATCTAGTCTACTAAATGGCTCAAAGTGGAAGTTTCCAAGGTTATAGCACTTTTGTCACAAAATTTCTATTTTTAGCAAACAAATATAAGAGAGTAGAAGTAAATTAGTAAGGACTCAATTTTAAAAAATAACACCGATTTTTAAATAGTTTGACTAAAATTAGATTTTTTTCAGCTTTATATTCTACATGGAATATGTTGCTATCAAGTCATTGTAATCTTAGATTCAATCAATTTAAATGGCCAAAACTATTATTAAACTATGCTTCTTAAGTTTACTTAAAATTAGTTCATCGATCTTCATAGGATAGTCACAAGAAAGCAACCTACCTACTAGCAACCAGGCTTGCTTGGCCCACTGAAAACACACTGAAAGTAATGACCTTTCATTATTAAAAAAAATATATTTATTGAATGCTTACTTATGTCTTACATATATTCTAAGTTATGGAGTTACACAGGTTAACGAAATAAAGTACATTACCATATCGTACTTACATAATAGTGGTGGAAGACAATAGCCAGTAAATAAGTAAATAAACAGGACAAATTAGAAATAAGAGCAATGAAGAAAGTAAAACAGAAAGTTATGATAAAGAGTGACTGAGAAGGAGTATAATTAACTATTTAGATTGTATTATGGTAGGAGTCATTATGATGATGACTTGGGGAGAGAGTTTGTATTGGTGGCATCAGCAAGTACAGTGGCCCTGAAGGAAAATGGTTCATGGCATGTCCCTAATGGACAGGAACAAAAAGAATGTCAATATGATTGCAGCATGGTGGTCTCTTCTTAAGAGTGTTATGACATTAAAGAAATAGGCAGGAAGGGAGATTTCAAATTAGGGTAAAGTGTTTGGATTATATTTTATGTGCAATGAGAAGATAGTTTTAAGTTGAATGATTATTTGTATATTTATGTATATATTATTTCTATAATATATATTCATATTATAAGTTATAATTATAAATTATATATTAATTTTCAATAAATTTATAATTATAATTATTTTAAAATTACATAAAATTATAGAAAATAATCATATTCACAAATTTTCAATAAATATTATATCGTTTTATCTCACATGGACTTAAGAACCACCACTGAAAATTGTTGAAAAGATACTTGAAAACAACAGATGGTTGTGAGCTAGTCAGATACCTAAAATGATATCTATTTACTGATTATCTTCATTAGGTTAAATATATGGATATTTTATTCTAAGAATCCTCTAGCTTCTCTTTTTAAACAGCTTTATCAATATAAAATTGACATAAACTACACATTTAAATTGTACTATTTGAGAAGTTTGGACATATCTGTAAACCTGTAGACTTATCATCACAGTCAAAATAATAATAAGATAGCCATGAACATTTTTAATCTCTTAATTCTTTTCCTGCTCTCTATCCCAGGCAAGACTGATCTGCTTACTGTCAATATGGATTAGTTCTATCACTGTATGTTAAAATTTTATGTAAATTAAATTACTCAGTATATACTCTTTACCTTAATTTCTTTTACTTAGGATAATTATTTTTTAAAGTATCCATGTTGTAGCAAGTACTGACAGATTGTTGCTTTTTATTGCTAAGGAGTATTTTCTTTGGATATACCACAGTTTATTGATTCACCTATCCATAGACATTTGGACTGATTGAAGATTTTGGCTATTACAAATAAAAGTACTTTTAACGTTTGTATACAAGTCTTTTTATGAACATGTGTTAATTTCTCTTAAGTAAGTACCTAGGAGTGGAATGGCTGTATAATAACTTTTTAAGAATTTGCCAACCTGTTTTCCAAAGTAATTATATTATTATTCCCTCCAACAGTATATGAGAGTTGAAATTTCTTCTCATCTCCAACATTTAATATGATTAGGTTTTTTAATTTTGGTCAATCTTGTAGGTATGTAATGGTATCTCATTGTCATTTTAATTTTCATTTCTCTATTGATTAATAATGTTGGTCATCTTTTCATGTACTTACTAGCTACCCATATACTTTGGTTAAATATTCAAAAAATTTCTTGTTTTAATTATATGCAATGTTGTCCTAGTAACAGATATTACAGAAGAATACTTTATTTTTATTTTTATTCCTTATCTTTTAAGGTCATTTATTTATTAATCCAACCATCTATTCAACATGAATGAATTAAATGTGTATATACCAATTTCCAAGCATCAGAGCTATAAATGAAGAGTGAGGTTCTGTACCTGCTCTCAATCAGCAGATACAAAAAATGTCAATTAAAATCCAATGTAATTATAATTCATTCCCCTCACTTAATATTTTAGTTTATAATTTACTTACATTATGCTTTCTATTAGGTTAAGAGACACGTATGATGTTAAGGTACATCAGATTCTGCCTCAGCTTTCAAGGAGTTTTCACTATCCTTGAGAAAGCAGACAGATAACTGGAAAGTATGGTAGCAGAAAGAAAATTTCCAATAAAAAGTACTAAAAATAAATGTTCCTGTAAATATTCAGAGAGGATTTCCTGGGAAAAGTTGGACTTCTAGCTTTTAGTAATTGATAAGAAAATGTTAACAAGTGAATTTTATGAAGAGATGTGATAAGTCAGGTGAGGAGCAGCAAAATTCTTTAAGTTTTTAAAGAACAAAAAGTGTACTGGGTTAATTGGGCTGGCTAGTTTCCTGAGAATCATGAGGATTCAGGATACACAATGTTATCCTGACCTCAGGCATTTGGTAATAAATGAACAATTTTTAGTGTTTAATAGGATTCTTGATTATACAAGATTGTCCTGTAGATTTTATAATCTCAGTTAAGGTAATAGTGCTCACTACAGAAAGTAAAGGAACAGAAAGTGAATATACCATGAAAAAAAATATTTTTAGCCTTATAGACATCTTTAAACTATACTCCACTCTGCTCTGGGAATTTTACTTTTTTTTTGCTTCATCCTGTAACAGCTAAAACAACATTCTGAAATCCTGAGGAAGTGTGATATCTGGCATGGTAGAGTAGGAGAATTTTTTAAGTCTGTGTGTGCTCTATGCTATATTGAATGGTAAGTGCTTTAAATTAGAAACTCTCTGGAAAAGGAGAGTCTGTTTTATTTTTCTATCAATTCAGTAAGTCAGAGGACTGGACTAGATATTGATAATATTTATTCTAATGAAATGGACTAGGAGATGTGAAAGCTTCAGACTCAATGTCATTTACTCACTAATATATAGCTTTATAAAAAAATCTTTTCATCTTTTTTTGTGTGTTTATGATATTATAAAGTGTTCTAGAGCTATCTGCTTACTACAAAAGTGAGATCTGAGAAGAACAAACTGCAGAAATAAATAATTATGCTTTGTGAATTCCTGTTTTCTGCAACTTTATATACAGACTTAAAAAATTATAATCAGAATATTTCACAGTATATAATATGACAGGGAGATTCTATTATAATCAGATTAAGAATAGTCACTTGAAGCAAATGAGAAACATTTATCTGAAGTGATTTTTAATATTTTTGATTAGTATTGACATTTTTGAATTATTAATTATAAAATTATACAAAATAGATTTGTTTATAATACCAAAAACAACTCTGTAAGAAGATAAATGAGACAAGGTTAAAGTTGCATGCACACATACACATATACACATACACACACTTAATGTGATGAAAAGCAAACACAAACTTTAGAATACAGGGGGAATATTATCAATTCATGCCCTAGAGATTAACTGGATAATATCAGACTCATTTATTTCATAGTAGTTATCTTCTAAAGAGGATAATTTGTTCTGACATATCCAAATCTACATATTTTAATATAGACTAGATGGTGTGCCTCACACCCAAATTCATATTTGAAACCTAATTCCTAATGTGATGGAAGGTGATCAGGTCATGGAAGCTAAGCCTTCATGAATGCGATTAGTAAGTGTGCTTAGAAACGAAGCCCCAGAGAACTTCCTCACCCCTCTGTCCTGTGAGGACACATAGAAAAGATGGTCATCTATGAACCAAGAACTGGCTCAAACCAGACACTAATTCTGCTGGCGTCTTGATCTTGGACTTCTCAGTCTCCAGTACTTGAGAAATTTTTGTTATTTATAAGCCACAGAGTCTGTGGTATTTTGTTATACCAGCCCAAACAAACTAAGACAATAACTGATTGTTCTAAAGTGCTAATATATTTTTGGACAAATTTCCCATGAAAGAATAATTCCTTTTAAAATTTTAGTTCCAGGTTCTTTAAGTTGTCACAGTGTTGAATAAGATGAGAGATTGGTCTGTGATCCAGCTCGAAAGGCCATTCCTTCTTGTACTTCAGAAAAGTGAAGTGAATTTCTCAGTGAATTTTTTCACATAGCTCTTTGCAAAAACAAAACTAGAATTCAGGTCTCAAGATTCCTAATTTGACATTCTTACCATAACAATACTCTTCTTTCTAACTCCTATTTAACCCCCACTTCCACTTTTATAACTCCTCTTTACTTGTTCAACAAATAAATTCAATAAATCCACAGTGTAAAATTTAGCCAAAGGAAGTGCTTCCTGTCTGAGAATAATTGGTACTGGTAAAAAGCTAGTTAATGTGAGCACATATGAAATACCAATAAAAAATTTGTTAGAAACCCTCTCATTTATGGTCTGTTGATTTTAACGAGGATGCTAAAATAATCCAATAGAGAAAGAATAGTCTTTTCAACATATGGTGCTGGGACAACTGGATATCCACATGCAGAAGAATAAAGTTTGATCCTTACCTCATACCACATACAAAAATTAGCTCAAAGTAGATTATAGCCCTAGATTTAAGAGTTTAAACTATAAAACACTTAGAAGAAAACGTAAGAGTAACTCTTTATGACTTTGAGTTTCTGCAGTGATTTCTTAGTTACGATATCAAAAGCACAAGCAACAAAAGAAATATTAGATAAATTGAACTAAATCAAAATTAAAATTTGTCTTATAAAACAGGGGTCCCCAAACCCCAGGCCTCGGGACTAGTATGGTCCGTGGCCTGTTAAGAACCAGGCCTCACAGCAGTAGGTGAGCGGCTGGCTATCCACTAAAGCTTCATCTGTATTTGCAGCCACTCCCCAGTGCTAGCATCACCACCTCAGCTCCACTTTAGATCATCAAGCATTAGATTCTCATAGGAGCACTGGTCTTGAGAAGGTTAGGGACCCTTGCTATAAAGGACAATATGAAAGTGAGAAGATGGTCTGATGAATGGGAGAAACTATTTGCAAATCATATATCATAAGGGAATAGTAGATCATTGATAAGAGATTACAAATATATATAAAACTATAAATATTTAAAAGTGGAATATAAACTATTCTGTAATAAAGTTAGCTGATAACTGTAATATACTTAGTTATATTTCATTGCATCATTCTCTTTTACTCTTAATATAAAAACTCTCTAGTTTAACCTTCTTATAATCTAAAATTGTCCATAATATGAGGAGCCATAGGCAATTTACCACTGAGTGCCATTTGAAAGTGTATAGGTAAGTAAGAGATTACAAGTAATTTGTATGATTTAACTAATTTTATTTTCTGTCTTTTCTACCCACCTCTCCACCTTTCCTTTTCATGGAAAGCCATGGATATAATAAATAGAGGAGACAAAATGGAAATTTAGTTTATTTAGCAAAGTAAATGTATTCCTTTTGGGGAAACTCCCCTAGGCCAAGCAGAATATTTTTTAAGCTATTGCCACCCACATTTTTATTATTTGCCAATTTGTTTCTTTGAAGTTTATCCATTGGAATAACGTATCACATATTCCACATTTTAAGTCAAAATTTAATGCAATATACACTAAATTTAAATCTGTAAATCTGATAGGAAAAATTTCAGTCCTCCTAACTACCTTCTTCACAACCTTGGCCACAATCCCTTAGTGGTCATTATGTTTATAATACAAACTTATAAAATGCCATTTTGTAAATAGTAAAACTTGTTTATAAACTTTGAGAGTCAGATGCTGAGAAGATACTTTCTGTTTGTAGATTTCTTCTTCAAATTATCTGTGTTTCTCAAGAGAAATAGGTTTTGACTTACCTCACATATGAATGCTTTTTTTCAAATGAGCTTTTCAGGTTTACTTGATTTAATAGCATTGTGTACAGTTTTATTGTGTTTAGGAATATGAATTTAAAGAATTCAGAATTTAAACTTTAAAGGAGGCATCTTATAAATACTGAGGTGGAAACGGAATTTTTCATGTTTGATTTTTCAATCTAAATTTTTGTTTTGTTTTTTTGTTTCGCCTAGGAATGCGTTTATTTTTTAAATAAGAAAGTAAATTATTTGAATAAGATCTTTTTGGATAATTTTGTCATAGTAATAAGGAAAACCTATTTTTTAGTCGGACCTCTCAACACAAAATGTTCTCCAAACAAAATTCAGGCATTCATAATACAGGTACAAGGTTATATGTGCTTGGTATATGTTATTTATTTATTTATATTTATTTATTTAAATTCAGCCTCATTTGCCTCAAGTGTTGAGATGCCTTGGACAAAGCATGAAGAACAAGGAATAATAATGGAGTTGAAAATAAAGACAAAAGAAAAATACAAACTTACTCTCCTAAGGTCATACATATTCATTAGAATTATAGTTGAATTTGGCTGCATATTTTTTGTCAAAATAAGAAAGGAGACCTGATCTCTTCCATCATATTCTCTGTTATGGTTTAAAAAGTATATTGCTTCCCATCATTTAATTTTCAAAGAAATTTTATATGGAGAAATTTCTATAGGGAATTAACAAATGATATGGTAATGGAGTTTTTGTAGTGACAAATTTATTTGATTAAAGAAGGCCTAACACTGAATCATAACTTCTGGAAGATGATTCTGGGTTTCTAAAGGTAATAAAATCCAAACATCTAATCTTCTGGTGGTTTGGCTTTATCCAGGGAAAGAATGCAGACTATATAGAAGAGTGGCTAGATTTTAGTTTCTACAAATCATCTTTTGTAAACCTACTTTATCAAAGAGATCAAGGCTCCTTTTCTAGAGTGGTGCCAGATAAGATTCTATAGGTAAAAATCTTGATTTGTTGGCTATTCTGGTAAGCTTTATTATTATTTGTTTGTGAAGAGTCCTAGATATTAGCAACTATATTTTCTTACTGGAACTTTTTAGTAGTGATCTGTGGAAGAACGTGAAGACTGGGAGATATTAAGATGAAGTGGCCATCTTTTTCAAATCCATGAGGCCTGTATGCCGGGAATTGTTCCTTTTCATAATGAATCAATTTTCTCTAAAATTAAATGTGATTAACCTCAATTTTTATATCCCTTTTTTAAAGGAGTATATCAGTTACAATGCTTTTGCTTATCAAAAGAAAATAATGCTATTTGGACTGGTATAAATATTACAGTGAATTTATTGGTAGGCAGAATTATGTGGTAGGAAGAATTCTAAGAAGATACCCCAAGATTTCCAGTCCCTGGCATGCACTCTTTTCTAGTTTTTCAGTTAAACATGAATCTAGATAGTGCTATGAAGGGATTTTGTAAATATAAAGTAAGTTCTCAAATAAGATGACCATACAATAGGGAGATTATCTGAGTGGTTTTGAACTGATCATATGAGTCTTTAAAAGTGGAGAATTTTTTCTGGGTGATTGAGAAAATCAGAGTTTTGAGGCACAAGAAAGATTTGAGCATCATTGCCTCCTTGAAGATGGAGAGGGCCACGTGGCAAAGATTTCAGGCAGCCTCTAGGAATTGAGAGAAATTCCTGGTTGACAGTCAGCAAAGAAATGGGGACTTTAGTCCTACAACCACAAGGAACTCAGTTTTTCAGACAACAAGAATGAGCTTGTTGTTGATAAAGTAGGTTTTTTTGGCGGTTTCCGGGGAATAACTGAGTCTGACCAGAAACCAGAAAATTGAGTTTAGTCTTGTTATATCCTGAGCATGATGTCTGTGGTGAATTTCTAAAACACAGAACAGTGAGCTGATAAATGGATGTTGTTTTAAGCTGCTGTGTGTGATTATTTGTTATGAAGCAATAGAAAACTAATACAGCTACATAACTGAAATTTCTAGTGGTAGGGTAGGGTGATCTTCAGATGTGATTTATAGAAGAGTTCTGGTTTCATTCCTCTGAAATTCTCATGGCTTTGTCACTGTGTTTTCCTCATAGGGGAAAACTGGCTGCAGCAGCTTCAGTTTCCTATCCACATACTCTACCTTCCAGAAGTAAAAAGATAACCTCTTCACATACTTTGGCACATAGCATTTCACAATCCACCTTGATTGATGCAGTTTGATCTCATCAATGGGAAACCTGGAACTGGCTTTGTGAGGCAACATAGGAAGCCAGATTTCGAAAGGGCCACTTGAGTGAGATTATATCACATTTTATACAAAATTTCTCATTTCTCCACACCTTTCATGAAGAGAAAAATAGCTCTCATGAGAGGAGCCTGATTTTTCTACTAACTCCATGATGATGGTAGAACTGTGATTCTCATTTATGCTTTCTCATATATTATGGCTATTGGGTAAAATACTCAGTTTCTCTACTTCCAGGTAGGTACCAGGACATTTCTAATACTTGGTTCTGGTCTTTTCCAAATTATTTACCCACTAAGTGTAAACTTCCAAAGTATGCTTATTGCTGATTAAATCAGACTGTAGTCCATTCCATTTTTCAATGACAAACAGTTATTCTTCCTACATTACAGACCATTTAGCTTACTAGATATTCTATCCAGAGTGTATGTATTTGTTTCTTTCTTAGCATATCAGAAATTTGGGCTTCTTAGACCAATATTCTGCACTAGGATGCTACATCACTCTATCACAGTATATAGAACGTTTCAGGGTAAACATGAGAATATTTTACATATCTGATTGACTTTTTTCTCACCCTTATTCCCAGACATAAATTTATTATTAGGTAGGCAGTATGAATTATTGACCTTAATATAACCTTAAAACTACTTTGAGAAACTGGATTGGTCAGAATGGTCTCTTGATAATTTTTTAAATAATTTCTAATGGGATAATCAAGTATATATCTTATCCATTTTCTTCTTAACATACCACAATATTATGATAATACTTTCAAATAAATTCTACTCATATTGTTTCTATTAACAGTTTTACTCTTACCTCCAACTCAGCAGCAGTCCACATAAAAGAGAAAATAAACATTTGCCTTCAAACTGGTGATAACTTTTTAAGGTCAAAAGTTGAAATGTCTATCATTAGTCAATTGACTCTACTATCTGATTACTGTCCAGGATGAATGATTTAAAATAAATCTATCTCAAATCCAAATCAATTTTGGAAGCTGTTTTTGATGTTTTACTGAATTAAACCCACAAAGTATCTGCAGCAATCCAATTATTCTAGATACCTAGACATATATTTTGCAACGTTTATCTTAAAGGATTCATCAGAAGTTATGTTGTGTAAAGTTAGAAAGTGTATGGGTGCAATGTTGAGATTATTTTATATATTTGCTAATTGTATAGGTTTTAAATGTTTTCCAACCAGATTAAAATTATCAGTACAACTTATCCATTGATGGAACAAGCCCAGAATTATTTCTTTAAGAAAATACTGGTGATAATCTCACATATTTTTTTCAATTTCTCCTTGTGTTGAGAAGCTGGATACTTAAGTATGGATAGGCATTCTCAAATTTTATTAGCAAACAGATATCCTACTCTCAGTCTGGCTGACAGTAGAACATATTAGATCTGTCAATCACTTATACCCAATAATCACCAAAAGCCTAGTTTTAAGAAATACTGTGTGCGATTCAGAATTAAGCTAGATGGTTACAGAAAACACTCTTCATCATATTGTTTTGGCTCAATTTTTTTCTGATAACTGTATTAGAAGATATTATAATACAGACTAATAAAACATGTTACAGACTTTACTTAGGGTCTGGGATTGAGGGAAGGGGTGGAATATGATCGATAAGGTTTACCACCTGGCAGTGTCCTCTCTATGAGAACCTATTGAAGATATTTCTCCTATATTTCAGTTCCAGGAAGATCTGAAAATTTCCTAGGCAATTGGTTTGTACAATTTTTTTGGAGAACATGAATGGCATATTTCATTGCTTTTTTTTTCCTCTTTGATTGCTGAAATTCTCAGAGTCTAGTCTTTAGTTCTCCTGTCCCTGACATGTATCTTACTCCAAATATTTCATTCGCTAGCCTTATTCTTAGCATTTCGTTCACTAGTCTTACTCCTACCTTTATTCTCCATTTGACCTCATTTTCTCATTCACTTTTTATCTCATCATATAGAATGTCCATACAATAAGTAGTGCTCTATTTGAAAAGATCATCCTTTCTGATGGAAGGTGCAGCTCTAGGAAGATGCCCTATAGGCAGGTGAAGTAGAAAGGGATATCTATTTAGCCAGCCAGATCAGCCAGCTACCCCTAGTGGTGAATACCTGTGCAGATATCTAAGGCAGAGTATCATCACAGCTATTATTCATTGTATTAGTTTGTTTGCTGTTTCCTCCCCCGCCCCAGAAAAGAGGCTATTCTCACACCTTTTAAGTAATGAAGTCTTTACACAGAATTCCAAATGCAATATAGCAAGACAGGTGTTTTAAATTAATATAGTCTATATCAGTAAAACAGAACTCCACATTTGTGTTATATTTCTAGACAGAAATAATATAAACATATAGTAATTAAACCACAATGTAGGTGCATGTATTTTTCATTGTATCAAAGTAATAGGTACTAGTTAATGTAATGGTTCTCTACCTTGGAGATTTTTTTTAAAATGCCAGGTCAATATTGATCTA
>NW_011888793.1:16199131-16203164 GCF_000151845.1 Pteropus vampyrus
TATATATATTCTGTTTGCAAATAGTTCCATGCAGTTTTGCTTTTTCTTTAAGTTATAAGTTTATTACCATTGTGATTTTTAAAATGATTGATTTTCTTGATATCAAAAAAGGTATATAACTTTAATGCCTATGTGCTACATATTTATGAGTTCTTATATTTTCTAAGTGAAGGACTTAGTAACTAAGGAGGTAAACTGACTAATAAAACCTTCACAACAAGATATAACTCAGGTATTACTTCCAATATTATCTTTTAGCTATCTTGAGAGATAAAGTGAGAAGCAACAATATCCTCCTGAATTTGATATATTTGAAGCAATATTGCATTTAGACAATGGAGTGGTGTGCTAATACATTCTGTCAAGAAAGCTGACTGAATTTGACAGTAATCTTATTAAAAATACCCAGAAATAATTTGCTTTGTGAAAGACAGTGCAGTTTTCATTTTATTTTAAACAAAAGATTCTGGAGGATCCATTTTGACATAAACTTTTATTAAAGTAGCAGTTGAAGTGCAATTTTTTAAAGGAATGATATTTGTTTGTCTTTTTTAAAAAGTAGATTTCAACATATTTAAAAATATTTTAAAAGAAGATACTGACATGACTGCTAATAAAATACTTCTTAGCAGCAAAAGTTAGAACTAATTTATTTTGTGTAATGATAAATAATCCAAGATAGAGTCATTTATACATTTTATATGATAGCTATGTGAGTATATATATATGGATAAATACATATACAGATATGGATAGAAATAAAGATAAAGACATAAGTAAGGATATAGATGAGAAAGTATTTTGTTATAATCTAAAACATTGTTAATTTAAACTTATGGAACATTATATAGTTTAAAGCTTGAGGCAAAATAAAACATTTCCATTAAAGTGATGAAACT
The DNA here is from genome assembly GCF_000151845.1 of Pteropus vampyrus. Lineage (NCBI taxonomy): Eukaryota > Metazoa > Chordata > Mammalia > Chiroptera > Pteropodidae > Pteropus > Pteropus vampyrus. The sequence goes on from NW_011888793.1 coordinate 16,200,031, forward strand.
AAGATTTGGAACTCGACCATGAGATGTTTGTTTATTGGCAATGTTGTAAATAAAAAAAAATCACCATCATTACAAAAGTGGGTGTTGGGAATACAGATGGTACAGCTGTTGTTCTAGAATTGTGACTAGATTAATAAAAAGCAGTTTTTACAACACATTTAAAACTTATCATTGGGGAATACATTTTAGTACCACTTTGGGTGTCTTTTGGTTAATAAATTCTTGCCTTTTGAGTATAAGTATTTGGCTTCAAATCCCAGATACAAGTTTATTAAAAATTGTAATAGTTCTTAGAGACTATAAAATGAAATGAAGTGCACAAAATGTGTGTTTCCAGTGCTTGACTTTAAAATGATTTTTTACATGACTAATTTTAATATTTTCAACTTAAGCAGACTGTTGTTGAATTTAAATGATTATTAAATATTTAACCAGAGTGTGAAAAAGAGAGAGCCAGGAAGAGAAGAGAGGGGAGTGGGAAGTGGGAAGAGAGAGAGAGAGAGAGAGAGAGAGAGAGAGAGACAGACAGACAGACAGACAGACAGAGACAGAGAGAGAGAGAGAGGCGAGTAGATGTATAGCATTTTTAAGTACAGTTTTTTTCAATTTCTTGGTAGTTTTTAGAAAAAAAAATAAGATTTGTGCTCTATATTAACATGTTATGCTAATAATTATGGATCCAATAATATTTATGTAAAACAGGCTATAACTTTAGATCTGAGTTATAATAAAACATAGTTAGTATAGTTAATAAGAAGAGATATGTGAAATATTCTGTCAGAGGATTTTTAAGAGGTGATAAAAATATATAATTTTTTAAAAACCAAAGCATTTGGAATATGACATTGAGTATTTCTACATTTAACATTATTCTACTGTTTTCCTTCTTCAAATACACAGATGAAGGTATTTTAAATCTATGTTAATAAATAAGCCTCCCCTTGAAAATCAAATATTTATTGCTAGTGAAGTGAAAATTATGAGACTGTGAGGCAAGAGTACAGTGAGCAAAGACCCTGAATTCTATAATTTTGAATAGCAACTGACTTGAAAAGAAAATGTGGCTCCTTGTTGATATTTCTCTCTCCTAAGTAGAATGACTTTTGTGTCTGGATAAAATAAGTTTGACAGTGTGGAGGAGAGCTGGAAGTAGCAAAAACCACACTGAAAGAACTGTAGAAGCTAAAGAATGAGCCTACTGTAGTTCCGTGGATGCTGACAGAAGACACAGGACTCCTGGGGTAACTCACAGAAAAAAAAACAGAAGCCAAAGTAGTTTTGCTGGTTCTCCAAGCTCAAAATACCACAGGATCATGTAGAATGTGAGCTGGAGCCTACAGAAGCAATGGGAACACCACCAATGAAGAAACCTGAGCTTATGGTACCCACTGCTTTTATTGCAATCAGCAAGCAAACCCGTTTTTTGATCAGAAGGAGGCCAGGTGCATCTCAGAACTACCTGATACATTTCTGTGATATATCATTTCTCAGAATTCCAGTTTCATAAAAAATCCTGAAAAGTGGCCTGAATAAAAGAATAGCCAAGACCGTGGCCTCAGCAAAACAGTAGGAGAACAAAAGGCCTTCGGTGACCTGCTTCCCTACCATTTTGTCCCTTCTTTTGTTATTCAGTGCTCTCTCCCATTTTTTCCCCTGTAACAATATCTGCTCCAAACCTCATTCCAATCCCATCCTCCAGAAAGACAAAAGCTCTGAATTTTCCATTATCCCAGGTAAGTCATTGTCTTAACCCAGATTTGTGCTCATTCTCTTTGGGAGCATGGAGGTATGGTTTGGTTGGAGGAACCCTTATTTCCCTAGGGGTCCGATTGCTAATACCCAGTGCATCTTTTTACTCCGCTTCTCTCCAAAACCTCTAATTTTTCAAAAAATTTCTTAGACTTTAAATCGTCTAGATTTTCCTTATTTAAAGAGTGATTAATGAAATGAAAATACAAATTTTTATTTATCGACAAAGGTCTTTTCTAACAGTGTAGTTACATTCTAACATATTGTTAATAAAATCATTTGGTATATATAATATAGTGCAACTAAATATAGTTAAAATTATTACTGTTGCCTTTAATTTTAAGAAGCATACAATTAACTTCCTTTTAAAATCAAAGAGCAATAGATATTAATTCAGTAACTTAAGTGGAAGAATTCTTGGCCTGCAGTCTTCTGACTGTAGATGACACTCTACAATTAGAGTTGACTGGTTTAGCTGGCTAGTAGATATCTTCTTTTTACCTCATTAATTTATACGTGTTCCGTGTAAAGTCCATGCCTTGTTGAAAAGTCTTCTTAAACAGGAACATATTTTTAGTCAACATATACATATATTTAATATTTTTTTGTGGAGAAGATGGGAAAAAATATTCCATGTGATAGCCAAAGAAAGAATCACCTGGAGAGAGGAGACCAGAGAAAAAGAGATAGAAACTTACTCATTGTCTTATGATTTGATCTTAAGTGGAGACTGAAGGGGGTTGAAGGAGCCTCATATTTGAAGTTTTGCTTCCTAATAATTGTGTGAACTTGCTTAAGTTAATTTACCTTTTGTTAGCCTCTTTCTTAATCTATAAAAGTTGGCTGATAATAAATATTTCATGAGATTGTGATAAGGAATATTTGAGGATTAATTGTGACTTGTTTTAAGTTCCTAACACTGGGTGCCTACTTGGTATTTAATAAATGGTTACTGTATTATCTATCCTTTGAAAATAAGACCCAGAATACAATGGAAGTTTCTGTGGCCCAACAAATCAGAAAATATTAAAGGAAAGAGAAACACTTAGATAGATATATAACTTATACTACTCTGGAAATTTTTAGGATTTATAACTTAACAGTTGAAAAAATTTTTGTTTTTATCAGAGTCAGTCTTACAAAATTTAAAGTGTTGGCATCTATTGATGTGCATACCCACTGCCTAAAGGTGCAATCACTTGATGAGGTCTCTGAGCAAGTATATATGTGTTTGTTCATAAGTTTTTGAGTGTTAGTAGAAATTCCTTTAGCATGTTGGAAATCCTATTTGGAGATGACTATTTCCCTATGACAGTTTCTTTCTCCAGGCCCTTTTACTTCTCTGAAACTAGCCTGTGTACCTTGTGATGCTAATGCTCATTCTA